>NC_092773.1:6897955-7244622 GCF_047496795.1 Chiloscyllium punctatum
GTGTGTGTGATTCCAGAGCAAGTTGTCAGAAATGACAAGGTGGTGGCAAAAAATTATATGTTTCCATCTGCTCTTTATGTCACAGTTTCTCAATTTATCCGAGACAGCAATTTTTTTAAAAATTACAATGCAGTAGTGGTATAATTAATTTTTTGACAGAAACTCCATTCTACAACACTTTGTTCTTGGAAAATAAGTGATAGTTTCACGCAGAATAAGCAATGAAGAATGACCTGCTCAATTCATAAAGAGTCAGTCCCTGTTCTGATAATTTCTCAACTCCAAATCTGAGGCTGGGTTAACGGGAGTCGATTGTGCCATTGTGCACCAGTGACAACGTCTTTGGTTCAAGCAGAACCATTCCATCAAACTAACATAAAAATGGGAATTTTACAGATACACAGGGATTAAATTAACATAAATAGTGGACACGGTGACTGAAATGTTACAGTACTGGCAGAATTATTGAACAAATTAGGTCAATGCGCTGCAACTTCAATAGTGGCATACACCTGTAGAAACACACACACATGAAAAGTTAAAAATCACACAACACCAGGTTATAGTCCAACAGGTTTAATTGGAAGCACTAGCTTTTGGAGCGACGCTCCTTCATCAGGTGAAAGCTACTGTGCTTCCAATTAAACCTGTTGGACTATAACCTGGTGTTGTGGGATTTTTAACTTTGTACACCCCAGTCCAACACCGGCATCTCCAAATCACACATAAAAAGGTCACCATGAAACCATGTTGGTTTTGTGAAATAGCTTAAGAGCTCAACTGGGCAGCTCTACAGCTGACATGATCCACATCTGTTCTTTGGTACGAGACTTTACAGTAGATTGATCCATGACTGTCACTTGTTTCCCTCGAGACAGTTCACAGTATATGTGTTTTTATTGATAATGCACTTCTCCTTTAGTCACAAGACTGTGTTCAAGCCCCACTCAAAGACTTGAACACAGAAGTGACACTGCAGCACTGAAGAAATACTGCTCCCACTCAAGTACCACCTTCTTGATGAGACATTTCATCAATGCCTCGTCTGCCCTCAAGACGATGTCAAAGATTCCATGATGCCCTTTCACAGAGGTGTCATGGCCAGTTGCAGAAACCAAAATACTCACAGCAAACTCTGGAGACAGCAATGTGATAATGAAGCATCTGTTCTTGTGATTTTAAGAACAAATCTGGAACAGGTTTTGGTCTGTGTAGAAACCAATCGCATTTTTTCTATCCATTTCAGCGAGCAATCAAGAATTAGGTTTCATGTCTCAAAAAAGTCTGTCTTTGTCCTTCACAAAATTGTACACGAAATGAATGTATACATGGCTGGCTTCCTGATTCTTACAGTTTACAGACATGATTTGGAGGTGCTGGTTTTGGATTGGGGTGTGCAAAGTTAAAAATCACACGACACCAGGTTGATAGTCCAACAGGTTTATTTGGAAGCACTAGCTTTTGGAGCGCTGCTCCTTGAGAACTGCTAATGCTTTTGTCCTTTGATCTCCAGCCTCACATGAGACTGACTTCAATGAAACCACACCCTTGCTTACCAACACCACGTGATTGCTCTTTGATATTGGTACAACTGGCAGAGGTTTCAACTGCCAGAATGTATTTCTTGGCTTGAAGTCATAGGCATCATTTAAGAAGCAGTCTAAGTAGGTAGGTGCTTGATGAGTAACATCTCCACAGTACAGATGTTCTTTAGGAATTGATGCTGTGAGGAATTTGACAGCTGCATTCTGTACTTCACTCATGCCAGGGACAGTTTCAGTTGATCGTAAAAAAAAAACCTTTGAGTAGAAATAGTCTGCCCTACTTTGGCAAGAATGGGAACAAAGTATATTTGGAGAATCTTTAAGGAATTTGTGTATTGATGTAGGAAAGGCAGTTTGTAAAATCATATCAGGAGAAGTTGAGTTGGAATTGAACTAGCTTTGTGCAGGAAGGGATTGAAAAGCATATTGGTCGATAACTTTCTGGACAACAAGATTTTTCTTTAAGACTTGCAGTTGAATCTGAAATCATCAGGCTCTCATGACTGACCCGACAACACTGGAACACTCGCTCAGTACTGCTCCTCTGACAGGATAGCGCACCCTGATGACCATTTGACAACATAATGCTTCTTCAGTGCTGACGACCTGATAGTACAGCAAGCCAGTTGTATCAACCCTCGAATCACACAATGCTTCCTCAGTAATAACACTCCAACACTGCAGTGCTCCCTCAATTATGACTCTGTGACATAACAGAGTTGCATGTGAGAAGCTAAATATTTTCAGAGTCTGGACGTAAACATGCCAGAGAGAGTTTTATTTCAACAAACTGTACACCATAAAATGGACTTGGTGTCTGGCTGACATTTCTCTACGTCAAACAGAAATTGCTGGAAAATCTCAGCAGGTCTGGAGACACATCAGTGGAGGCAAATCAGAACCGAGGACTGGAGATCAGTTCTGAAGAAGGATCACTGAAGCCGAAACATTAACTCTGATTTCTCTCCACAGACCCTGTCAGCTCTGTTGAGATTTTCCAGCAATTTCTGTTTTTGCTTCAGATTTCCAGCATCAACAGTTCTTTCAGGGTTTTGACTTCTCTGTATACATGTAGAGTTATAGAGATGTATAGCATGCAAACAGATCTTTCAGTCTAACCCGTCCATGTGAATCAGATATCCTAACCTAATCTAGTCCCATTTGCTGGCATTTTTCCCATATCCCTCCAAGCCCTTCCTATTCATATACCCATCCAGATGCCTTGTAAATGCTGTAATTGTACCAGCCTCCACCACTTCCTCCAGCAGCTCATTCCATATACACACCACCCTCTATGTGAAAAAGTTGCCCGAAAGTTCACATTTCGGCAAAAGAGTTGCCCCCATGTATTTTTAAAATCTCTCTCCTCTCATGCATCTTGAGATGGAGGGACCCTTCTATTTGGATCTCTATTTCATCTCTATTTGGATCCAAGATATAAAATATAGAGCGCTTATTCCTTAATCATCAACAAGAAAAAAATTAGAAGCTGACTGTTGGGTATATGAATAGGAAAGGCTTAGAGGGATATTGAAGTAGATTTGTTTAGGATATAGAACATAGAACATTATAGTGCAGTACAGGCACTTTGGCCCTCGATGTTGCGCTGACCTGTGGAACCAATCTACACTATTCCATTCTCAACCAAATGTATCCAATGACCATTTAAATGCCCTTAAAGTTGGTGAATCTACTGCTGTTGCAGGCAGTGCGTTCCACACCCCTACTACTATCTGAGTAAAGAAACTACCTTGACATCTGTCCTCTATTTATCACCCCTCAATTTAAAGCTATGTCCCTTCATGATAGTCATCACCGTCTGAGGAAAAAGGATCTCACTGTCCACTCTATCTAACCCTCTGATTATCTTATATGTCACAATTAAGTCACCTCTCAACCTTCTTATCTCCAACGAAAACAGCCTCAAATCCCTCAGCCTTTCCTCATAAGACCTTCCCTCCATACCAGGCGCCTTCCTAGTAAATATCCTCTGAACCCTTTCCAAAGCTTCCACATCCTTCCTATAATGCGGTGACCAGAACTATATACGATACTTCAAGTACAGCTGCAAGGTGACCTCATGGCTCCAAAAGTCAATCCCTCTACCAATAAAAGCGAACACACTGTATGCCTTCTTAGCAACCCTATCAACTTGGGTGGCAATTTTCAAGGATCTATGTACATGGACACTGAGATTTCTCTGTTCATCTACACTACTCTGCATTCCTGTTACTCATTCCAAAGTGAATCACCTCACACTTTTCTGTATTAAACTCCATTTGCCACCTCTCAGCTCAGCTTGCAGCTTATTTATGTCCCTCTGTAACCTGCAACATCCTTCAGCACTATCCACAACTCCACCGACTTTAGTGTCATCTGCAAATTTACTAACTCATTCTTCTATGCCCTCATCCAGGTGATTTTTTTTTTAGTGAAATATACTTATTCACAAAAAAACCTTTTTTTGACTTTATAGAAATATAAAGTTATAGAAAATGTAACAAATACCAGTATAAGAAAAGAAATGCAAATTACAATACAACTATTGTCTATTAACTACAAACCTTCCCTATAAAACAAACCAAAACCAAACACTGTACAAAACAACGCCAATAAATAAATAAGTGACTAAAAAAAACAAAAGAACAGACAAGAAAACAAAATAGCAATGCTTGGCACAGAGCTCCCAAACAAAAAATGAGAGTGCTGTATATAACCCGCATTAACTCAGGGTTTCCCCTTCCAGGGCCAGGACTTAGCAAACCAAACCACCCTGGTTAAACAAACGCCCTAGTTAAGATAGCAGATAAATCAGTGTTCAAATAGGTCATAAAAGGGCTGCCATGCCTTATCAAAAAGGGTTGTTGTGTGGTGCACCGTATTTGTGAAAAAATCCAAGGGAACATGCTCCATAATTAAGTTTTGCTATCCCAGCAAACCTGACAGGATCTCAGACACCCAAGTCATCAGAATATTGAATCATTTCTTCCCATGCCCGTCTAATTTGGTAGACCGAGAAGGAGAGATATCAGGTCGACTTTGACTTATCGCTCCCGCCACAGCGTTCCAGTAAACATGGAGCCCGTGACATGCCCAGCAGCAATGGGTAAGAGTACCTACCCTTATTTTACATTTGGGTCACACTGAAGATGCCCCTTTTTTAAACTTCGCAGGACGGTCTAGTGCCTGATGAGCACTGTGCAGAAATTTTAACTGCGTAGCACATGTCCTGTTACAGATTGAGATCTTTCGTGTATTCTCCCATATGTTCTCCCAGGTTTCAGAAGAGATCTCCACTCCCAGCTCTTGCTCCCAGACCTCACATAAGCGGTTAATATCCTGCCAGGCCCTGCCACCCAGCAGGCGAGAGGGGGCACCAACCGAAAGGGTGCTTGTGGAGCATAGCAACAGCCTCTCTGTATCAGGCTTATAGGGCCTAGTGAGAAGCGTAGTCTTCTTCTGGCTGAAATCCCTAACCTGAAAAAAATGGAAAAGGTCTTTGCTGGGCAACCCGTATTTGAGGCTCAATTGCTCGAAAGACATCATAACCTCCCCTTCAAACAAGTCTCCCAAACTAGAAACTCCCCTCGCTGCCCATAGTTTGAACCCTGAGTCCATCACCCCTGTTCGGAACCCTGGCGTGCCAACTATGGGAATGAGTGGCAAAGTCTTGGAGAAGCATCTGATGCATCACTCTGATGCATCACCCTCCATGCCTTGACCGTACTAATAACAATGAGGTTCCAGTAGTGGTCCATAACTGTCCTCATCTAATCCATGAACAACAGATTAATAAGAGGGCACTTTGCATGGGAGGCCTCAATATCCAGCCATATTGAGTTTGGATCGTAACCAACCCAATCGCAGACAAAATACAGCAGGGAACTCAATTGATACCTTGTGATGGCTGGGAAATCAACTCCTCCCCATCCTTGAGGCAACTGCAATTTATTAAGTTTAATAAGGAGCCACCCATGATGCCAAACAAAAGAACTAAGCCAACCCATAAGTTTCCACAATGTTGACCTGGGAAACATTTTCGGGAGCATACGCATGGGATAAAGCAAACGAGGGAGGACATTCATCTTAATAAGAGCTATTCGGCCCAGCCATGAAATTGGAAGAGCCTCCCATCTCTCGAGATCCCAGTTAATATTGTCGAGCAGGTGAACGAGGTTAGTCCAAAATAACTGATCAAACATGGGGTCAATAAAGATACCTAGGTATCAGAAACCCACCCATGGCCACTTAAAGGGGAACCTTGGGCCACCTTCAACCTTTGGCACTTCCTTTAGGTCCCCCAAAGGCACAGCCTCCGATTTTGAAAAGTTGACCTTTTATCATGAAAATGCCCCAAATGAATTGATACATTGTATCAGATGGGGTACGGAGGTGATCGGATTCAATAAAAACAGAAGGACACCATCCGCATACAGTGTATTCCTGTGTAACCTCAAACCCACTTCCAGAGCAGTTCTATGGACGTATGAATGGCCTCTGCCAGTGGCTCTGTCACCAACGTAAACAACAGCAGTGAGAGGGGGCAGCCTTGACGACTACCCCTAACAATCCTAAAGTTCCCAGATTTCACACCGGTGGTGGTGACTGTGGCCAGAGGGTGGCGATAAAAACCCTCCACCCACCAAGCAAACACCCCACTCAACCCAAACCGCTCGAAGACAGAAAAGGGTTACGGCCATTCCACCCAGTCAAATGCTTTCTCTGCATCTAAGGAAATCACCAACCTCTGGATCGATATTTGCTGATGTGTTTGGATCATTTTAAGCAAGCTTGTAAAATTATTAGAATACCCATGGTCCCTTATATAACATGTCTAGTCCTCTTTGACAATATAGGGCAACACCGTCTCCAATCTCAGTGCCAAAATCTTTGACAGGACCTTAAAATCTGAATTTAATAGGAAGATGGATCTGTTTGAAGCACAACCCTCAGAAAACTTCCCCTTCTGAAGAATGAGGGAAATATTAGCTTCTCCTAAAGATGGTGGTAGACATTCATTCATATAGGATTGATTGTACACTTCCAGCATCAGCTCTGACAGAATCCCTTTCAACTCCTCGTGAGGGGTAAGATATAAAAGAGACCTAAGGAGCAACTTTTTCACTTAGAGGGTGGTGCGTGTGTAGAATGAGCTGCCAGAGGAACTGGTGGAGGCTGGTACAATGACAACATTTTAAAGGCATCTGCAGAGATGAATAACTAGCCGTGCCTGAGTTGATGGTCAAAAACTCCTGAAACTCCCTCAAAAAGTATTCCACAAATTTGAAATCCTTGACGGGAAAAGGATCCAGCCGCCAATGCCATGAACCTATCCCTTAACTCACTGCCTTAACCTTAATCAGAAGTTTGAGGGGATGTGCTGGGGGACAGTCGACATTTAAGATGCCATATTCCTCCCCATATCAGGGCCTTAAGTATCCCAAACCCATCTTTCACCTGCTCTAATAATGTGAACAGCAGATTTTTCCAGATAAGTATAGCCACTCCCCTACTTTTAGTAGTAAAGGATGAAAAGAATACGGGGTCATAACCCCACTGTTGTAACTTCAAGTGTTCCCCATTGTCAATTTGGGTTTTCTGCAATAGGGTGATATCAACACTTTCCCTCTGAAGGCTAGAAAGCACTTTCTTCTTTTAAACAGGCGAATGACTTCCCTTGATGTTCCAGGTGCACCATTTAACAAGACACTGAGCCATATCCCCTTTCAGAGACCCTTGAACCCCCGGGAGGGAGAACCCTGCTTACAATGCGTCAAGCACAAGAGTTGTAAAATTGTGTATACAAAAACTACTCGAACAAACGACTGTTGACTCCCAAAAAACTCCAAAGAAAACCAACGATAAAATCTTGAGCAGGAGACTCTCCCCCCTGCCCGGGGGCACTCACCCTACACATCCCCACTTCACAGCTTGTTTAAGCCCAGGCTGTACTCCAGCCTGAGGCAAAAATAAATAAGTAAACAAGGAGATGATCCTTAAATCAACAAAAGGTTACAAAGTCAGGATAAGCGTTTTGCCCATCCCTGGCTCCATGTCAACCCCAATTATGACTGAAAGAGAAAATAAACACAAAAAAAGGAGAAAACAACAAAGGACACCCATAAAATGTCCCATGATAAAATCCAACTAAAAAAAAATAGGAACAACATATTCCAAGATCTTTTCAAAAGAAAAAGAAAATTAGAGAGGGAAATAAAAGGGAAAAGGGAAAACACAGGGAAAGAAGGAAATGTGGACAAACATTAACCATATTCATCAGATCAGTTGGACTATTTGAAAATGTCCACAAAGTTTTTGATTTTATCCACCGAGTCAAGCGTATAAACTGAATCCTTGTGGCTGAAACGAAGCACTGCCAGGTACCCATGGAGTACTGGATGCCCAGGTTCCTCAGCCTCTTCTTAACTTCATCGAAGGACTTCCTCTTTTGAATTATTACTGCTGAGAAATCTTGAAAGAATTCTTTTTTGACCCCTTGGGCTGCAGTGCCTGTGGATTGTTCCCCAGTAATCTGGAGGTTTCGATCACTCTTTGCTTGTCCCTGTATTTGTGGAAGTGCACTAGGACTGGGCAGGGGTGCTGTACCAGCCCAGACCTGTGCACTGTGATCTGATAGGCCTTTCAACGTGCAGCCAGCCGGACTCGATTTGAAGGCCCAGGAACTGCTACATCCAGAGTTCAAAGACGTTGACTGGCTGCCCAACTTCCTCACCCTCCAGGAGCACGACAGTCCATAGATTTGACTTCCAATCTCGATTTTTGAGGTCGACGACCTGATCGTACAAGGCGGGCACTTGCTGTTCCAGGGTCTAAATCTGTCCAGACGAGGACTTGATCGCCACTTCTGAGGCCGCAGTTTGACCCTCCACCTCCTCCACCCACGCCCCGAGGCGCTGGAGCTCCCATTCATGCTTCTGCAGCATGGACACGATGGGTTGGACCTGAGCACAGATCTTCTCAATCACAGCCTCTACCTTCGTGGTAAGTCTCACCATCGCCACTGCCAATTCCTGCAAATCTGTTAAGATCTTGTGGGTTCGGGAGAAGCCGCTACTGCAGCCTCTGGAGAGCCCGGTGCTGCATGGGAATGTCCTCCCTGCTGCTGTTTGTTCGGTCCTTTCCCTTTGGCATCTTTCCCACTCCCAAATATTAACGAATATGCTTTCCCAAGGCTTGAAATGAACAACTCTCTCCTAGGTGTTAGCCAGGGAATGGCAAAAAAACACCAGTATGCCTTGGCTGTTAGGCAGAGCCGTCCATTGCAGTTCAACTGAATCGCTACTATCTTGCCGAGTTCCATCCAGGTCATTTATAAAAATGACAAACAGCAGTGGCCCCAAAACAGATCCTTGTGGTACACCACCAGTAGCTGAACTCCAGTATGAATATTTCCCATCAACCACCACCCTCTGTCTTCTTTCAGCTAGCCAATTTCTGATCCAAACTGCTAAATCACCCTCAATCCAATGCCTCTGTATTTTGTGCAAAAGCTTACTATGGGGAATGTTATCTAATGCTTTACTGAAATCCATGTACATCACATTGACTGCTTTACCCTCATCCACCTGTTTGGTCACCTTCTCAAAGAACTCAATAAGGTTTGTGAGGCATGACCTACTCGCAGAGGGGTTCAAAGAACATCTACAGGACACCCACAGCAAACAAACCCACCGCCACTTAGCCAAACACTTCAATTCCACCCCTCAACTCCGCCAAGGACATTTAGGTCCTAGGCCTCCTCCATCGTCACTTCCTAACTACCCGACGCCTGGAGGAAGAACACCACATCATCTGCCTCGGGACCCTCCAACCCCATGGCATTAATGTGGATTTCATCAGTTCCCTCATTTCCCCTCCCCCCACCTTATCTCAGGTCCAACCTTCCAGCTCAGCACTGCCCTCATGAGCTGTCCCACCTGTCCATCTTCCTTCCCACCTATCCGCTTCACCCTCCTCTCTGACCTATCACCTTTATCCCATCCTCCACCCACTTATTGCACTCTCAGCTACCTTACCCCCCAGCCCCACCCCCTTCCCATTTACCTTTCCACCCCCAAGGCTCCCAGCCTCATTCCTGATGAAGGGCTTTTGCCCGAAACGTCGGTGTTTCTGCTCCTCGGATGCTGCCTGACCTGCTGTGCTTTTCCAGCACCACACTCTCGACTTTAATCTCCAGCATCTGCAGTCCTCACTTTCACCTTCTTAAAACCGTGTTGACGAGCCCTCATCAACCTATTCCTTTCCAGATAATTATAAATCCTACCTCTTATAACCTTTTCCAATTCTTTACCCACAACCAAAGTAAGGCTCACAGCTCTACAATTACCAGGATTGTCCCTACTCCTCTTCTTGAACAAGGCAACAACATTTGCTATCCTCCAGTCTTCTGGCATTATTCCTGTACACAATTTGACATAAAGATCAAAACCAAAGGCTCTGCAATCTCCTCCCTGGATTCCCAGAGAATCCGAGGATAAATCCCATCTGGCCCAGGGGACTTCTCTATTTTCACACTTTCCAGAATTGGTAACACTTCCTCCTTGTGAACCTTAACCCTGTCTCATCTTATCACCTTTATCTTAGTATTCTCCTTGACAACATTATCTTTTTCCAGCATTAAAACTGACGGAAAATAATCATTTCGTGCTTCTCCTATATCCTCAGACTCCACACAAAACTTTCTACCACTGTTCTTCATTGTCCTAATCTTATTCTTTTATTCCTGATAAACCGATTGAAAGCTTCAGGATTTTCCTTGATCCTACCTGCCAAAGATTTCTCATGTCCCCTCCTGACTCTTCTTAGCTCTCTCTTTAGGTCTTTCCTGGCTAACTTGTAACTCTCAAATGCTCTAACTGAGCCATCACATCTCATCCTAACATAAGCCTTCCTCTTGACAAGAGATTCAACTTCCTCAGTAAACCACGGCTCCCTCACTTGACAACGTCCTCCCTGCCTGACAGGTACATACTTATCAAGGACATACAGGAGCTGTTCCTTGAATAAGCTCCACATTTCGATTGTGCCCATCCCCAGCAGTTTCCTTCCCATCCTATGCATCCTAAATCTTGCCTAATCGCATCATAGTTGCCTTTCCCCCACTTATGACTCTTGTCCTGCAGTATAAACCTATCCCTTATCATTGCTAAAGTAAACATAACTGAATTATGGTCAATCTTACCAAAGTACCTCCAAATCTAACACCTGGCCGGGTTCATTACCCAGCATCAAATCCAATGTCGCCTCGCCCCTTACTGACCTGTCGACATACATTGTCAGAAAACTCTCCTGCACACATTGGACATAACTGACCCATCTAAAGTACCCAAACTGTCGTATTTCCAGTCAATATTTGGAAAGTTTAAGTTCCCCATAACAACTAAGCTGTTGCTTTTGCTTCTATCCAGAATCACCTTTGCAATCCTTTCCTCTACATCTCTGGAACTATTTGGAGGCCTCCAGAAAACTCCCAACAGGGTGACCTCTCCTTTCCTGTTTCTAACCCCAGCCCATACTATCTGAGTAGACAAGTCCTCAAACGTCCTTTCTACCATAATACTGTCCTTGACTAACAATGCCACACCTCCCCCACTTTTCCCAACTTCCCTGTTCTTTCTGAATTATTTAAATCCCCGGAACCTGCAACAACCATTCCTGTCCTTGCTCTATCTATGTCTCTGAAATGGCCACAACATTTAACTCCTACGTACCAACCCATGCTGCAAGTTCACCCACCTTATTCCGATGCTCCTGGTATTGAAGTAGACACACTTCAAACCACCTTCCTGCTTGCCAGTGAACTCTTGCGACCTTGAAACCTTACTTTTGACCTCACTACTCTCAACCTTCTGGACACTGGAACTACAATTTAGGTTCCCATCCCCCTGCTGAATTAGTTTAAACCCTGCTGTGGAGATGACCCTCCCCAACCCACCACACATCACCCCCCCACTCCCCAACCTGCCTGCACCTCCCCTGGACCCGAAGGCCTGTTTCCGTGCTGTACATCTCTATGACTCTATGTGGTCAATATCACAGTGCTGCTATGTGGGATCTTGCCTCATTTCCTTCTTTCAAACAGTGAATCCACTTCTGAATGGTAATTTAGTGACTATAAAGCATGGGGCACATTCTGAACTTTTGAAAAATCCGAACAGAAATGCAAATCCGTTTCAGAAGGCTGCAGTTGCTACTCTGGTACAGTGCTAAACTATGTGAGTGCTGTCTTTCTGATAAGAGGCTGAAATGGTGTGCCTATCTACTTGTTCAAGAGACTGCTAAAGATTCAGTCTCAGTCACAATAGACCCATTCAGTGGCATGGGATTTGAGGCCTGAAGGCACCTTGTGCATTGTCCTGTGATCAAGGTATGAGGCAAACAGAAAAGCTTCGATGTTTTCTGCCTGTAATTCAATATTTCGAGGCCAAACACCACAGGATCTCAGGCGCTGCAGGGAGTACGATCAACCCATGGGCAATCATTCACAGAGGACAGACATTTCAGATGAATCCAAATCTTCAACTTTGAAACAGGGGAGCTGAAAATATAAAAAAAAGTGGAGAAAAACACTGCAGTTGAATTAATCAAATGCCTGCTCAGCTTCATCCCTCCAAATCTCTCGAATCTCTTCCAGCCTCACAATTCTCCAAGCTCTCTCACACAGTGCCTTCGGCTGCCTGATTCCCGAAATTCTGGAATTCCCTCTCTAAATCTCTCACCTCACTTAAAATATTCCTTACAAACATTTCCTCATATCTCCATTGCTCAGTTGCCTCAAGATGTTTTGGTGTCTTAAAGGTGCTAATTAAAGGGAGGTTGCTGCTGTTGGGAATGGGAGTTTTTTTTTTGTAATGTTTTTGTAAAGATTGGTTCGTGATGATTTTGCAAAGAATAAAAATTGCCTGCCTCGTTTGGTCATTATTCCATCTCCTTTCAACTGAGTCAGGCCCAGTGTGCAATTGAATTACGCTGACTGAATACTCAAGCTTATCCAGCGATCTCCCCCACCCCCAACGCCCCCCTCCACCATTACTTGGATGAACTGGTTGCATATTTATCTCTCTCATACACTGAATGTCAGATTCTGCATTACACTGACTCCTATTTAATCCTCCAGGCTGTTCTGTCTTGACTAAATGCAGGCAGATCCTGGCAAATGATAGTTATCATAACACTGCACAGGTCAATCCATAAAAGTATTAATGTGGGTGAGGGAGGTTATTCATCAGTTGCCGCATGTATTGTTGTGTTAATGGAATCTCCTGCCCTCAATAACCATTGGTAGCTGATAATTTTCAAATGAGCGCTCCCTGGTGTTAATTGCTCAGAGTTAAGTAAATATTGCAGAACCAGGAAATTATTCACTGCAGCTTCAAAAGCTGTTCTGCTTACAGTCCAGAATAGAATCTGCCTCCTGGCGCTCTGCTGTCTCTTAGTCTATTTTAATGTACTTCTCCCATGAGTAAACTCACAAAGGTTGTGAGATTGATACAGTCAAGGAACACTGTCTTCGTTCATCCGTCAAAAAAAAACTTCAATCCCCCTTCAATTTACATAATGCTCACTCTAATTACCCACTCACTCGACCCTATTGCTCGTTGACATCATTTACTGGTGTCCTTCTCTAAACCCCGTGTTCACTGACCAAACTCCCCAGTTTGGTGTTCTCCTTCAAACCCCAACTCATTGCTGCACTCCTTGTTCTCTTCGATTTATTGTATTTATGGAACATGAATATACTCAAATGTCCCAATGCGCTTCACAGGAGTGGGATCAAACAAAATCTATTACACACACTTTTGAAGATATTTGAACAGGCCAAAGACCTTGTTTTTATGGAGGGTATGAAAGGAGAAAGAGAGGTGGAGAGACAGATTCAGGCTTCAGGGATGAAATTCCAGAGATTCGGATGCTGGCAGCTGAAGGCACAGGTATCAATGGTGACGGAGAGCTGGCTGGAAAAGGTTATATAACTATCGAGCGATGGAGCATAGAGTGTATGGATGAAACAACTCAAATCAAAGCATTGCCAGTCTGCATACCAATACAGATTCACAAGTACAGGCACAATATATTCTGTCAGACAGATGCTTGATTGGAGGAGGTGAATAGAATAACATTGAATGTAAATCACTGAAACAGGCCTGTACTGTGCTCATGATCCACATGAGTCTCGTCTTTGATTTGATTTGATTTATTACTCCCACATGTACTAAAGTAGGTTGAAAAGTGTTGTTGAACGAGCCTTACAAACAGATCGGACTATACAAGTACACCAGGGTAACGAAAGAGTGCAGGATACAATGTTACAGCTGCTGAGAAGCTGCAGAGAGAGATCAACCAGAATATTAAAGTGATCCATTCAAAGGTCTGATAACAGCAGGAAAGAAGTTGTCCTTGAATCTGTTTGTATGTGCATATAACTGTTTATGTCTTCTGCCCTACAGTAGAGGGTGGAAGAGAGTAGAGCTGGGATGGTTGGAGTCTTTGATGATGTTGGCTGCTTTCCCAAGACAGTGGGAAGTTTAGATGGAAAAGTTGGTTCATGTGATGGACTGGGCTGTGTTTACATCTATCTATACCTTCTTCCAGTCTCGGGAAGAGCAGTTGCCAAACCATGCCGTCATGCATCCAGATATGATTTGGAGATGCCAGTGTTGGACTGGGGTGTACAAAGTTAAAAATCACACAACTCCAGATTATAGTCCAACAGGTTTAATTGGAAGCACATTAGCTTTCGGAGCGACGCTCCTTCATCAGATGATGAAGGATCACCTGATGAAGGAGCGTTGTTCCGAAAGCTAGCGCTTCCAATTAAACCTGTTGGACTATGACCTGGTGTTGTGTGATTTTTAACTTTATGCATCCAGATAGGTTGCTTTCTATAGTGCATCAATAAAAACTTTTCAGGGTCTTTGTGGACATGCTGAATTTCTTTTGCCTCCTGAAGAAGTTGAGGCGTTGCTGTGCTTTCTTAACCACAGTGTCAACATGAGGGGACCAGGTCAGATTGTTGGTGACCATCACTCCCTGGAACTTGACACTCTCCACCTTCCCCACCCTCAGCACCATTGATACCTACAGGGGTGTGCCCTCCAGCCCAGTTCCTGAAGTCCCTGAGCAACTCCTTTGTTTTGCTGACATCGATGGAGAGATTGTGGTCTGTACACCACACCGCTAAGTACTCACTCTCTTCCCTGTACTCCGTCTCATGGTTGTTTGAGACCCTACAATGATGGTGTCATCAGCAAACGTGTAAATGGAGTTGGGGCGGAATTTCACCACACAGTTTTGTGTGTATAAGGAGTATAGTAGGTGACTGAGTATGCAGTGTTGCAATGCACCGCTGTTGACCACCTCTATGGAAATCAAGAATCCAGTTACAAAGGTGGGAGCAGAGACTTTGGACTCAGAGTTTAGAGATGTGTTTGTTTGAAATTGTGGTGTTGAAGGTGGAGCTGTAGAATAGGGAGGAGTCTGATGTAGGTATTCTTGTTCTCCAGATGTTTAGGGGATGAGTGGACGGCCACCATGGACCTGTTGTGACGAACCTGTTGTGGAAGAGATCAAGGCAATCTTGGATAGAGTTGATGTGAGCTGTGACTAACATCTTGAAGCACTTGATAATTGTGGAGGTCTGAGCCACCAGGCGGTAGTCATTGAGGCTCACTAAATGATTTTGCTTTGGCACTGGGATGGTGATGTTCTTCTTGAAATCGGTGGGGACTTCAGCTTGAAGGATGGAGAAGTTAAAGATGTCAGCAAATGCTCCCCCCAGCTGGTCTGCACAGGATCAGTGTGCATGGCCAGGGACTCCATCCGGGTCAGTTACTGTGTACGTGTTCGCCCTTAAGAAGGCAGATCTAATGTCTGACGCAGTGACTGTAGGTCCAGGTGTATCTGAGGCTGCTGGGACAGGTGATATTATTTCACTGCCCTTCTGTTCAAAACATTGAGCTCGTTGCGAAGTGGTGTACTGTTGGCCAGAATTCTGTCTGACTTCGCTTTGTAACCTATGTCGTGTAGGCCTTGCCACATGGTGTCTCCATGGTTAGCCTGGGTCTCAAGCTTGGTTTGATATTGCCCCTTGGCATTCCTAATGGCTTTGTGAAGGTCATACATGGATTTGCTGTGTAGGTCAGGGTCACCCAACTTGAATGCCTCACACCTGGACTTTGGTAGGGAGTGGACTTCCCAGTTTATCCATAGCTTCCAGCCAGGAAACATTCGGATTAACTTCTTTGGCACACAGTCTTATAATGAAGTCTACTCGTACAGGTTAGCTACTGACTTCTTGAATATGGACCAATCCACCGATGAGAAGTAGTGTTGTAGAAGAAACTCTTCAGTTTCCTCAGACCAATACTGAGCCACTTTCTGTACGAGGTGCTGTTTGTACACCGGGAGAAGGAGTGCAGCATTGTAGTCTGATTTTCAGAAAATGGATGGGGCATGGAGTGGCAGGCATCTTTTGTGGTTGTAAAGCAATGATCAATGGTGCTTGAACCTTGGGTGGGATAAGAGACTTGTTGCTGGAACACACATACCTACTACACCTCAGTCTATCAACATATCCTGGACAATTCATCCAACACGAGTCAGAAACCATGAAGAATAACAAGGTCAAAAAAAGGATCGAGATGAACAAGCACTTCCTGTCAAGAGACAATGGCATACTTTTTATCTGAAAGAAAGGTTTGTGGCCCATACTAATTGATCCCCTCTTGAATGGTCCAATCCTCTGCTCTCAGACGTGCTGAAAATATTGCCAGACAAGTGAATCCTGTTCTCTGGAACTCTTTCCACAACCACCTCTCCAGCATCAAGTACCTGCTCAAAGCCTGTACGTGTCAACTTCTCCTTTCTCGTCTCCACCTCCTGACTTGGCATCCTTTTCTATCACACCTTTGGGATTCAACTTGACATTGAAGGATTGTATAAATGCAAGCTGTCACAACTGATGTTGGGCCAAATCCTGCAGTGGCAGGATATTTAACAGTCTCTGCTGTTAATTAGATGTGCCCTTGTTTGCTTCAACTCAAAATACATTTTGCTCAAAAAAAAATCCATGATCGTTGAAGCTGATAACAGCAGAGAGCAGGCAACAGGACACTTGACATCTGCCTCAACATAGGGACCAACAGGTTATCTTCACAACTATCAACATCTATGGATGGGGAAATCAACTGAGCAAAGAATGAAATCAAGGGTGAATCAATGTCAAATCTGCTGTGAAAACAAAACTAAATAGTGGGCAAAGAAGACCTTTTTTTGTGCTTTCACAGGATGATGTGTTGCTGCCAATACCAGAATTTGTAGCCCGTCCCTTACTGCCCTTGAGAAAGTGTTGGTGATCCACCTCATTGAAGTACTGCAGTCCACGGAGGAGTGGGCCATCCCAAATTGTTGGATCATGCCAAAGCAAAAACACCAAAGACATCTTGAACTTCAGCATTTCATATTTTTGAAGTCTTGCCAAAAAAATTCAAAATTGAGTGAAGATGTGTCCACACGTAATAATTAATGTTCAGTGCCAGAGAGGTTGATTCACAATTTCTAACAATGGTTATGTCAGAAAAAGGGTCCTTGTGCTCCAAACTGCTGGTCCTACATTTTGAATCAGATCCACCATGTAAATACAGGAAATTTGCAATGTTCACTGGGGAGCCAGAAACCGATGACAGAATGGTAGCATCTCACTCCTGTGTAACCGTGGGATCTTACATCGTGTGTCAAGTTGCTGGACAAATTACTTATAAATAATGGCATAAACCATGAGCCTCACAGTTATTTTGATCACGAATTCTTGCCTGTTGGGTTTATATTTTCTTCTTGATCACTGAAAAAGCAACAGTAGTGCTGGAAGAAACTAGCGTTGTTGTGAAGGGAATACTAATACTGTAGCATCTTGGTTTTCAATGCTCATTTTTCAGCAGAAGTATCCTTATCAGTAGAACACAGGATATATGCGAGTATGAGTGTATTCACTTCCTCAGTAGCAAAACCACTAGCCTCTTCGTAAAGGTTTCTTCAGTCTTTCATGAGATTAAGAGAGGAAGAACGACTTGCATTTCTATAATGTCTCACAGAATCACAGAAGAGTGAAAACATTGAAGGCGGTCACTTGTCCAATTGAGTCTGTGTCCGTTGTTTTGGTATCAGTCCCACTCCCGCATGCTTTTCTCGTTCAGTTATTTCTCCATGGGACCAACTTTGGATTCACTTTAACATTCCAGCTGGAAGAAGGCAACAGTGGTTAATACAGGACTCCCTTTATCCAGTACTAGGCGTGACAGTATGGAAAGTTGCATTCAAGCGTTGGGAGCAGGATTCAAACAACAAGTTGTGGACATGAGAATTTGATCCACCAGGTACTCACTAACTCCCACAGTGACTGTGTTGTCTCTTTGCTGTAGCAATCAGGGTGACTCCTGCTTTGTCAGTCTCTTTACACAATCTTTGCTACTCAACAATGTTGGCAATTCAGCTGCCTTTAACGCTCAACCAGATCAGCTCCAGAGTTGATTGAGACCATGTGAGACTCATTGGAGTCTGTTTAAAGTGCTGGGTTCATTGTCCAGGTGCCCTTGGAGAGGAATCACACAGTGCCCACCAATACTTTTGATGTCTTTAGAGAGGGGTGGGCACCTCAGTGGGTTATCTCCCCTTGCAACTCTGTTTTAATTTAGACTCCTCCCCTCAAATGTTTGAGTGAAAAGAGAGATCAAAGTGACATCGTGCATGTCTTTTTAGTTGCTTTCGTGCCATTTCTGAAAAATAAAATAGCAGAATCAACCAATCTCTGGACACAGGTAAACCTTTATAATACAGACAATTTTTTTTCAATGTTTGAATCTGTACTTTGTCTGAGGATTGATTTACTAGATTTGAACTTCCTGCATTACTTGCGAAACTGTGATGTTTGAATCAGGTCAACTGTGACTTCCTTGTCTTCTGAAGAGAAAGTATTGTGAAAGGTTCCTTCTCTCCTGAGATGTATGTGCTCCAGAAAAGGTTGGAATATGTTCTCTTGACTGTTGCTTGCAAAATTCAGCTCTGACTTCACGGAGATTAATATGAACTGTTCGAAAAAGAGGATTCAAAACGAACACCATAATTGATCACCTTTTCGCCCCAGCGAGCTGACACTAACTAGTTATCAGCAGGAACTTTTCATACTGACTCGTTGCCAGTTGCTGCCATCATGATGTGTTTACTCAGATTAAAAAGCTTACAATCTGGTGTGGTCCGAGTTCTTTCCCATCTGTTCGCCCTTGTAAAATAGCCCTGGAGAGTGGATTCTTAACAAAACCTGGAAGAAATGTGGATGCTGGAAATCAGAAACAAAACAGAAATTGATGGAAAAGCTCAGCAAGTCTGGCAGCATAGCCGGAGAGAAATCAGAGTTAACGTTTCAGATGGAGTCATCCTTCCTCAGAACTGACGGGATCTTGGAAAAAGTTGGTTTCTATGTAGAAGATAGGGTGGAGGGAGTGGGTGAGGAGTAAAACATAGGTGGGGATAGAGCCCAAAGAGGGAGAAGACATACAAAGGAGTGGATAGCGATCAGTTGAGGAGAATGGAGACGATTGGAGACTGGACAGAGACTGGATTCTTGTTGAGACAGATGTCTTGAAATCTATTAATGACTTAACTATTTATATGGTTACAAGATCTCATGAAAACACCGAATCTGTGCTATGTTTATCGATTTTTATAGCTACTTTACATGAATGCAACATCTCACACAGCTGACAAAGTGACTGACTACACACTGCACTAACTTCACTCACCATGACAATTGAAAGCTGGGTGAGGATCTTTGTGATATTGTGATGCCATCGCTCCTTTGCCCTAAAGGAATGGTACACACGCAGAAAGATGCTTTTATAAAAAAATAGATATAGACATATGTTTCACAGAAAACGCAACTAATTACACTGGAAACAATTTGAGAATATTGCAGGGTAGAGAAATGTCAGAGTGAATGTGGGTGAAGACCTGTAGGTCTAGACTGAATACTAGTGAGAGTCAGGAGAGTGGATTGCTGTGTGAGTGGTTATACAAGTAGAAGCAAGGCTTTATAATTCAGTTGAAGATGCACAGTTATGAGTCATTGCTGCTGCTTGCTTGGGTCCTCACCTCAAACTTAGGAAGCCCTTTCTTTGAGTGTAGGGACATCAATATTGCTGTTGGAAAGAGAGTTTCAGGTTTTCAATCCAGCAACAATGGAGGGATGCAAATCTAGCGCCAGTTCTGAAAGGATTGTGACATGGAGAAAGGATTCAGTGGCATCGTGCCAATGTTACTAGGGCTGGGCTAATATTCTGGGAACTTAAGTTTGACTCCACTGTAGCAGATGGAAAAACGTGAATTCAATAAAGTAAAATTGAAATATTAAGCAAACAAGGTGGCAACCAGGCAACAACTTTGATTGTTGTAAAACTTATCTGGCTTACACATAGCCTTTAGGGAAGGAAATCTGCCATTCTTACCTGGTCTGCCCAACATGTGACTCCAGACCCTGAGCAAAGTGGGCAGCACGGTGGCACAGTGGTTAGCACTGCTGCCTTACAGCACCAGAGACCCGGGTTCAATTCCCGCCTCAGTCAACTGACTATGTGGAGTTTGCACATTCTCCCCGTGTCTGCGTGGGCTTTCTCCGGGTGCTCCGGTTTCCTCCCACACTCCAAAGATGTGCAGGTCAGGTGAATTGGACATGCTAAATTGCCTGTAGTGTTAGGTAAGGGGTAAATGTAGGGGTATGGGTGGGTTGTGCTTCGGCGGGGCGGTGTGGACTTGTTGGGCTGAAGGGCCTGTTTCCATACTGTAATATAATGTAATCTAATCTAATCAAAGTGCTTGAATCTAAACTGCTTTCTGGACAGGTCAGGAAGACCATTAAATGCCAGCCCAGACAGTAATGTACCCATCAAATAAACCAATGAAAAAAAACTTGGGATTCTGCAGTCATTCTCTGTTTAAGTAATACTCTGTTTTTCAGCAAGTGCAGCATGTAATTGAGAGGCGAATAAGATGTTTTCCCTTATTCTGAGAAGAATTGAACTTGAATGTAAAGATGTCTGCTTCAGTCATACAGGGCATTGGTGAGGCTATATCTCAAATACTGCGCGCATTTTGGCTTGCTTATTTCAGGAATACTGCAATTGCATCTGAGGCAGTTCAGAAGCATCATCCTCTCCGCATTCTCCTTGTCAAGACCATTTGGGATTTTATACATTTGAATCAAGTCACCTCTCATTCTTCATAACTCCAGGACAAACAGTCTCAGTCTGTCCAAGCATTCCCCATAAATGAAGGGAACTTTTTGATTTGTGAGTGAGCTGTCAGAGTTTGGAACACTCTGTCTCAGAAGGCTATGGGGGTGGTTGGGTGTGGCGGGGAGGGTGGAGGGGGAGTGGTGTGGTTCACTGAATATTTTTAAAGTGGAGATAGAGTACTGTTCGGCAGGGAATGAGAGGTTATTAAGGTGGATGGGAATGTGGAATTTGAAACACAAACAGATCAATTATGATCTTATTGCATGTTGGACCATGCTTTTAAGGAGCTGAATGTCCACCGTTGCTTTTTGTGTATTGTGTGTTCTGTTCTGTGATTTCTAAGTCATAGATAATCCCAACTTGAAACAACGTCAACAGTGCGTCATGTCAAGGGGTCAAAATAATGAAGTTCCCTCTCTCCCAGCACTGTGGGTGTCCCTGCACCAAATGGAATATAACCATTCAAGGCATTGGCTTACTATCACATTCCCAGTGATAATTTGGCAGAAGCAATAAAATGCTTGCTTTGCCAATATCGCACACATTGCTCATTCTATTTTTGGGGAGCTTGCTGAGTTTGTATCAGTTGCCATGTTTCCTATGCCACGACAATGGCTGCATTTGAAAATGCATCTTGTATTGTGTCTTTGGACATCCTCAGATTGTGAAAGATGTGTAGATGTCAATCTCTCATTTGTTGCCAGATTTACAAAGTGTCAGTATTAAGGCTAATAGGTATGAGTGATTTGTGCATGTATAGTGTACCTGGCAGTGTTGGCAGGGTTATCATAGTGGACCGAAGGAGTGCAGAATGCCAGAAAGATACAATGGGTCAATGAGCATCCAAACACAATGAGGAGAAAATTAAACAAGGCACGATAAATGAATGGTCCTGAACAAAGGGAAGGAATGGAGCAGAGAGATAGAGTGGATAAAGAACTGGATCGCATAGTTCTTCCTCATTGCAGATAGTGATGACTGGAGTACTGCAGTGACCAGTGCTCAGACCTCTGCTAATCACAACATATATTCATGGTTTCGCTGAATGTAATATCTCAACATTTGCAGATGACACAAAACTGGGTGAAAGGCTGGACTGTGAGGAGGATGCTTCAATGTGGATTGGGACAAGTTGAGTGAGTGAGCAAATGTGTGGCAGTGGCAGTATAATGTGGATAAATATGTGGTTATGCACTTTGGGAGAAAAAAAAAACACAAGGATATTATTATCTGAATGGCTGTATATTGAAAGAGAAGAATGTGGAATGAGATCTCAGTGTCTTTGTACAGTGGAAGGTCAGTCTGTAGGTACACTGGGTGGTTAAGAAGGCAAATGGTACGTCGATCTTCAGCACAAAAGGGTTCAAGAACAGGAGCAGGGAAGTCATACTGCTGTTATACAGGGCTTTGGTAAGACCACACCTGGAATATTGTGTCATGTTTTGGTCTCCGTATCTAAGGAAGGATATTCTTTCTATCGAGCGAGCGCAGTGAGAGTTTACCAAATTGATTCCTGGGATGGCAAGATGACATATGATGAGAGATGGACTCGGTTAGGATTGTAATAATTGGAGTTTAGAAGAATGAGGGGGATATCTTCCAGGAAGCTGTAAAATTCAAACAGGACGAAACCAAATAGATCCAAGAAGGATGTCCCCAATGGCGGGAGAGACCAGAATCTGGGGTCACAGTCTAAGAATACGCGTAAACCGTTTCAGACTGAGATGAGCAGAAATTTCTTCACCCAGAAACCGTTGAGCCTGCAGAATTTGCTATCACAGAAAGTGGTTGAGGCCAAAGCATTGAATAATTTCAAGAATTTGGATATAGCTCTTGGGTTACCGGGACCAGGCTACTGAATTGGACAGTCAGCTATGATCACAATAAATAGTACACCAAGCTTCAAGGGCTGAATGGCCTACTCCTGCTCTTATTCTCTACGTTTCAAACAGTTGATCATCTCATATTTGTCCATTATCTAAAAGTTAATTGGTCACATGAGCTCAGTAATCGTCTACTCTGACACTCTATCATCAAATACCATTCCCTTTCTTCCCTTCCCTGTAGTTTTATCTCCCAGTTACTTGAACAAGCCCACTTCTCAAACAGATACCTGCATTTTTCAACAACAGAACTGACAGGCATCTTGTACATTTGCAGCATTTTCTGTTTTGGTTTTCTGAGAGCTTACCTTGTGAAATTAGTGTTACAGTTAGGCGCTGATTACTCTCTGAAGAGTAACAGCTATAACACTCACAGTGAAAATGATTTTCCTCAGTGATTTTTATGGATATAGATAGCACACTTAAATGACTATCTCTTGCTTGGATAGATCTGCAGTGGCCAGAAGGGTTTGATAATGGATGAACATCAGTCCATTTTACAGCTTGGAGAAAAGCAATGTCAAAGCTTGATGCGTCCTCACTGCTGAGACAGAAAAGCTTATCTCTTTTTGTTGGTAAATACTGGGTCTTGTGAATGCCTTTTACAGTGGGATAATACTGCAAATCCTTCCTTGAAGGGGTGCTGTACTGCCTTTCAGATACTGCTGGGTTTGCCACAATGTTTCCAGTGCTCCTTGATTTGATTGTAGAAACTAGAAAGTCCTTCGGATTTGAAGTTCCTGCAACTGAGCCACATCCATGTTCATATGCAGGGACCTGTCAGCTATAGGAAGAAGGGACATTCTAAGAATTGAATCGGTATCAAATCAACAAACATTCGGGAGACAAGAGTTCCTTGGTGCACTCACCATGTAACTCGTTGACCGAAGTTGAGTGAGTGAATGAGGGAAAGATGAAAAGCTTTGACAGCATGTTTATTCCAGAAATACAGAATGTAAAATAGCCAGAGAGGATTACTTTATCTATAATATTGCTTTTTGAAAAGCAATTTGGCCCACTCATCCTCCTTCTGTGTTGTCCAGTTCATGGCTGATAACAATCAGATTGCTTTTTACTTCCTCACTCTTGGGAGCCATCTGGAAGAGTACATTGTCCCCATTTTTTGGAATTGAATTCTCATGGAATGTACTCTGATTAGTTTGTGGGGTGTGGGCATCACTGACTAGGCGAGCAATTATTGCCCATCTCTAATTGCCCTTTAGAAGCTCATGGTGAGCTGCTTTCTTGAACCGCTGCAGTTGTTTGGGACAGACACAGTGCTGTTCAAGAGACAAGTCCAAGATTTTCAATGAGTGACTAAATCAGGATGGCATGTGATTTTGAGGGGAACTTGTAGGTGATGGTGTTCCCATGCATCTGCTGTCCTGAGTCATCTCAATTCCTGGTCATGGGTTGGAAAGTGCTGTCAAAGGAACATTGGTGAATTATCAGAATGCAAACATATGAGTTCTACATATTTTGTTTCATTTGGTGTCCTGGCTGCTGTCCTGAAGTTTTTATTTACAGCATCAAATATGACACAAAGAGTATATATCACTGGATACAAACACTTTTAACCAAACCAAATGGGTAGATGATTTACCCTGCCAGAGACAATGCACCAGGAGAAAGCAAATTGTCAAGCTTTTGCTAAAATTCAAATCAGGCAAGTCAGAATAGCTGTTTTCCAAATTTCTGTTCAGTTGAAAATTGTCAATACTCGGATATGTTCTTTCTGCGTGCAGCGTGCAGAGGCGTGTGTGTGATTATAAAGTTAAATCATATCAAAAGGTTGGTTAGTTCAGTTGGCTGGATGGTTGATCTGCAATTTGGGTTCAATTCCCACATTGGTTGAAGTTACTGTGAAAGACTCTCCTTCTCAATTTTCCCTTTCAACTAAAAGGTGCTGATCCTCAGGTTAAACTCACGACAGTCATTTCTCCTTCATGGTCTGGTAAGAAGGAGGTGACATTAAGATACAGGAAGGATATTATTAAATTGGAGAAGGTTCAGAAAAGATTTGCCAAGAATGGAGGGTTTGAGTTATAACAGTTGGCTAGATGGGCTGGGAGTTTTTTCACTGGAGCACACAACTACCACATTTAAAAGACATTTGGATAAGCACATTAATAGGAAAGGTTTGGAGGGTTATGTGTCAAATGCAGGCATGTGAGACCAGTTTAGGATGGAAACATGGTCGGTGTGGACTAATGAGGCTGAAGGATTTATTTCCATGTTATATGATTCTATTAATTCAAAAAATTATTTATTTACTTTACAAATCAATTATGAATCTGCTGAATCTTTCCAGAATTCCTCTGTTCCCTCTTAGTTAAAGCCAGACTGTGTCATACTGAACAAAGACCTATTGCATCGTTTAATCTGGGTGTTAATTTGCACACATAACCATACGAGTGGTTTGCCAGTCGTGGTTTAGTGGGTTGCATTGTTTCCACTGAATCACATAGTTCAAGCTCCATTCCAGCACATCATTCAAGCTGACCCTCCACTGTAGTATGGGTGCATGCTGCATTTTTGGAGATGCTATTTTTCACAATGAGATGTAAAACCTGGATAGTTCTTTCAGGTTGTAAAATATGCCCTGGGTATGATTCAAGAAACAGCAAGAGAGGTGTCGTGGCCAACCACAGTTGTTTAATATTTTTCTCAGGAAGCACTGGGAGGCGTTTTGATAGACTGAAATCAAATGAGTCAGAAACTCGAAAGAAAGTGACAGATTTGAAAGCTATCAAACTCTGCCTGTATGCAGCGACTACATTTCAGAATCTCTCCCCCGTGGGTTTGGCCTTCTGTAAAAAGCCCAAGTGTTCATCATTGTGAAGAGGGGAAACTATTCTGTGTTTTCTTGAAACTTTCTGACACCGTAGCCCACATGGTTTTAGTTGCTGACAGCGACTGGCATGCCCCAGGCAAAAACTGGGCAATAGATTATTCACTGCAAAGGTCTCACAGCTGTTCATAACTTTCCAACAGTATTGCTGGCAACTATTTATTTCTGCATAACTTTGCCCTCCAGCTCTTATTGCAAAGGAAATCTGATCAAATTGGTTGGACTGGCTTCACATAATTTCCACAATCTCGAATGTAGGTGGCAAAGGTCAACATTTCAATGATTTTGTTTTAGGTTGAAGTTAGTGGAGGCATTGGACACAATTCCACGAGACTGGCGGTAAAGTCAGCTGAACGTATGGAGATACAATTCAGGAGCACACATCGGCCATTCAGCCCTGTTTTTAGACATGCTCTGTCATTTGAAAAGATGATGGCTGATCTGACTATTTCACATTCCCCTCAATAACGTTTCACACAAGAATCTATTCAGCTCTGACTTCAAAAATAATCCACCTCCACCCGATTTGCAGGAACAGAAATCCAAAGACCTTTGTCTGAAATGAATGATCCCCAATTTTCAAACAGTAGTTTCTCATTTTGGATTCTCCTTTCCACATCCATCCTGTCAATACCTCTCAGGATCATATTTCTTTCAAGCAACTCACTTCTTCTAAACTCCAGTCGATACAAACTTATCCCATTGAACCATTCCTCATAAGAAAGCCCACCCATTCCTGTTATTGGTCTGTTAACCTGCTCTGAACTGCTCACAACACATTGACATCCAGGAATTCTACTGTGGTCCCATAATCAGCTAATGACAACAAATAGGATTTATATAGCCTGTGTAATTGAACGAAACTTCCTCAGATGTGTCACAGTGATACTGAATGGCATGAGCGGATGGTTGGATGGATGTTTAAAAGCTTGGTCAAAGAGCTACAATTTAAGAAATGTATTAAAAGTGGAACGCAGAAAGGTAGGGGAGATTGTGGAGATTTCAGAGATTGTGGCCAAGGAAACTGAAGGTATGGTGGTGAACAGTCAGCAACCAAAAGTGGCTAAAGACAAGAGGCCAGTATTCGAAGTGTGGGGAGGTAGAGGAAGGTTATAAGGCTAGATTGGATTACATAATTGTGGGGAACATAGAGGGCTATTCCATTTCTGATCTCCATTTCTTCTCATGATTGCTGGGAATCTTCTTTGAAGAATACAAGTGAATGTGGAGCAGCATGACGTGGGGAAGTGGAGAACGAAAAACATCCCTTTACCCTGTATATTTATTTTAGTTTAGATGTCAGGAGGCCTGTATCTGTTAATTGGCTCTTTGCATTGATCCAGAAGCCCAACCCTCTTCTTCTTGCATTCTGAAGGAGCCAAAATCACTCCCTTTTCTCAACCACCATGGAAAGCACACCATAAATGCAGCAAGAACTAAGTGATGAGGTAGGGAGTTATCAAGTTGTTAATTAATCAATCATTTAGTCTTTATGAGAAAGGAGAGCATTGACTAAAGCTCCATCAGCAAAGAGCACAAATAGACAAAGACAATGGCTGTTATATGTTAATTATAAGTTTATGGTCACAGCTTGTGTGCAGATCCCAGTGCTCTTCCGCATACCAATCATGTCCGAACAATCTGTTTATATTACATAAATAGTTTAAATCACCTGTTTATGGTCACAGCTTGCATGTGTTGCAAAATCATGAACTGAATACTTAACATCGTATTAATGAAAATAGAAATCCTGCCAAGGTTCAGCAGCTCTGACAACATCTGTGAAGAGAGAAACAACATGTGTGACCTTTGATCAGGACTGCCTGAATATGTGAGGGGCTGGATTTTAATCTTCTGACCTGATGACGGTGGGGGCAGAACAGTAGCATGTGGGTTACCCAAAGGTTTCAGCCCTGCATTTGTCAGAAGCTGCACAATCCAGTTACTGCACTAACACTAATACCCGGGATTTTGGACCTGCGAACAAAGTATTGCTGCAGTGAAACTGTTGTAAGGGACCCTGCCAGAAGGAAGCTTCAAGCATTCCTTATGCAGCTGTTCAGGGACAGACAGAAACTGAAGCAATGGTAACAGCACTGTACCTCTCAATGGCACATTGCAAGTCAGTGGAATACTTTACCGATACCACTCGAGAGAATAGCTCTGACAGATGGCTGCCACAGATTGCTTCAGTCTAAGTGAACATGCCAGATTGAGGCCATCCCAGGCAGCTGTCTGTGGGGTTGCTGGTCCCCTTACCACATTGGGACCATCCTCCTCCTATCCTTTGAAGAGGTTGCATTCAGCAACCTCCTCCTCCTGAGGTCCAATCCTCACTGTTAATATGAGTAAATCGATGAGTAAATCTGAAAGGCATCTCTATATTTGTTAAGGTACTTGAAGCACAATCTCAATGTGCTGACAGTTTGATCACTCACAGCCCAGGATTGTCAGATGGTTCTGAAAGAGTCTTGCCTGGGCCTCATTCCTGCTTTCATCACTTCATCTGGGTCTTCAGAGATGTAACTTTGGCTTGGAGGTGTTACTCTCTCAGCAAGATCTGACTGGTGCGGAAAGCAAACTTCATTACTGTTCCCTGGGAATCATGATGATCTTTCAGTCATTGTAGACTAGCTAGATATTGGTGGAGTGGAAGCTTTTAGACTCTAGGAAGTTGAAGGGATGTACTGTACCTTAAAGAGAGAGTGAAAACTGAAAGCTTGTAAGCACCTGTCAAGCGACTGACTAGCAGTTACAGAATGTACTGGATGTAACATTTGGTTGCAACCTAGATACCTCAGTATCTCACAGCAGTTCGAATTTAACCAATCAGTTTAAATTATGCCCTGAGATACGAAACAGTTGGAGGAAAAGCACCTCATCTTCCGCCTAGGAACCCTCCAACCACAAGGGATGAACTCAGATTTCTCCAGTTTCCTCATTTCCCCTCCCCCCATCTTGTCTCAGTCAAATCCCTCTAACTCAGCACCGCCTTCCTAACCTGCAATCTTCTTCCTGACCTCTCCGCCCCCAGCCCCACTCCGGCCTATCACCCTCACCTTAACCTCCTTCCACCTATCTCATTTCCAACGCCCCTCCCCCAAGTCCCTCCTCCCTACCTTTTATCTTAGCCTGCTGGACACACTTTCCTCATTCCTGAAGAAGGGCTCATGCCCGAAACGTCGATTCTCCTGTTCCTTGGATGCTGCCTGACCTGCTGTGCTTTTCCAGCAACACATTTTCAGCTCTGATCTCCAGCATCTGCAGTCCTCACTTTCTCCTCTGAGATACGAAAACCCAATCGAGTTTGAATTTTACTGTTTGACAACATTGAGTCAATGAGATGATCCAATGTTTGGGGTATAAAATAAAGCAGGCATTTTGGCCAGTTGGCCAGAAAGAGCACCAACTGCCATTGAAAGACTGCCACTCCCCATACTCTCTGTCAAAGGGACTTCTTTCAGATGAAACACCTTTGCAACAGAAGACTGAAGATAACCCAGGGAGATCTACAAACAGAGGAAGATCAACATTGGAGAAAACAGCCGCTGTCTGGTTTTGAAAATTAAGTTGCTGTAAATTTAATAGGGGCTTTATTGGATCAGTATATTGTTATAGAGTGGGAGGTAGATGGCAAACCTTTAAGAGAAAGGAGGCTCAGAGTTGTAAATAGTTGTTGTTTAATGTTCACTTTTGGAGTTAAAGTAGAAAATTGTTATTTTTCCTTTCAACAGTGGAATTTGGGTAATTCTCTGTTCCTCATACTTTCACAGATTATGAGGAAGGTGAGCTTCTCTGTGTGTTCTGTGTAATGAGCAGAAGGGTTGACTGCCATGTCGTTATAAGACCATAAGGAATAGGAGTCAGAGTAGGGTAAGTCATTTAAGCTCTCAAGCCTGCTCCATGATTCATGGCTGATCTAACATTCCTCACATCCACTATCCTGCCTTTTCCCAGTGGCCCTCAATTCTCCCAGTGATCAAGAATCTATCTCAGTCTTAAATATAGCCAAGGAGTCTGCCCCCACAGCTCTCTGTGTGAGGAGTTGCAAAGCCTCACAATCCTCTGAATGAAGAAGTTCTTCCTCATTGGGACAGCTTGTTTGCACATCCATGTGACTGATGTCTCCTTGCAGCTGTGGGATCACATCAGAGCTAAGTGCCAACTCATTCTGGCTGTTTGTGAAGTGAAGTGAACAGAAATGTAATCATAGCCATAACTGGGCACCAGGCTGGAAGACAAACATCAAATCTCTGTGAAGATTCGGAGGTAAAGGCTTGAAATGCTGTAGTGACTTTGACAGCCTCTGGCAATGTGTATCCACTTGGTCAGCTTGGCAGGAGGTTTTCTTTCAAAAATCTTCTTCCAAGAGAAGTCTTGTGATATTTTCTTACTTTAAAGAAGATGTTTGGTATGTTGTTGGAGCTAGTATTGTCTGGAACCACCTGTCAGGAAACTCTCAGTCTCTTGAGGGACCATTATTGAATCATGTCCAGAAAGATATCCTCTTCATTTATGTGTGATATTAGCGAGCTCTGTACTCTCCTGTGTGATTGTAGATGTGTGCAGAGAGCTCTGTTGATGGTGTTCCTTTAATTTGTTCAGCTTGTCATCTCATTGGCTATCTTGGGACCGAGGTCAAGCTCCACAACTGCAACATTTTCAAGGCCAATGCAACGAGGAGTAGCAGACAGCGTTTAATTTAGATAAATATGAGGTGTTGCATTTTGATAAGGTCAACCAGGGCAGGAATTAAGACAGTTAATAGTTTTGCCCTGGGGAGTGTTGCTGAATTGAGACCGAGGGGTACAGGTGCATAGTCCCTTGAAGGTGGCTTCACAGGTAGACAGGATGGTGAAGAAGGCATTTGGCATGCTTAGCTTCATTGGTCAGTGCATTGAGTAAAGGAGTTGGGAGGTCATGTTGTGGTTGTTCAGGACATTGGTTCGGCCACTTCTAGAATACTGCATTCAATTCTGGCCTCCCTGCCATAGGAAAGATGTTTTAAAACTTGAAATGGTTCAGAAAAAGGTGAATAAGGATATTGCTGAAGGTTTTGAGTTGTAGGGAGAGGCTGGATAGGTTGGTGCTGTTATCCTTGGAAGCTGAGAGGTGACCTTATAAAGGCTGATAAAATCATGAGGGGTGTGGATAGCCAAGGTCTTTTTCCAAGTGTGTGGGAATCTAGAACCAGAGGGCCTAAATTTACTGACCCTTTACACCGCATCCAACCCAGGCCCTACCCTAACCCTCTACCACTGCAATTCCCATGGCCAATCCATCGAACTTGCACATCTTTGGACTGTGGGAAGAAACCCACTCGGACACAGGGGGTATGGGTAAACTCCACACAGGCAGTCGCTCAAGGCTGGAATCAAACTTGGGTCTCTGGTGCTGTGAGGCAGCAGTGCTAACCACTGAGCCACCATACCACAATATAATAATTATCAATCCACCCACACTATGTCTTAGGTCACCCATTGAGCAGCTGTCCACTCATAAGCCCCCACACTATGAGAAAGTTAACTACCTCAACTGAATTCTGTTCCTCGTCAAAGATGATGAGTAGCTCACAACTTTCTGCTTAAAAATCAGATTTTCAGCTTCTGCACTTTTTAGCTTTTGGAGTAAAACTACCTTCACTGTCAGACGAGTAATTTCAATGGTGATATGCAAACCATGAAATTGTCCTGGAAAGGCGTTTCACCAACATCACAGACAATTGAAAAGCAAGCTGAGAACAGAATAATATGTGAGACAATGGATTGTTGAAACATTGATGCCAAGTGTGTGGCAGTCCCAATAAATAGGCAGCAAGGATTAGCTTACACAGCAATAACAGAACTTTTCAAAGACCTTCCCAGATAATGAATTACTTTTTTGAAGTGGAGCCAAATGGTAATTTCACACTCAATAAGATCCAACAACCAATTAATCTGCTTCTGGAGGCAGCTGTAAGTCACCAAGCAGTTTTTCCTCTTCCTGAATGCTATTGTGACCATTCCCTGTGGAAGTACATTTATAACAAAAACAGAAACTGCTGGATAAACTCAGGAGGTCTGGCAGAATCTTTGCAGAGAAAGCAGAATCAACGTTTTGGGTCCAGTGACCCTTCATCTGTTCTCATATTTGATTTATCAGATTGTCATCAATAGGGAATTTCAGAAAAACTTAGAAAACTGTAAGAATTTGGAACTCCATACCCGAGACAGGGTCTGAAGAATCAAAGCATACCAGCATATTTAAGGAAAAACTTTATGAGCACACAATGTAAAACTGAATAGAAGGAGATGGTTTGGGTGAAAAGAAGAAGAATGGGAGAAAACAGATGAATAAACACAACTGTGGGCTGCCTGAATTGGACAGGCCATAAACCCGATTCCAATGTGTCATGACATAATGAACATATCACTGGCACCAGCTGAATGGAGCGAGAGTTTGATGTCTCATTCAAAGAGGACACTTCCTTCAAAGCACAGACAGTGTGTCGGCCTTGATGATATGCTGAAGCATCTAGAATGGGACCTGACCCTTCAATCTCCTGATTTTCACCAGACAGGGTCACAAACTCATTCCAGATTACACTTAATGAGATGTGAAAAAGCATCTTACTTCTTGGGACATGATAGCCACAGATGTGTTTCACAACAGATCCAAATAGGCTGATAAAAAGAAATAATAATTAGTCAAGAGAAACCTGTTGGACTCTCAATGCTGCTGTTCAGCCTTGGGTTCAGTTGGCACTGCAGTACAGCATGGAGAAAGGCTGCGACTTGGAGCTCTCACAAAGGAGCTTATTTCACATCCTTCCCTCCTCACCATTGCCAACAGCTCCCCATCTTTTGTATCCAGGTGAAGATGAATCACTATGCCCACTTTCAATGTCATTGTGGTCCTTCTCTCATTCTGGGAAGCTGACAGTGTGTAAATGTTCAGAGGGCAGAGCCAAGTTAACCTGCTCATTGTTAATGCCTTGCTCACACCATCCATTGACAGGGGTACATTCAATTCAGGCCCTTTGCTCATATGATGAAGCAATAATGTTAAGTACAATTCCCAGATCCCCAAAATAAGAAGGGCAACAACTGCAATTCACTGCTTTGATTCTTCGCTTGGGTTGAACGCTACCAATGTTGGAAAATCATCCAAGATAAGTCGCAGCAAACATTTCACCATGATTTGCTGCAGTTTTATTCACCCACCACATAACTGACTCCAATTCATCGAGAGCAGCCCAGTGCAATTGGTGAATGATATCATTCCATTTTACCACTTAACCAAATGGTGGCTCAGTGGTTAGCACTGCTGTCTCATAGCGCCAGGGATCTGGGTTTGATTCCAGCCCTGGATTACTGTGTGGGGTATGCAGATTCTATCCATGTCTGTGTGGATTTCCTCTGGGTGTTCTGGTTTCCTTCCACAGTCCAAAGATGTGCAGGTTAGGTGGGTTGGCCATGCTAAGTTGCCCTTTGGAGTCCAGGGATTTGCACGTTAGGTGGATTAGCCATGGGAAATGCAGGGATAGGGTCGGCTGGTGAGATGTTCTGTGGAGGGTTGATGTGGATCCAATGGGCTGAATGGCCTGCTTCCACACTGTAGGGATTCTATGATTCAGGGCAGCTGATTGATTAAAAAAAGACCTTCAGAGAAGTGTATTGGTGACCAGTGCACAATTTGCCATGACAGTGATGAATTTCCCGAAATGCCGATGATTGACATAGGCAGTGATGTGAACGTTCGATCATGATGCACAGGAATCTAGGGGGTGTGGTACAGATTTTATTGATCAAATCACTGTCAGAAGGAAGAAGGGTGGATGGATTAAGTGATTTTGTTTCAGCTCAGCACACTCCTGGAAGCAATTCAATGCAGTAAACTGATTAGTATTCGAACAATAAAAATTCTAATTGCCACTTGCTTACTCAGGCTGTGCAAACCCGATTCTCCTGTAATCCAGTTCAACCACAGTGAGTGCATACCGACCAGGCTACCCACCTGTAAAATTCACTGACAAAGTCACAGCCCAAGACTGGGAAAATTCCACAAACCCACATAAACAAATCGAGAATGCAGTTCCCAGAATTATTCACTAATTCGGATTGGAATAAAGACTTTTGAAAAAATTCCTTTGCAGGACGTGCACAATGCTGACCATGCCATCATTCAATGCAAATGGTTCACTGGCCTTGAGAATCAGAGAATGTCTGCAGTGTGGAAAAAGGCCATTCGGCCCAACAAGTCGACACCGACCCTCTAATGAATAACCCACTCCCCAACCCTTTCACTCTACATTTACCCCTGATGGCAGGCGGCATGGTGGCTTAGTGGTTAGCACTTCTGCTTCACAACACCAGGGATCCAAGTTCAATGCCAGCCTCGGGCAGCTGCCTGTATGGAGGTTGCACATTCTCCCCGTGTCTGTGTGGGTTTGCTCTGGTTTTCTCCCACAGTCCAAAGGTGAGTTTAAGAGTCGTGAGATCTTGTTACAGCTCTATAAAACTTTGGTTAGACCACACTTGGAATACTGCGTCCAGTTCTGGTCGCCCTATTATAGGAAAGATGTGGATGCTTTGGAGAGGGTTCAGAGGAGGTTTACCAGGATGCTGCCTGGACTGGAGGGCTTATCTTATGAAGAGAGGTTGACTGAGCTCAGACTTTTTTCATTGGAGAAAAGGAGGAGGAGAGGGGACCTAATTGAGGTATACAAGATAATGAGAGGCATAGATAGAGTCGATAGCCAGAGACTATTTCCCAGGGCAGAAATGGCTAACACCAGGGGTCATAGTTTTAAGCTGGTTGGAGGAAAGTATAGAGGCAATGTCAGAGATGGGGTCTTTACACAGAGAGTTGTGAGAACATGGAATACATTGCCTGCAGCAGTTGTGGAAGTAAGGTCATTGGGGACATTTAAGAGACTACTGGACATGCATATAGTCACAGAAATTTGAGGATGCATACATGAGGATCAATGGTGTGCACAACATTGTGGGCTGAAGGGCCTGTTCTGTTCTATGTTCTATGGTCTATGTGCAGGTTAGGTGGATTGGCCTTGCTAAATTGCCCATAGTGTTCGGTGCATTAGTCAGAGGTGGGGTGGGTTGCTCTTCGGAGGATCGGTGTGTACGTGTTGGGCCAAAGGGCCTGTTTCCACACTGGAGGTAATCTAATCTAATACACCTAGCCTACACATCCCTGAACACTACGGGCAATTTAGCATGGCCAATTCACCTAACCAGCACATCTTTGGACTGTGGGAGGAAACCAGAGCACCCGGAGGAAACCCACACAGACATGGGGAGAATTGTCTCCACGCAGACAATTGCCCAGAGCTGGAAATGAACCCAGGTTTCTGGCTCGGTGAGGTAGTAGTGCTAACCACTGAGCCACTGTGCCACCCAAAGTTGATGACAAGCTGCCATTTTGAAGTGTGACAGTTGTTTGGGGTGTCGGAGTACTCAGAGTAATGTTAGACAGGGAGTTCCAGAGTTTTAACACAGATAACGTGATAGAATAGCAATAGATTTCCAAGTCAGGAAGGTGTGCGACTTGGAGGTGAACTTGGAGGTCATGGTGTTCCCAGGCTTGTGCCCTCTTTGTCATTGTAGATGGTGTAGACAACATGATCAAATGATAACATTTGAGAGGTGTTAACAAAAATACCAAATCACTCAATCCACCCATCCTTCTTCTATTTTGGTACATTAATGAAGTGTATCCTGTGGATGGTACACGCTGCTGCCACTGTGCATCAGTGATAAAAGGAGCCAATGTTGAACATTTATGGCGTGCCAATCAAACCGGCTGCATTATCCTGGATGGTGTCAAGCCTATTGAGTGTTGTTGGAGTTGCACCCATCAGGGACGTGAGGAAGTATCAGGAAGTCTCACACTTCGGACTTGTGCCTTGTAGATGGTGGACAGGCTTTCGGGAGACTGGAGAGGAGTTACTTATCATATTGATTTCCCGTAACCACAGGACACCTAAAGTGTTTCACAGATGATGATTTTATTTTCCTTTATTCTTTCTAGGGTCTTGGACATCACAGGTCAGACCAGCATTTGGCACTATCCCTAACTGCCTCTGAACTGAACTGTATCTGCTGGGCCTCTTCTGAGGGAAATTAATCATATTGCTGCAGGTCTGGAGTCACATCTGGGCAAAAATACTTCCCAAAAAGGCATGAGAGAAGCAGGTTTTTGTCTTAAATAACAACCAACAATAGTCATCATTATTAAAGTTATGTTATTTGATTTTAGATTTCAACAGCTGTCATTGTGGGTTTTGAACCCATGTCCATCAAACATCAACCTGTGCTGATGCCAGTCTGAGTCCGGTGATGTTTCTGTGTCCCCACATAGAGTCCTATGTGCAGTGCAGTAACTCTTGTCAGAAATGCAGCATCCAGCTTCCACACAGCATTCTCCCACGAATAGAATCACAGTCATCACCAGATTATACGGTTCAGTGATGTTTGTTGAGGGGAGAAATTCCATTCAGGACATTGGAACAATTGCTCCACAAGCCTTTCACATCCATTTGAAAGGACAGTCAGAGCTTTTAGTGTCTCATCTGAAAACCAGCACTGCTGACACTGTCGCATTCTCTCATACCTGCACAGTTAGTGGATCATATCTCAGGGTCATAGAATAGTTGCAGCACAATAGGAGACCATTCAGCCCTTCATGTCCATCCGGACAGTTAAAAGGAGCAATCCATCTCATGCCACTCCCCTGTTTTCTTTTCTGTACATTTTTCCTTTTCAGTTCATCATTCTATTCCTTATTGATTGAATCTGCCTCTACCACACTCTCAGATAGGGCAATCCAAATCGACTGCATGTTCAATGAAAATGCTTTTCCTCATGCTTCCTCTGCTTCTTTTTATCAATAACCTTAGATCTGTGACCTCTGGTTCTCAATTGTTCCACAAACAGAAACCTTTTCTCCCTGTCAACTCTATCCAGACCTCTCATGAATACCTCTGTGAAAATACCTCACAACCTTCTTTTCTCCACAGAAAACACAACCAGCTTCTCGGATCTTCCTATCGTGAATTGTCAACCCTGGAACCATTCTCATGTTTGTGTACCCTCTTGAATGTTTCTGAAATAACTGCACGGATGGCCGGATTCCCATAATCAAGTCACCATTTATTTCCATGTGCACTGTCTGTGACCAGCCCGTTCGGAGTCAGTCCTCTGAACTGAGGAAATGCTATATCCTCTGTCAATATTAGTCAGCCAAGGCTTTCCTGATTGGCCCAGGTTAACAACCCCAATCAAGGATCTCATCATCAACAAGGTCAACCGAGCTCCAATCACTCCAGTTTCTGTTGGAAATTGGGGTGCCTGGAACCAAATGCAATACTTCATCTGAGATTGGACCAGAGTCTTACACAAGTTCAATACAAATTCCTTGCTATACTTGTATGACAAGCCCCAAACAATAAAGCCCAGGATGTCGCATGTTTCAACAAGTTGTCTCAATAATTTATGCACAGATTTATCCAGGTCACTCTGCTCCTTTCCCCCAACAGAATTAATTGCACTCAGCAAATTCCCACAAAAACCAATACAAAACTTTTGCTGTCCTGTCAATTGCCTTTGTCAGCCTCAGAGCAGCTACAATGGTCAGCCATTCACTATTACAACAAGCAGTTGGGAAAATCTGAAATTACATCATGGAGCCCGTGATGGGTCTTCATTTGTTTTATCTCACACACTTCCTGAATGTATGTGAAACAAGCAGAGGAGGAAAAGGAAGAAAGACAAATCTGCACTCCTTCAGGTTTTTCACTATCTCAGGATGTCTCAAAATGTTTTGCAGCCAATGAAATACTTTCTGAAGTCTGGCCAACATTGATGGAAATCTGGCAGCAAGTATGTTCATCGGAAGACCCCACAAATGGCAATGTGATAAAGGATAATCTGTTTGATCTCTGTTGATTAAAATCATAGAAGCCCCATAGCAGACCATTCAGTCCATCAAATCCACATCGACCCTCCACAGAGCATCCTGCCCAGACCCACACTCCTCATCCCATTCCAGTAAGCCATGTTCCCCATGGATAACCCACCTAGCCTACATATCCCTGAACACCATGAGTAATTTCCCATGGCCATCCACCTAACCTGCACATATTTGGACTGTGGGAGGAAATCGAGGCACATGAGGAAACCCACACAGACACGGGGAAAATGTGCAAACTTCTCAAAGACAGTGGTCCAAGTGTGAAACAAACCAGGGCTCCTGGCATTGTGAGGCACCAGGGCTAACCACTGAACCATGATGCCATCTGAAAGTTTACCTTTTCCTGGAAAACAGGGTAGAACATCCCTGCTACTCTTCAATGTTGGATTATTTTATCTGCAATTCCTCAGGATTTCCCACAGCAATCCTCGCACACGTTGTGTGTGAGTGTAATCGAATTTCTATTTTAACAGAGTGAGATGAAGATGTTGGAGGGTGCTTACATGGAGCACAGACACCAGCAGTGGCTTAACAGTCTGTGTCCATACTGGAATAAGGATGCAACTAAAGTCATAGAGACATACAGCATAAAAACAGACCCTTCGGTCCAACTCGTCCATGCTGACCAAGTTTCTCAAGCTAAACTAGTCTCAGTTTCCTGCATTTCTTCCATCAATTGTTACGAAATGAAGATTTTTCAACTGTATGGCATTATTTTCAAACATTGAATGTCCAATATCAGAGGGACATCAAAAGAAACCTTTCAACAATAAGTTTCAATGAAGTTTGGAATAGTAGAGATACAAAAGTAATGCATCATGGGTCAAACCAATGATCTGTATCAGACCTAATGATTTGCCAAATGGCCTCTTTCCTGTTTTGAATGATTTTAACTCAATGTGCTGGACACTAGAGAGTTAATTTTGGGTCTTGCCACAGTGGACAATAAGGAAGAGTGGTATTAAAGTCATTTACTCCATGAAGCAGGAAACGAGTTGCAATTGAAGTCAGGAATTGGAGGCAATTCATCTCTGTCTCTGGAGGGTATACTAGTGCCATAAATCATCTTGCTCCAAAGAATAAACTGCAGAATATGCTGAGGGAGCCTGGCTGCATTATTCACAATAAGAGACAGTGCCTATTTCAGAGTTTTTGTGCTGATTTTTGTCAGGACAGCATTCCAGAACAGTACAGGAAAGCAAAAAGATCAAGGCAGTCCGAAAGTTCAACCTCCTGTCAGCTTTTCTTTTGGAAGCTATTTATGCACCAAACCAGAGTCCCAAGATGTGTACAGATTACAGACTGGGTGAAAAATTGTGAAAGAATGACTTGCAACTTTGGGACAATTAATCAGCCTTCCACAGGAGATCCGAGAGAACTTTAAACAGGTTAACTCTTCAAGCTCAATGACTGCTGCTGTTGGTAGACTCAGCCAGCAAATATGGAGGACCCTAAAAAAAGGCGCTTGTGCAAACATACAACCAGCCTGTTTTCAGATACTGTTCTCTTTGGCAATGATAGAAGGTGACAGGAATAGTAGGAGAGATTGGAATAGTCACAGCCCTGTCCCAATATCTTCCTCATTGATCCTGTTGATTAGGTGTCCTTTGTATGGTTGACAATTGTCCAAGGTTAGAGCTCTCAGTCTGTGCCTTTGTGCCACCAGCAACCATCCGTTAAAATTAAGAGCAGGAGAATGCAAGTATCATTTTGAAAATGAGCATTGGACTTTTTGTTACCATTTGTGATGCTTTACAAGGCTAATGGTTTACAATTAAATTCCGTCAATAGAACCAATGTTTAATATAATTCCATTTGCATGAAGAGCAGTTCAGGGAAGATTCACTTGACTGATTCCTGGAACAAAGGGGTTTATATTATGGAGAAAGGATGAGCAGGTCGGGCTCACATTTACTGGAATTTGGAAGAATGAGAGGTGATCTTATTGAAATATAGTGGAATCCGGAGGGGGTGCTGACAGGGTGAATACTGGCAAGATGTTTGCCCTTGTACATTGTCAAGGATGAGGGAAGCAGTAAAAATTAAGGGCCTTCTATTTAAGATGGAGAGGATTTTGTTTTTGCGTTCAATGTTTTTGTGGAACTGCCCTGCCGGAGAGGGGTAGAAACATGGTGACTGACTACTTTCCTGGCTGAGTTTGAGATATTGGATAGACAAAAAAAATCAAGATCGGCAGTCACGAAAGTGGAGCGAAAGCCACAATCAAATCAATTATGATATTCTCAAATGACAAACAAACCTAATGAGCTTAATGGCTGATTTCTGCTCCATGTTACTGTGTGCTTTTCAGAGTCAGCAACAACATCATTTCATGCTCTATCTTCTTTCGAACTGACACTGACCAGTAGATGGGAAGTCAATTCCTCCTTTAGGTCAGGGATCTCATATTTTTCCAAAGCATGTTGATAACAAAGTAAAATTGTTCTTGAATTAAACCTAGTCTTCTTAAGCTAATTGTGTGAAGGGGCTGGAGATGAGGAGAATTTACATTTATGATCTGGGACTCACAGACTTACAGTTGTTTGCAACAAAGAAGGAGGTCATTCAGCCCACTGTGTCCTTGTCAGCCAACACAGATCAGATCATATGTTTTCCAACTGTGGAAGCTATAACAATGGAAGTCTACACTGACATCCTGTTTCAATGTTACAAGAGTTTCTGACTCAACCTCTCTTTCAGGCAGTGAGTTCCTGACTGCCCTCTGGGTGAAAAGGTTTCTCCTCAATTCTCCTCTGAGCCTTCTACTTCTGAGAATCAGACAATCCTTCCGATGTGGAAAGAGGACATTTCTTCCACTGAGTGTGTGCTGACTCTCCAAAGAACATGCCGCCCAAACCCAAACCCTCAAATCGGTCCCTGTAACTTTGCATGAAGAGCAGTTCAGGGAAGATTCACTTGACTGATTCCTGGAACAAAGGGGTTTATATTATGGAGAAAGGATGATCAGGTCGGGCTACCATGGCTAACCCACCTAGCCTGCAGATCCCAGGACACTATGGGACAATTTATAGCACAGCCAATCCAGCTACCTGCACATCTTTAGACTCTGAGAGGAAACCCATGCATTAATGGGGACAACATCCAAACTCCCCTACGCAAACAGTCGCCCAACGGTTGAACTGAGCTCTGGTCATGGCACCATGAGGCAGCAGTGCTAACTACTGATCTACTGTGCTGCCAAAAATATCTTCAATCCTTCCCCTGACTCTATGTCCAGGTTATGGACTTTTCTGTGGATCTAACAAGTGCCTTCTGATTCAACTAGGAGAAAGTGAGGACTGCAGATTTGGAGATCAGAGTCAAAAAGTCTGGTGTTGGAAAAGCACAGCCAGTTAGGCAGCATCCGAGTAGCAGGAGATTCAACATTCCTGATGAAGAGTGTATGCTCGAAAAGTCAATTTTCTTGCTCCTCAGATGCTGCCTAACTGGCTCTGCTTTTCCAGCACCACTCTGATCTCCAGCATCTGCAGTCCTCACTTTTTCGACTGCCTTCCTATTCACCCTTTCTGTGCCCTCATAACGTTATACACCTACATCAGGTCACAGCCCCAAGGAAAATAATCCGCGCCATTCTTTCCTCACAGGTCAGGTGAATTGGCCATGATAAACTGCCCACAGTGTTAGGTGCATTAGTCAAAGGGAAGGGGTCTGGGTGGGTTACTCTTCAGAGGGTAGGTGTGGACTTGTTGGGCCGAAGGGCCTGTTTCCACACTGTAGGGAATCTAATCTAATCTAATCTAATCTCAGACACTCCAACCAACCTCACCTTCCTATCTTATCTATACAATGTTTAATTCCTTTACTGATTAAAAACCTGTCTACCTTAGACTTGAATATACTTGACAACCCACCTTGACAGTCTTCTGCTATCAAGAATTTCACAGATTCACTCTCCTCTGAGAGAAGAAATTCCTTCTCATCTTTGTCTTAAATTGGAGACTGTTATTCTGAGGTGATGCCCTCTGATCCCAGATTCCCCCACAATCTTTCTACATCTACCCTGTCAAGAGTCTGAAGATGCTTGTATATGTCAAGAAGGTCACCTCCCATTGTTTCTAATTCCAAGAAGTACAGGTTGGGAAGATAAAGGCTCATTCAAGTGTATTGTTTCTGCATTGTACTGTGGTCACACTGCCTTGTTGGAGGTGTTGATTTTCTGAAGATCTAGTAACCTGCCTGGTGATGGCTTTAAATCTCGTGATATGTTTGGAGAAAGAGCAGAAGGGCAGTTCACTCAGTGTCCTGGCTAAAATTCCTTCCTTTGTAACAGCATCAAAACCAATCAGTTATTTATCTTACTTGCACTGCAGGACCTCGCTGTGCCAAAGAGCTTCCACATTTGACAGAATGAAACTGCACATCTGTTGTCGTTGAGGCATCTGAATCTCCTTGGGGATTTGACAGGGCGCGATGTCATTGTAAGTTTGCTCTCTGTGATAATTGAGAAGGGGCAGAGAAAGGTGCATTTCTGGACAATGGTTGCTCAACCTGTTTCCAGTCTGCCTCCTGTGCAAAGTAAAGACAGCTCACTTATAAATCAATTGACCCAAATCTGTAACAAAGCACTAAGTCATTTAATTGAGAATGGAGCTGAGCAATGAATGTGGCTCCTCGAAAACAAATTTGCAAACTGATTTCATAAACTGTCTGAGCAGCCTGGAGATTAGAAAACAGCCTTCTCCATAATTAATGGAGGAATCATGATACAGGCTTGATGTCGCCTGCACAGCTGAAACCTCACTTCACCAGTGGGTGAACAACTGCTGTACAGAACCCGTGTCAGGACCAGCTGGAATTAACAGGAGCATTGGAGCTGGTGGAGGCTATTCAGTCTCTTGAGCCGGTTCCATGAAATCAAGGCAGATGTAGTTCACAGCGTTCACCTGTCACATTACTCCTTACTGAACATTAGTTTATTCATGTCCATCTGAAAAATTTCAAGTGACCCCAAGCATCTTCAGCCTGTTGAGGGCAGGAGTTTCACATTTCAACCATCCTTTGTGCATTGATGTGTCCTAATGTTGATTTTTGGGTTTGGGGTCACAGTTAGGTAGTCAATGATTTGTCAGTAATCTTTTTGACAGTTTACTGAGTTTGTTAAGAAGCAGTGATTTTGATTCATGAGTTAATTAAATAAAGTAAGTACACAGAATGGTTCACTGATACTGGAGGATAAACAGTCTGTTGATGTAGAATTTTGAGCCTTGTTAAGGTGATGTGGGGCAGCATCCTGCTGTCCAACAGATGTGTCCCTTGGTCTTCCTCCACTCCTTCTGGTCCATCTTCCATCTGCCTGGTTAAGATTCATCAATGAGATCTCCTGCTGACAAGGTCTATTTGAATGACAACTGCCCTCTGAGGTCACTCCCCTCTGCCTTGAGTCTGCTCTATTCTTAGTACCTTCACCGATCCTCCAACGTGGATCTGACCGAGATCTTCTGCAGTTACTCCAGTGTGGATCTGCCTCCTGATCCCTCCTGGCCTTGGCATGGATTTTCCAATATGGAATTGGCACTAACAGTTATATCATATTTCTAGGGGCAGGTAGCTCACTCTGTGTCAATCAATTGTCTGAATGCTTTTCATCAATGGCTACAGAATAGTCACTGATGACTTCAGATGATCATAGTCCATTGCCTGCCCTCATCTGAGGGGTCAGCTTACCATTCTTTCCTGGCTGACTTTCAAAAATAACACACTGATGTGAAGATATATTTGGCACCACATGAATTGCTGACCTCTGTGGTTGCCATAACTCATTTGCTAGAAATTTGGAAAGTTCAGTCCTGCTGGATGAAACTGGAAAATTCAGTTTTTAAGTAACTCCAATATTCAAAACTGACATCACTTATCAATGACCTGATTCAAATTTTAGGGTTATGGCTCCTAGTTGTTAGTTTCATTATGAGAGGAAACAGTTTTGTTTTATCTTCTGTTGTCGAACAATGCACAATTTTAACTTTAACTTTGATTTTGCCTTTTTCTGTTGTGTGGTGAAAGATGTTGGTTATCAGCCTGTAAATCCTTCCGAGGTGCCTGCTGACAGGAGGTAAGAGTAGGAGAGTGGTCTCTTCGGCCCTGATGCCGAAGGCAATGGAAAACCAATGAAGCTCCCAAGCACATTTCAAAACAGTTCACAGACACCTTACAAGGACATGGCGCCTGAAGAAAGAGAAAGTTAAGACCCAAGCATTTTCTCAGTGACCTGGTGGGCACCTATCCTTCACATTAAACCATCCAAATAGATTAACCGGACAATCAGTCCATTGCTGTTCGTAGGACCTGAGTGATGAAGTTTTCACTGTCCCTTTGTCAAAATAAAAATTAAAAATGTAATTCCTTGTTTTGGGAATAACTAAAGATGTTAATACCGAAGGTCTTCCCTGAGTTTCTTTGAATACTGAATCCTAAACAGTGAATAGTAAGAGTAGCAGCAGATGTGCTCCCGGGAGCCAGATACCAAAAGCACACCTGCTCAAAAAGATCACGGAATATTTTTACTCTGTTCAAATAATTCTTTGGATTCTCCACTCAAATAATACATCTGTTTTGAATCTCCAGAGCAAAGGCTGAGAGCTGAAAGCTCATAAATTACTACAATTTGTGGGCAACGCACAGACTGGAAAGGAGTGAGAATATCATCACATAAAAAAAAGGCTTTTCAAAAAATGAGGCCTTTGGGTTGAAGAAATGCTCAGAACAATTGGAGTTTTTTTGTCTCCCTGGAAAGACATTTAAAGTCGGGTCTTGTGTGGTTGAAGGGTGGCCAGTTTAGCCAGTGCACGTGGATAGTCTAAAATAGTTTGGAAAGGTTTTGCAAAAGTCGATAGTAAAGGATTGGGTTGCACTGGTTGTCACTTGACAACAAGCTGGCAAAGAGTGAGAGTGATCACTAAACGGAAGACAGATGCTCGTTGTAAGATGAAATCCTCACCACTACTATACGATATGAGCCATCTCATAGATTGATTCCCACCATCCTCTTCCCTGGTTGGGATCTCCAGGTCCTGCACAGTCTCATGACACAGTGTGTAGGTGGTTAGGGGAAATTGGGAATGTCTTAAGTTTGTGGAACTGCTATCAAACCTGTAATTAACATGTCACACCAAGCAAGACTACCTTTTCTGTGTCTTGGGATGAAGTAATGGAAAAATTCATGTTTCCAGTTGAACACAGAAATCTCACTAACATACTCAAAATCTTTCATCTGTGAGAACTTGTAGTCTACAGAAGTTTATCTTCTGTTGTATGGTTTCCTCACATTTTTGCAGCAACGTTTTCATTGCAACTTCCTTCATCCACACCTAGAATGGAAATTACCTTTGAAAATAGATGATGTGCAACTTTATCCTGTTGTCACCTAAACTCTCAACCTGTGGAGACTCTGATCTAACCAAATGTACTTCTCTGCTATCCAAATTATCCTGTTAGCTTTTTAGCCATAAATAAACTGAACATCACTCAGACCAGATGTGACGGTGGGATTTAATTCAGAAGGAGTTCCCAGCAGACTGAGGGACTCAGGTGAATAGATCTTTAAAATGCCATGAACAGGCACAAAAAATAATCGAGAAAGTCAATGAGATTCTGACCTTTATCTCTAGAGGACCAGAGTACAAGGATGCAGAAGTTACACTCAACCCTGGTTCGTCCCCACTTGCAGTACTGAGAACAGATCTGGGCACCACACCTTGGGAAGGATCTACTGGCCTTGGAGGGGATACAATATAGGTTTACAAGAATGACACCTGGATTCAGGGACTAAGCTATGAGAGAGATGATACAAATTAGACTAGTTTTCTCTCAAATTTATAAGTTAAGGGTGATCTGATCGAAGTCTTCAAGGTATTAACAGCAAAATATATGGTAGATCAACTATTTCCATTGTTTGGTCTTTCCAGATCTAGGGTGTATAATCTGAGAATTAGGGCCAGACCATTCAGGAGAGATGTTAAGGGCACTTCCTCATCTAAAGGATGACAGACGTCTCTTTCACTCTTCATAGAAGTTCTCTTCCACAATCAGCAATGAATGAAGGACTTGTTCATTTTCAATCTGATATAGATAACTTTTTATTCAGCGAAGATATGATGGCATCTGGGCCAAAGGCAGGTATATTAAGTGAGGCCACAGAGCAGCCATCATCTCATTAAATGGTAGAACAGACTTAAAGGGCTAAATGGCCATGACTGTTCCTATATGTCACTCTGATGAAAGGCCATCATTTCCCTGATTCTCACGAATTTCACTTTGTTAGGGCTCATTGCTGCCAGACTCGAGCAAATACAGTCATTCACTTCACCATTTCAATTCATCTTTCACCCATGTCTGGCCTCACTGGGATACAAATTAAGCATTAAATGATCAACCTTCTTACTGACTAAGTTGTTGCTTGATAACACTGACAACAGCTTCCATCAGATTGATGCTCATGAGAAGACTGATGGGATGGAAGTTGGCGATATTAGATTTGTTCCACATTGTTAGGTAAATTCCAGTTTTGTAACTGCATTGGAACAGTTTGTTTGGAGTGCAATGTGTTCTGGAGCACAAGTCTTCAGTACTATTGCAGGAATGCTGTCAGGGCTCTTAGTCTGTAATGGATCAGGTACCTTTAGCTATTTCTTGATACAACATTTAAAAGGCATCTGGATGGGTATATGATTAAGCAGAGTCGAGTGGGACATGGGCCAAATGGGACCAGGTCCGATTGAAATGTCTGATCAGCATAGAAAAGTTGGACCGAAGGGTCTCCTTTTGTGTTGTATGACTCTATCACACTGAGTTAATTTGGTATCACACTGGTAAACATGATAGGACATCAATAAAAAAAATCTGCATTTGCAAGAAAACCTTGATGTAGTTAAGTATTCCAAAGCACTTCAGAAGAACAATGAAGAAAGAAAGGATGGATAAAGGGAGCCTTCATTGCTCAGTCATTTGAGTTTAGGAACTGAGAAGCCATGTTGAGGTTGTGCAGGACATGGGTGAGGCCCCTTGTAGATTATGAGTCCAATTCAGGCCGATCAGTTATAGGAAGGATATTATCTAGCTGAAGAAGATTCAGAACAAATTTACTAGGATGTTGCTGGGTATGGAAGGTTTGAGTCACAAGATAGGCTGAGAGTTTCACTGCAGCGCAAGGAGTAGAGAGGTGACCAGATAGAAGTTCAGAAAATAATGAGAGGTACAGATAGAGTTAATGATTGCTGTCTTTTCCCTTGGATAGGGGATTTCAAGACTAAGGGACACATTTTTAAGGTGAAAGAAGAGAGATTTTAAAAAGACATGGGGGCAATTTTTCTACACATATGGTAGTTTGCATGAGGAATGAACTTCCTGAGGAAGTGGTGGATGTGAGCACAAATATAATGCATTTGGATTTGGATTAGGTACTTGAATATGAAAGGTTTGGAAGGATATGGGCGAGCAGCAGGCAGATGGGACTAAGTTAGTTTGGGATTATGTTCAGAGTGGACTGGTTGGACCAAAGCATCTGTTTCCATGCTGTATGATTCTATGACTCCAAAAGGATGTGAGATGATGCTGCTCCTTAATAAAGGTAATGCTGTCATTGGCGTTCTTTATGGACAGGTCAGAAAGGCAGTGATTACAAAAAGTCGAATTTCGAAGGGTTTTAGGGCCAGTTTGATTATAGCAAACAGATACTGTCGCAAGTAAAAAGCTTTCAAATTTAAAAAAAAAGTACAATGAAAGGGAACTGGCCACTTCTCCCAGCTCGGCTCTTCTCTGGTTTGGTTTGGTTTGGTTTGGTTTTAACAGCCTGACTGTTCACTGAAAAGCAGTTAGTTCAGTTTGAGGCTGCTGGTTCAGGAAACAGTGACATGGAAGAAGGTGTTCCATGCTGAGCCCCTCTGCCATCTCTCTCTTGCTCCTGTAAGACCCCGTGTTTGATTTTACCTTTTGTGCCAAAGGATATTTATGGGGATTGTTGTATGTAGTTGGAACAGAATCATTAAATATGGACAATCTGGGTTTTTGGATAGTTATTCGAAATACTGTTCTCTTTTGTCCATGTTTCAATTGGTAATCTTGTAAATAAATTCTGTTTTGTTTAAAACTGAGTGGTTTGACCAGCTGCATGTCTCCTGGAATATCCACTCAACACCTACTTCAAACAACAAGCAAAGTTAGGGGGCTGGCGACTTTCTTCTGTTATGGCCTGGTCCCTAACAGACAAAGGCAGCAGATACACGGGAACACCACCATCTCCACGTTCTCCTTCAAGCCACTCAGCATCCTGAACTTAGAGTCACAGATTCATACAGTCATGCAGCACGGAAACAGCTACCTCCGACAGTTTCACAAACTAAATCAGTCCCATTTGCATGAGTTTGGCCCATGACCCTCTGAACCTTTCCTGTTCATTGGAAATATTTTGCTGTTCTTTCAGGTCATGACCACCTTCTCAAGGGCAATTACCGACAGACAATAATTGCTGGCACAGCGTGTGATACTCACATGCCATGAGTGAATATACAAAAAGAAGAAAATTCCAAATGTCAAAAACCCTCTGAGAGAACAAATTCATTTGTAGCTGTGGTCTTAGATGGATGACCTCTTATTTTTAAACATGTCTCCAAGTCCCAGATTTCCTCCTCTATGCTGCAGACCTGTCAGCATCTCCCTTGATAAAACATCAGAAACTTCTATTGTTGCACTAAGATAGGGCCCGTTTCAGAGCAGTATGACTCAGCTTTCATTCGTTAAATTTATATTAATCTTTCAGAATACTTGGCCTTTTTGGGGATGTTTTTTATTGTCGAAGTCATAGTCATTGAGACTGCCTATGCAAATGATACTACCCCATCATTTTAAGGGGCTTTGAGAATAGGAGTTGGGCAATGTGGGGATGGGAAGGAGGAAGGGGCAAGCAGATCAAATGTCGATGGATGAATGGAAAAGGGGAAAGGGCATGGCTCTTTTGGTGGAGTGGTAGTGTTCCTATCTCTGGACCAGGAGGGTCTGTGTTCAAGTCTGGTCTACAAAGCAAAATCAAACAGAACTGCAGGCAACAATCCATCCCTGCCCGATGAACTCAATGCATTTTACACTCACCTTGAACAGAAGCTCAATGAAACAATGTCACCTTTACCAACAGCCTGAGATACACCTGTACCCCAGGTCACCAGTGCAGATGTTAGATAAACCTTCTTGAGAGTGAACCCACGAAAAGCGATTCCCCGGCATTGCACTCAGATCCTGTGCAGACCAGCGGGTGGAAGTATTCGAAGACACCTTCAATCTCTCCATACTTCAATCTGAAGCCCCCACCTGCTTCAAGAAGACCACCATCCTGGTACCAAAAGGAAAGTCAGGCAGCATGCCTCAATGACTACCGCCCGGTGCCTCTGACCTCATTAATAATGAAGTGATTTAAGAGGTTAGTCACGGATCACATCAACTCCAGCCAACCAGACTGTCATGACCCTTGTAATTCACTTCCCAATGCAACAGATCCATGGCAGACACCAGCTCCCTGGCCCTAAACTCATCCCTGGGACATCTGGATGAAAAGGATACATACATCAGGACACCTACATCTGGATAACAAGGAGACCTACATCAGGCTCTTCGTTAGTGATTACAGCTCCAGCTTCAACACCATAATTCCAAACTCATCTCCAAACTCTGGACCGAGGAATCAGTAAGAATTGGCAACAACATCTCCTCCACGATAATCCTTAACCCTGGTGCCACACAAGATAGTGTACTCAGCCCCCAACTGTATTCCTCAAACTAATGACTGTGTGGCAAAATTCCACCCCAACTCCATTTCCAAGTTTGCTGATGACACCATCATTGTAGGTTGGGTCTCAAACAACCATGAGACGGAGTACAGGGAAGAGAGTGAGTACTCAGCGGTGTGGTGTAAAGACCACAATCTCTCCATCGATGTCAGCAAAACAAAGGAGCTGCTCAGGGACTTCAGGAACTGGGCTGGAGGGCACGCCCCTGTAGGTATCAATGGTGCTGAGGGTGGAGAAGGTGGAGAACATCAACAATCTGACCTGGTCCGCCCACGTTGACACGATGGTTAAGAAAGCACAGCAACACCTCAGCTTCCTCAGGAGGTGAAGGAAATCCTGCATGTCCACAAAGAGTCTGACCCCAATTGTTACAGCTGCACCACAGAAAGCAACCTCTTTGTGTGGATCACAATGTGATATGGCAACTGCTCTACCCAAGACTGCAAGAAAAGTGTTCAGCAGCAGGAAGAGCAGGAGTGACGACCAGGGGGCTGCCAGGAAGGTGAATCTCTGATTTTAAAAATCTGTGAGTAGGCAGAGCGCACGCTGAGAAGGAGCGGACACAGGACTGCTGAATAAGTGAAATAATATATTTGGGCGGTTGCATTACCCAAAACACTACTTAGGTAGTGTCTCTCACCTGTCCTCCTCCTCGAACCAAGAAAAAGGTTCTGTGTACTGGATTGGTAAGGTAACTTGTTTGTTTAATTTTTTTGTTTTTCAGTAGTCTCTTTGGGAGTTCAAAGTTTGTGCGAAGATTTGTAGCTCGGGTGCTCGTTGTTGTGGTTCTGTTCACCGAGCTGGGAATTTGTGTTGCAGACGTTTCGTCCCCTGACTAGGTGACACCTTCAGTGTTTGGGAGCCTCCTGTGAAGCGCTTCTGTGATCTTTCCTCTGGCATTTATAGTGGTTTGTATCTGCCGCTTCCGGTAGTCAGTTCCAGCTGTCCGCTGCAATGGCCGGTATATTGGGTCTAGGTCGATGTGCTTATTGATTGAATCTGTGGATGAGTGCCATACCTCTAGGAATTCCCTGGCTGTTCTCTGTTTGGCTTGTCCTATAATAGTAGCGTTGTCCCAGTTGAACTCATGTTGCTTGTCATCTGAGTGTGTGGCGACTAAGGATAGCTGATCGTGTCGTTTCGTGGCTAGTTGGTGTTCATGGATGTGGACCGTTAGCTGTATTCCTCTCTGTCCTATGTCGTGTTTTGTGCAGTCCTTGTGTGGGATTTTGTACACGACATTGGTTTTGCTCATGCTGGGTATTGGGTCCTTCATTCTGGTGAATTGTTGTGAGAGTGGCTGTTGGTTTGTGTGCTGTTATGAGTCCTAGTGGTCGCAGTAGTCTGGCTGTCATTAAAAGCATTAATCATTAAAAACACAGTAATAGAGAACACACACCGGATCATCAACGCCACACTCTCAGGAATCCGATTCACTAGAGAGGAAGAAAAGAACAACCAACTCCCATTCCTAGACGTGATGGTACAGAGAACACCGAATGGAGAATTCACCACAAAGGTTTACAGGGAAGCCACATACACATACCAAGTCCTGAACTACGAAAGCAACCATCCCAACACACACAAAAGAAGTTGCATCAAGACACTGTTCAAAAGGGCCACAACACACTGCAGTACACCAGAACTGCAAAAAGAGGAAGAAGAACACCTATACAATGTCTTCGCCAAAAACGGATACCCGCGCAATTTCATCAACAGATGCCTAAGGAAAAGACAATGGAACGAGGACATGCCACAACCCAAAGGACTAGCAACACTACCATACATCAAAAACATTTCTGAACTGACAGCCAGACTGGAAATACTACTTTGAGTACTTTAGATGTTTTTGTCCAATGTGTGCAGGAGGGTTTCCTGCCACAGTATATAGACAGGCCAACAAGGGGAGATGCCTTATTGGATTTGGTACTCCATAATGAACCCGGCCAGGTGTTAGACTTGGAGGGAGGTGAGCACTTTGGTGATAGTGACCACAATCCGATTACGTTTACTTTAGTAACAGAAAGGGACAGGTATATACTGCACAGCAAGAGTTATAAGTGGGGAAAGGCAATTATCATGTGATTAGGCAAGATTTAGGATGGGGAAGGAAACTGCAGGGGATGGGCACAGTTGAAATGTGGAGCTTATTCAAGGAACAGCTACAGTATGCATCTGTCAGACAAGGAGGAAGTAGTCGAGCAAGAGAACAGTGGTTTATAAAAGAAGTTGAATCTCTTGTGAAGAGGAAGAAGAAGGCTTATGTTCGGATCAGACATAAAGGCTCAGTGAGGACACTTGAGAGTGACAAGTTAGCGAGGAAAGACCTAGAGAGAGCTAAGAAGAGCCAGGAGGGGACATGAGAAGTCGTTGGCAGATAGGATCAAGGAAATCCCTAAAGTCTTCTATAGGTATATCAAGGATAAAGAAATGATGAGAGAAAGATTCGGGCCAATCAAGGACAGTCGTGGGAAGTTGTGCTTGGAGTCCAAGAAGATAGAGGAAGTGCTAAATGAATTTTTTTTGTCAGTATTCACACTGGAAAAAGACAATGTTGTTGAGGAGAATACTGAGATTATAAGATGAGACGAGATTGAGGTTCACAAGGATGAGGTGTTAGCAATTCTGGAAAGTGTGAAAATAGATAAGTCCCCTGGGCCAGATGGGATTTATCCTTGGATTCTCTGGGAATCCAGGGAGGAGATTGCAGATCTTTATCTTTATATCGTCATTGTCTACAGGAATAGTGCCAGAAGACTGGAGGATAGCAAATGTTGTTCCCTTGTTCAAGAAGAGGAGTAGGCTCAACCCTGGTAATCATAGACCAGTGAGCCTTACTTTAGTTGGAGGTAAATTGTTGGAAAAGGTTATGAGAGATAGGATTTATAATAATCTGGAAAGGAATAAATTGATGATGGATAGTCAACACGGTTTTGTGAAGGGTAGGTCATGCTTCACTAACCTTATTGAGTTCCTTGAGATGGTGACCAAACAGGTAGATGAGGGTAAAGTGGTCGATGTGGTGTATGTGGATTTCAGTAAGGCATTTGATAAGATTCCCCAAATAGATTATTGCTCAAAATACAGAGGCATGGGATTGAAGGTGATTTAGCGGTTTGGGTGAGATATTGACTAGCTGAAAGAAGACAGAGGGTGGCGGTTGATGGGAAATGTTCTTCCTGAAGTTTAGTTACTAGTGGTGTACTGCAAGGATCTATTTTGGGTCCACACCTGTTTGTCATTTTTATAAATGACCTGAATGAGGGCATAGAAGGATGGGTTAGTAAGTTGAAACATTTGTGGGTGGAGTTGTGGACAGTGCTAAAAGATGCTGCAGGTTACAGAGGGACATAGATAAGCCATAGGATTTACCATGATGTTGCCTGGTCTGGAGGGAAGGTCTTACAAGGAAAGGTTGAGGGTCTTGAGACTGTTTCCATTAGGGAGAAGAAGGTTGAGAGGTGGCGTAATTGAGACGTATAAGATAACCAGAGGGTGAGATAGGGTGGACAGTGAGAGCCTTTTTCCTTGGATGGTGATGACTAGCATGAGGGAACACAGCTTTAAATTGAGGGGTGATAGATATGGGACAGATGTCAGAGGTAGGTTCTTTACTCAGAGGTTTGGAGGAGTGTGGAACACCCTGCCTGCAACAGTAGTAGACTCGCCAACTTTAAGAGCATTTAAATAGTCATTGGATAAACATATGGATGATAATGGAATAGTGAAGGTTAGATGGGATTCAGATTGGTTCCACAGGTAGGCACAACATTGAGGGTCAAAGGGCCTGTACAGTGCTGCAATGTTCTATGTTCTCTGAAACTAGAGAGAGTTGTGAGCACAGCCCAGTCCATCACACAAACCTGCCTTCCATCCATTGCCTCCATCTATACTTCCTGCTGACCCGGGAAAGCAACCAACATCATCAAAGAGTCTTCCCTCCCAAGTGTTACTCTCTTCCACACTCTCTGTTTGGGCAGAAGATACACAAGTTTGAATAAACGTATGGACAGATTCAAGAGCAGCTTCTTCCCCTCCGTAATCAGACTTTTGAATAGACCTCTCAAATGTTAATGTTGATCTCTTTCCCTGCACCTTCTCTGCAGCTGTAACACTGTATTCTGCACTGTGTTCTGCTATCCTGGTGCATCTGCCTGCAGAGCACACAAAACAACACTTTTCACTGTATCCTGGTACATGTGACAACAGTAAGTCAAATGATATTAAATCAAGTCAAGAATTGTCTCGTAACACCTCTGAATAGTTGAATCCAAAGAAAAATCTGCAAGAGGGAAATAAATGAAAGGCAATTTTATGGACGTTTAGGAAGCTTGAAGGGGATTTGACATGATGGACGTTGAGAGGATGTTTCCCCTTGTGGGGAATCTAGAATGAATGGGCACTGTTTCAGAATATGGGGTCTCCAATTTACCCCAGACGCCATGAGGAATACTTCTGTCAGTGTAATTCATGTTTGACTTCTACTCACAGACAGCAATGAAGATTGAATAAATTCAACATTGAGTTAGATATTTGATTGACAAGGGAGTCAAGAGAGGGACAGAAAGGAAAGTGGAGTTAAGGCCACCATGAGATCAGCTAAGTTTTTATTAAAACTTGAGAGGCAAAATTTGGTCACCTACACAATGTGCTCACACAACTTCAAAGATCGTAATTCATGCACAACAGTTGACTTCCAAGTGAGGACAAGCCCAACATTATAAAATGTACTTATCTTGAAACAACCCTTGTAATGCTTACACTGTTAACTCAAGGGAATTCCAAAGTAACAGCAGCCCTTTGCTCTATCACTGTGATACTGAAACAAATCCTAATATTAGAGCAGCACCGTTATTCTGATATTGCTGTTAGTTTTACGAGTGCGTATCCCTGTTGTCGTCATAAACCTATCAGCTTATGTTGCATCTGTCTGAATCTCCTTGCCTTTATCTTTCTGTTTATCTCTCTCCATATTTGAATGTGTTCATCTCTAAGTTCCACTGTCTTTCTCTGCTTCACTCTCTGTGTTATATCTGTCCCTCTCTTGTTTACTCACTCCTTGTCCAAACCTGGTGACGTTCCTCCAAATATCAACACACTGCCAGAACCCCTGAAAATAAGAACACATTCCAAGAGACCCCTTTGAAGATTAACAAACTCCATATGGAGCCCTGTAAATATTAACACTGACTTCGGGATTTCTTTTATATCAAAATGCCCTCCTGGGTTTCCTACAAATATTGACAGACTGACAGGAGACCTGCCTGAAATGTATCAAATTGATCCAACAACAAGCCTGAGATGAATATGTCCTCTGGTTTGTCACTGTAAGTGGAGCAATTCAAAATTAACAATCCCTCAGTACCTACCAACAACTGAGAGCTCTCTACCATGAGATGGGGAAGCTGTCTAATGGCCCATTTAACCTCTTCGCTCAATATGATTAGGGAATAAACTGTTCAGTCCATTAATTGTCCTCCTCAGAAGACAGTGAGTCTGCCTTTCCAAAATAAACAAATTAAAAACAGACAAAGCTCCAAGCTGACAATGCATAATAAAATGCAGGAGGCAATGGGAGCTGCAAAGCAGAATTCTACAGAGAATATGTGAAAACTAGAAATACTGGAAACAAAACTCAACACATTGAGGACTGTAGATTTCCAGCAACTCTAGTACTTTGCTTCAGCAACGAGAAAAGTTCATTTCCAGGCTCAAACCCTTCAGTTGAAGTGGAAAGAGAGGAAATAACTTGCAATTAAATAGCTCCTTTTGAGGTCATTGGAGACTCCATAGATTTTCACATAAAGAAATAAATATTTCTGAAGCCAAGTGAGTGTGGGAAATGAAGAGACACACCATTATAGAAAGAAGCAAACATTACTTCACTCCATTTCCCTTACAGATGCACTTGCTGTCTGATTTGTCAGGACGTCAGAACTTCATGACTCATGTGTGCAGCAACTTTTGTTTATATATCACCCTGCACTCAGTAATATGTTCCTCAGAGATTCACAGTATCACCTGCAAAAACTTATTATTTAGTCTGTCAACCCTCCACTCACACCATTTGTACTGTCTTTTGACACTCTTAATTATCTGGAATTATCCTACAATGATTTCTCCGCCGATGAGTTCTGTGCCTGTGAGATTCCCTTTATTTCAGCTGATGAAGGAGCAACCCTCTGAAAAGTAGTGACAGCAAATACATCCTATTGGACTATAACCTGGTGTCACGTGACTGTGGAATTCTTTGTGAGTTATGTTTACATTGTTGTTTTGTTCAAGCAGTGCGAGACGATACTGGAATCTTTGGCACTGTGGGTGGGTGTTCAGGACAGCGTTGCCCAGAGATTGACTCTGATTGAAAAACCAATCAATAGGCATTCGTGTGAGTCAGGAATGCTCAGCATGAGGATGCTGTCATCGCATCAATGCAAATTAATACTTTTCCAGATAGTGGAGAGAAGCGAGACATGACAATTTCAGGTGTGAAAGTTTGAGTGAGTACCTGGCAGCTGAAGCTGGGAAGTGTCTTCGCTGGGCCTCCATCTTGTTCAACAGTCCAAATATCTAAGGGCACACTCCATTGGCAGTGACTATCTACACCTTCTGTCCAGGCTGGCATTAGTCCAGCACCAGTCTCACCACATTATCATGGCATATCTCTGATTTGCTTACAACCAGCTTACCACTTCAAAACTCCCATTTGGATCTTACTGACACCTGGCAACGCTGCAGCCAGGTCAAACTGCGCACAGGGACAGAGAACCATCTCATGAATGGGAACAGAATACATCTCCGTGTTCTAAGCTTGATTTCTTTGTATTTACAACATCTCTGTCTTGGCTTTTTGAGCATCGTTGTCTCATTCAGAACTTAATGGCTCACAGTATTTTTGTCCCGGCTTGCTTTTTAGCACAGATACAAATTTGGCAGCTTGATACGTTTTCCAGGAATGATCAGTCAGAGGGTGGATATATTGCTGTATAGCACCATGGTAGGACAATGTCATCCCTGTCACATGTGCCAGCAGCTTACAAAACAAACACACCAAATGGCTATGCCTCAAACCCGAAGGACAGTAGTCCTCAATCAAGTTTAGGGGGTCTGCCTTCAGTGTTATGAAGTTGTAGACTTGTACTGTACCTTTCAGGGAGCTGAAATTTCTGGCTGGCACAGAGTGTGCTGAAAGATTTAAAAATGTAACATTTGGTTGATACAAACAGAAGGAGCTGCATTACCACGGTACAAAACAAATTCAAATTCGGCCAATCGGTTTAAATTATGCCCCAGGTACCAAAATCCAATCAAATTTGAATTTTACTGTTTTGGATGACATCAAACCAATGAAAAGACCCGATGTTTTGGGGTATAAAATCGGATATTTTGAACAGTCAAACAACGAGGAGAACAGCTCGCTGAAAGGTACCTGTCCATAAGAAATTTGTGCAGCAGAACACCAAAGCCAACCTCGAGAAATCTACAGAGAAAGTTTGACATCCGAAGGCAACAATTTGTTTTTGGAAGTGATTTGCTGTAAATTTAAGAGGGAATTTATCGGATCAGTATTGTCGAGTGGGAGGTAAAACTTGGTTTCAGAGAAAGGAGCTGTAAATAGTTCTCATTTAATGTTCTCTTTTGAACTTAAAAAAAACTTTTTCTTTAAATAGTAGCATTTGGGATAGTCCTTCACTTCTTGAAATTTGCCTCAGGTCCCTCCAAATGCATGGCATCAATGTGGACTTCACCAGTTTCCTCATTTCCCCTCGCACCACATTAATGGGCAGCACGGTGACACAGTGGTTAGCACTGTTGCCTCACAGCGCCAGAGACCCGGGTTCAATTCCCGACTCAGGCGACTGACTGTGTGGAGTTTGCACGTTCTCCCCGTGTCTGCGTGAGTTTCCTCCGGGTGCTCCGGTTTCCTCCCACAGTCCAAAGATGTGCAGGTCAGGTGAATTGGCCATGCTAAATTGCCCGTAGTGTTAGGTAAAGGGGTAAATGTAGGGGAATGGGTGGGTTGCGCTTCGGCGGGTCAGTGTGGACTTGTTGGGCGGAAGGGCCTGTTTCCACACTGTAAGTAATCTAATCCCAGTTCCAACCTGCCAGCTCAGCACTGTCTTCATGACTTGTCCCACCTGTCCTTCCTTCCCACCTATCTGTTCCACCCTCCTCTCCAACCTGTCACTTTCACCCCCTCCTCCATCCACCTATTCCACTCTCAGATACCTTCTCCCCAGCCCCACCCCCACCCCCTCCCATTTATCTCTCCATCCCGGAGGCTCCCAGCCTCATTCCTGATGAAGGCCTTTGGCCCAAAACGTCAATTTTCCTGCTCCTTGATGCCGCCTGACCTGCTGTGCTTTTCCAGCACTACACTCTTGAGCTTTACTGTGTGTCTGGTTTAAATTAGCAGAAGGGTTTATCCCATGTTGTAAAATCAGACAGAGGTACTGGCATAGTCAGTTCAGGACATCAGTCCGGGCCTTGGATACATTCAGTAAGGTGCTTGGGGCAATTGGACTTCTGTATCCTAACAGTCCAGGGAGTGGACCACATTCATCCCTGCAGGCCCAGTGCAACCAATCTGGAATTAGCCACAAATCAGTCAGGGAGCTGAATAGAAGTCCGTCAAGTTCTGGTCGGTTTTCAGTTGGGGTTGTCTGTGGCAGTGTTTAGAGCTTCTGTCTGGCTGGTGAGCAGATGATAACATGAAAACAGTGCTGTGGGCCAGGTGATGCGCTTCGGTGAACAGTGTGAAATTGCGCAAGAAACGCTGCTCGAGTTCATGGAAAGAAACCTGCCATGAAACACCCCAATATTGAAACTTAGCTGGGCTTTGGGGAATATCAGCTCTGTGTCTCAGGGGGACATGCGGACAGGTGACCAAATGCTTGCTTTTCAAGATTTTGTTGTCAAACTTAAAGAGGAGATGCAGCTGGAGAAGGGACAAGGTTTTAAGAGAAACCTGAGGGCTCAGGCAGCTGAAGGCATGTCTCTCAATGATGGAGGAATTAAAAATGTGTAAGATAAGAACTGGAAGAATACAGAGATCTTAGACTGTTGTAGAACTGGGGAGACAATAGAAATAGGGAAGACAGTGACAAGGAGGGCTTTGAAAATGACAATGAAAATTTGAAATTGGGCACTTCTCTGAACGGTGAACTAATCTATGCTAAAGAACACAGAGATAATGGGTGATGGGCCTTGCTGCTCAATAGGCACATCAATCCAGCCTCAGGAGTCACAACAGAATTTAAATCCAGGTTCCTATTAATGCCTGCATGTCTGCAGCTCAGGGAAATCAAAACTGCTTCATTGTGTTCAGGATTTATGTTTAGTTAGCAGTCCTTCCCAAAACTCCAGGTTTACAAGGTTCAAAATGTTTGCCTGCTGTTGGAAGGATGCTGTGAAACTTGAAAGGGTTCATGAAAGATTTACAAGGATGTTGCCAGGTTGGAGGGTTTGAGCTACAGGGAGAGGCTGAACAGGCTGGGGCTGTTTTCCCTGGAGTGTCAGAGGCTGAGAGGTGACCTTATAGAGGTTTAAAAAAATCTTGAGGGCCATGGATAGGATAAATAGTCAAGGTCTTTTTCCCAGGGTAGGCAAGTCCAAAGCTAGAAGACATAGATTTAACTTGAGAGGGGAAAGATATGGAAGGGACTTAAGGGGCAATGTTTTATGGCAGGAGGTGGTGCTTATATAGACCAATGAATATGGCATTGGTGGTGGGCAAGTTGTTGGAGGGAATCCTGAGAGATAGATTTACATGTATTTGGAAAGGCAAGGACTGATTGGGGATAGTCAACACAGCTTTTTGCATGGGAAATCATGCCTCACTAACTTGACCGAGTTTTTTGAAGAAGTAATAAAGAGGATTGATGGGGGCTGAGCGGTGGACATGACCTTTCTGAGCGACAGTGAGGCGAGGGTTGTGGTGGGGGTGGATGGGGGGGGGGAGGGGGACAGGGCTCGCACGCAATGTGCGACTGCCTCGTTTCCTGAACAGGGAACATACTTCACAGAAAACTCCGAGCCCCAGAAGAAATCAATTAACTGAATAATCAATTATCCGAATGAAATCGTTCAGATAATCGAGGTTCCTCTTAAGTGAAAAAGGTAACCTCAGTGTACAAAGGGATCTTGATCAGATGGACCAATGGGCCGAGGGGTGGCAGATGGTTTAATTTAGATAAATGTGAGGTGTTGCATTTTTGAAAGGGAATTCAGGGCACGACTGATACACTTCATGGGGAGTGTTGCTAAACAAAGAAATCTTGGAGTCCAAGTTCATAGCCCCTTGAAAATGGAGTCGCAGGTAGATAGGATAGTGAAAAGTGTGTTTAGTATGCTTCCCTTTATTGGTCAGAGCATTGAGTATAGGAGCTGGGAGGTCATGTTGGGACTGCAAAGGACATTGGTTCAGCCACTTTTGGAATATTGTGTGCAAATCCGATCTCCCTATGAGAAGAAGGATCTTGTGAAACTTGAAAGGGTTCAGAAAGATTTACAAGGATGTTGCCAGGGTTGGAGTGTTTGAGCTGCAGGGAGAGGTTGAATAGGCTGGGGCTGTTTTCCAAGGAGTATTGGAGGCTGAGGGGTGACCTTAGAGAGGTTTATAAAATCATGAGGAGCATGGATAAGGTGAATAGACAAGGTCAGCCAGGGAAATTTGGCTGTATGGATCCAGAATTGGCTGGTTGAAAGAAGACAGCGAGTGGTAGTGGATACAAAGTATTCCACATGGAGGTTGGTGACCAGTGATGTCCCACAGGGATCTGTTCTTGGGCCTCTGCTCTTTAAAGTGTTTATAAATGACTTCGATGAAGAAGTGGAAGGGTGGGTTAGTAAGTTTTTTCGATGACACAAAGGTTGTTGGTTTTGGAGATAGCGTCGAGGGCTGTTGCAGGCTACAACAGGATGCAAAGCTGGGCTGAGAAGTGACAGATGGAGTTCAACCTGGATAAATGTGAGGTGATCCATTTTGGATGGTCGAATTTGAATGCTGAATACAGGAGTTTTGAATACTGTAAGATGGGATTCTTGGCAGTGTGGAGGAACAGTGAGATCTTGGGGTCCATGTACATATATTCCCCCCAAGTTGCCACGCAAGTTAATATGGTTGTCAAGAAGGTGTATGGTGTTTTGGCTTTCATTAACGGGGGATTTGTGTTTAAGAGCTGTGAGATTTTGCTGCAGGTCTATAAAACACTGGCCAGACCATATTGTGTCCAGTTCTGGATGCAGATGCTTCAGAGAGAGTGCGGAGGAGATTTACCAGGACACTGCCTGGATTGGAGGGCTTGTCTTATGAAGAGAGATTGAGTGAGTTCTGGCTTCTCACGCTGGAGAGAAGAAAGAAGAGAGCTGACTTGATAGAGGTGTACAAGGTGATGAGAGGCAGAGATAGAGGAGATCGCCAGGGACTTTTCCCCAGGATAGAAATAGCTGTCATGAAGGGTCATAATTTTAAGGTGATTGCAGGAAGGTATCGGGAGATGTCAGAGGTAGGTTTTTTACGCAGAGAGTCATAGAGACGTACAGCATGGAAATATACCCCTCGGTCCAACCCATCCATGCCGACCAGATATCCCAACCCAATCTAATCCCACCTGCCAGCACCCAGCCCATATCCCTCCAAACCCTTCCTATTCATATACCCATCCAAATACTTCTTAAATGTTGCAATTGTACCAGCCTCCACCACTTCCTCTGGCAGCTCATTCCATACACGTACCACCCTCTGTGTGAAAAAGTTGCCCCTTAGGTCTCTTTTATATCTTTCCCCTCTCACCCTAAACCTATGCCCTCTAGTTCTGGACTCCCTATTTATCATATCCATGCCCCTCATAATTTTGTAAAACTCTATAAGTTCACCCCTCAGCCTCCGACGCTCCAGGGAAAACAGTTCCAGCCTGTTCAGCCTCTCCCTGTAGCTCAAATCCTCCAACCCTGGCAACATCCTTGTAAATCTTTTCTGAACCCTTTCAAGTTTCACAAGATCTTTCTGATAGGAAGGAGACCAGAATTGCACGCAATATTTCACCAATGTCCTGTACAGCCGCAACATCACCACCCAACTCCTGTACTCAATACTCTGACCAATAAAGGAAAGCATACCAAACACCTTCTTCACTATCCTATCTACCTGCGACTCCACTTTCAAGGAGCTATGAACCTGCACTCCAAGGTCTCTGTGTTCAGCAACACTCCCTAGGACCTTTCCATTAAGTGTCTAAGTCCTGCTAAGATTTGCTTTTCCAAAATGCAGCACCTCGCATTTATCTGAATTAAACTCCATCTGCCACTTCTCAGCCCATTGGCAGCCCATGTAATCTGAGGTAACCCTCTTCGCTGTCCATTACACCTCTAATTTTGGTGTCGTCTGCAAACTTACTAACTGTATCTCTTATGCCAGCACCCAAATCATTTATGGTAAATGACAAAAATTAGAGGACCTTGTGTGGTAAAAACAATGACTGCAGATGCTGGAAACCAGATTCTGGATGAGTGGTGCTGGAAGAGCACAGCAGTTCAGGCAGCATCCAAGGAGCAGCGAAATTGACGTTTCGGGCAAAAGCCCTTCATCAGGAATAAAGGCAGTGAGCCTGAAAGGTGGAGGAGGGTGGGGGTGGGGAGAGAGTAGCGTAGAGTACAATGGGTGAGTGGGGAAGGGGATGAAGTTGATAGGTCAGGGAGGAGAGGGTGGAGTGGATAGGTGGAAAAGGAGATAGGCAGGTAGGACAAGTCCGGACAAGTCATGGGGACAGTGCTGAGCTGGAAGTTTGGAACGAGGGTGAAGTGGGGGAAGGGGAAATGAGGAAACTGTTGAAGTCCACATTGATGCCCTGGGGTTGAAGTGTTCCGAGGCGGAAGATGAGGCGTTCTTCCTCCAGGCGTCTGGTGGTGAGGGAGCGGGTCCTCAGCAAAGGACTCACCTTCATCCCCCTCCGTCCACGCATCAATGAATTTAATACACGCTGTCGAACAATTCTTCCGTCGCCTCCGTCTCTGAGCTTACTTTCACAATCAGGATTCCCGCCCACCTTCCGAGGATGCCTTCGCCCACCTCCAACACACTGCATCCACCTGGACACCCTGCGCTGGCCTATTACCTGCCCTCGACCTCTTCATTTCCAACTGCTGCCAGGACACTAACTGCCTCAACCTGTCCACCCCACTCCCCCACTCCAACCTTTCACCCTCACAACGCGCTGCCCTCCAATCCCTCTGCTCCAATCCCAACCTCACCATCAAGCCAGCAGATAAAGTGGGCGCAGTGGTAGTCTGGCGCACTGACCTCTACACCCTTGAAGCCAAACGCCAACTCGAGGACACCTCTTCCTACTGCCCCCTCGACTATGACCCCACCCCCCATCACCAAACCATCATCTCCCAGACCATACAGAACCTCATCACCTCAGGAGATCTCCCACCCACAGCTTCCAACCTCATAGTCCGGGAACCCCGCACTGCCTGGTTCTACCTCCTTCCCAAGATCCACAAGCCTGACCACCCTGGCCGACCCAATGTCTCAGCATGCTCCAGCAACACTGAACTCATCTCTACCTACCTCGACAGTGTCGTATCCCCCCTAGTCCAGGAACTCCCCACAAATGTTCAAGACACCACCCACGCCCTCCACCTCCTCCAAGTTTCCCTGGCCCCCAAATCCTCATCTTCACCATGGATATCCAATCCCTCTATCCAAAACCTCCATCCGCCATGACCAGGGCCTCCAAGCCCTCCGTTTTTTCCTCTCCAGACGTCCCCAACAGCACCCTTCCACTGACACTCTCATTCGTTTGGCTGAACTGGTCCTCACCCTTAACAATTTCTCCTTGAATCCTCCTACTTCCTCCAGACCAAAGGGGTAGCCATGAGCCCCAGCTATGTCTGTCTCTTTGTTGGCTACGTAGAGCAGTTGATCTTCCGTAATTACACCTGCACCACTCCCCACCTCTCCCTCCGCTACATTGATGACTGAATTGGCGCCACCTCGTGCTCCCGCGAGGAGGTTGAGCAATTCATCAACTTCACCAACACATTCCACCCTGACCTTAAATTTACCTGGACCATCTCTGACACCTCCATCCCCTTCCTGGACCTCTCCATCTCCATTAATGACGACCGACTTGACACTGACATTTTTTACAAACCCACCGACTCCCATAGCTACCTGGATTACACCTCTTCCCACCGTACCTCCTGCAAAAATGCCATCCCATATTCCCAATTCCTCCGCCTCCACCGGATCTGTTCCCAGGAGGAGCAGTTCCACCATAAAACACACCAGATGGCCTCCTTCTTTAGAGACCGCAATTTCCTTTCCTACGTGGTTAAAGATGCCCTCCAACACATCTCATCCACATCCCACACCTCCGCCCTCAGACCCCACCCCTCCAACCGTAACAAGGACAGAACGCCCCTGGTGCTCACCTTCCACCCTACCAACCTTCGCATAAACCAAATCATCCGCCGACATTTCCGCCACCTCCAAAAAGACCCTACCACCAGGGATATATTTCCCTCCCCACCCCTTTCCGCCTTCCACAAAGACCGTTCCCTCCGTGACTACCTGGTCAGGTCCACACCCCCCTACGACCCACCCTCCCATTCTGGCACTTTCCCCTGCCACCGCAGGAACTGTAAAACCTGCGCCCACACCTCCTCCCTCACCTCTATCCAAGGCCCTAAAGGAGCCTTCCACATCCATTAAAGTTTTACTTGCACATTCACTAATATCATTTATTGTATCCGTTGCTCCCGATGTGGTCTCCTCTACACTGGGGAGACTGGGCGCCTCCTAGCAGAGCGCTTTAGGGAACATCTCCAGGACACCCGCACCAATCAACCACACCGCCCTGTGGCCCAACATTTCAACTCCCCCTCCCACTCTGCCGAGGACATGGAGGTCCTGGGCCTCCTTCACCGCTGCTCCCTCACCACCAGACGCCTGGAGGAAGAACGCCTCATCTTCTGCCTCAGAACACTTCAACCCCAGGGCATCAATGTGGACTTCAACAGTTTCCTCATTTCCCCTTCCCCCACTTCACCCTAGTTCCAAACTTCCAGCTCAGCACTGTCCCCATGACATGTCCGGACTTGTCCTACCCGCCTATCTCCTTTTCCACCTATCCACTCCACCCTCTCCTCCCTGACCTTTCTCTCCACCCCCACCCTCCTCTAGCTTATCTCTCCACGCTTCAGGCTCACTGCCTTTATTCCTGATGAAGGGCTTTTGCCCGAAATGTCGATTTCGCTGCTCCTTGGATGCTGCCTGAACTGCTGTGCTCTTTCAGCACCACTAATCCAGAAACTGATCCTTGTGTGCACTCCACTGGTCACAGGCCTCCAGTCTGAAAAACAACCTTCCAGCACCACCCTCTGTCTTCTACCTTGAGCCAGTTCTGTCTCTAAATGGCTAGTTCTCCCTGTATTCCATGAGATCCAACCTTGCTAATCAGTCTCCCATGGGGAACCTTGTCGAACACCTTACTGAAGTCCATATAGATCACATCTACTGATCTGCCCTCATCAATCTTCTTCGTTACTTCTTCAAAAAACTCAATCAAGTTTGTGAGACATGATTTCCCACGCACAAAGCCATGTTGACTATCCCTAATCAGTCCTTGCCTTTCCAAATACATGTACATCCTGTCCCTCAGGATTCCCTCCAACAACTTGCTCACCACCAATGCCAGGCTCACCAGTCTATCGTTCCTTGGCCTGTCCTTACCACCCTTCTTAAACAGTGGCATCACGTTTGCCAACCTCCAGTCTTCCGGCACCTCACCTGTGACTATCGCTGATACAAATATCTTAGCAAAGGGCCCAGCAATCACTTCTCTAGCTTCCCACAGAGTTCTGGGGTACACCTGATCAGGTCCTGGGAATTTACGCGTTTCAAGACATCCAGCACTTCCTCCTCTGTAATATGGACATTTTGCAAGGTGTCACCATCTATTTCCCTCCAGTCTATATCTTCCATATCCTTTTCTACAGTAAATACTGATACAAAATACTCATTTAGTATCTCTCCCATTTTCTGCAGCTCCACACAAAGGCCGTCTTGCTGTTCTTTGAGGGGCCCTATTCTCTCCTTAGTTACCCTTTTGTTCTCAATGTATTTCTTTATCCAGAGAGTGGTGGGTGTGTGGAATGCACTGCCAGCGGTGGTAGTAGAGTCAGAGACATTATTGACATTAAAGTGACTGCTGGACAAGCACAAAGATAGCAGTAAATTGAGAGGTGTGTAAGGTTAGGTTGGTCTTAGATTAAGATAAATGCTTGGCTCAACATTATGGCCCAAAGGTCTGTATTGTGCTCTACGGTTCTATGTTCTATGTGTTTTCCCTGGGGTGGGGAAGTCCAAATCTAGAGGGCATAGGTTGAAGTTGAGAGGGGAAAAATTTAATAGGGACCTAAAGGGCAATCTTCAAACACAGAGGGTGGTGTGTGTATGGCATGAGCTGCCAGAGGAAGTGGTAGAAGCCAGTACAATGACAACATTTAAAAGGCATCTGGATAGGTTTATGAATAGGAACGAATTAGAGGGAAATGGGCCAAATGATGGCTATTAGAACTAGATTAATTTAGGATAACTGGTCGGCATGGATGAGTTGGACTGAAGGACTTGTTTCTGCGCTGTACAACTCTATGACGCTAAATGTGAAAGGAAGTGAAAACAGTTGGCCTGAGGTTGAAGGGCTTATGTTTGTAACTTGTGTCAGGGCTGATTGTTGGGCACACCCACTGGAGATTGGGATTGCCCAGCCCCCCAACCACTGGTGACTGTTGTCCAGCTCTCTCAACAAATGCTGTAACAAAATCATTTCAGTCAGATAAGAGCTCGTCCTGTGAGTTCAGTGAGAAAAACCAATCAACTGTACAAACTGAAGGTTAGCAGCAGTGAACCAATAAATTGGGGATTGAAATGGAAGTCTGTTCACAGAGGATATATTGTATATATGTGTGTGTGTGTATATATATATATAAATATATATATTTGTACATATATCTCATATATATTGGTTCTTGCTTGTAGCCATGAGCTGTCACTTGGAAAACAAACGATCTTATCTCCTTGCAAAGCTGAATGAGAGTCAAACCGTGTGCTGGGTTTGCAGAGACGAGGCTGTGGGCATTTGTAATAAACATGAGCTAGTGACTAGAATGTTAATCAGTTAAAGCCTGACAGAGAAATTGCAGCTACAGCTCAAACTCCAGGGCAGAATCTCACACAGTCACACATGTGCTTGCCAAACTTCCAGGAGTGACCTGCATATCTGCAAAGAATTGAAACTTCGACATGCGGAACTTACAGTGCAACACCACTTACATTTCTGCAGTGCATTTTGCAATTTCGAGAAGTCTTGAAGTGTTTTATAAACAATGAAATATAACAGAAAAATAGGCACTGTTGCATTGTCGGAAACAATACCACGATTTTGAGCACAGCAAGCTCCCACAAACAACCAATAAGAATATGACAGGACAACCTGTCTTTCCAGATATTTATTGCGAAATAAACATTAGCTGGATATTGGTAATGACTTGCTTTTTCTTCTTCATATTGTGCCATGGAAGCTTTTACATTTGCTGAAGAGTGGCAAGGGGTTTGAACATTTTTTTCCAAAAGATGAAATCTCTGACTGTACAGCCTTCCTTCAGAACTGACATTGGGAGTCGTAACTAGGATTATATGTCCAAATCTCTATAGTGGTAGTGTTATGATCCTAGTTGAGGTTATTACTGGACAGGTCAGATCATAGATGGAAAGTGGCTTGATGGATCATAGTTTGTTTTGATTTTAATTCTCAAGGTCTTTGACTGAAACATTGAAATCGGTATAGAAAGCTGCAGGTTTGGTTTTATCAATGAAACGGATGTTTATTCCACAAAATAACATAAAACAAAATAAACCAAACTATTTTAAAAGATATCAAAGCAGAAATACAATATTGCATCTGTCCTTGTAGCACCCCTTGAGGGTACTCAAAAACTTGGGTAAATTTCCTTCTCTGTCACATCTTTATGGTTGAATTAACTATTTCTTCCAATTGCTGATCTTTCGAAGTTGATAACCTCTTTCTTGAGTATTCACATAATTGAGCTGAGAGTTCCTCAGCTTGAAATGAGCTCTTCAGAGATTTGACAAAATACTTCTGGTTTGGAACTTTCAAACTAAACTCCATACACTGAGGGAACATATTTTTTAACTGTTCAAAACTATTACCTTTCTTCAGGAGGAACTGTTTTACTCACATAATTTCCACCAGAAACTCTGAACTGAAGCCAAAAAGCTTTCTGACATATGGGTGTTTCCCCTAAACAAAACAAAAATTCCAACTGAAAGTCTAAAGCACTTCTTTAGTTCTCTCACAATAACAGTCCAATGCAAATTCATATCAGCTCTATGGTAATTATATCTCTCACATTATGTCTTTTTGAAAGAAAATGTGGCTCCAGAAAGTCTGACAAATTAATTGTTAAACACCTTCATGTGCACAGACTAAATCACACCTGTGACGAGTTCAAAACTCAAACTTGAAAATAAATTACATTACAATGTACATAAATCTCACACTGGACATCACAATAGTTGGAACCACAACTTCTTTGATTTCAGGGATACGAGTGTAGCTCATTGAACCATTAATTTGTAATGTTCATAACCCTGTAGCATTGGTTAACCTTTGCTAGTGAATATTAAACAGAAGGGTTAAGGTTAAACAACTTCAATTTGTGACAAACAAAAACAAACTGTTGACCTGGTTTTTGATGTTGAATGCCACTTCTCTGCCACACCTCTTCCAACACAGGTCTGGTTGTGTTTTAGCCTTTGCTGCAATGGGACTTTTCACATCAAAAAGAAGCACATAGAATGATACAGTACAAGAAGTGGCCATTTGGATAGTACTGCCTCTGCCAACTTAGGAAGATAATTTTCAAAGAGAAATCTTCATCAATCTCAGTCAGAGGAACTCTCGCAGAATTCTGTTGCTTCATCGTCAAAGAGTCAATGAGGTCGAAAGCACAGACAAAGCCCTCAGGCCCAATGAGTCTCATTGGTCAAAAACAACCACCTATTCTAATCCCATTTTCCAGCACTTAGCCCATACCCTGGTCTGTCTTGCCATCACAGCTGTACATCTGAAGACTTGTTTAATGTTAGGAGAGTTTTGCTGTGGCTGTGATTTCTGACACTGAGGAGCATGGGCAGTATGATCTCAGGATAAGCTTGTGCCTGTTTTCCACATATGAGTGCTTTTGCTGCAGATTGAGACTGAGGGATAGAGCTGGCATCAGGACACAGGAAGGAAATGGAGGATCCAGTGGGGAAAGGAGGAGGGATGTAGAAAGCCGGGAGGAGGATAGAGTGGGTGGTGGCGGGAAAACAGGAGAAGCCCCTTTCATCCCCATTCTTCCCCCACATTTCTCCAAAGTCTCCACAACTTCAGTAAGGTGTTTGACAGGGTTCCTCATGGTAGACTGGTTAGCAAGGTTAGATCTCATAGAATACAGGGAGAACTAGCTGTTTGGATACAGAACTGGCTCAAAGACAGAAGACAGAGGGTGTTGGTGGAGGGTTGTTTTTCATACTGGAGGCCTGTGACCAGTGGAGTGCCACAAGAATCAGTGCTGGGTCCAATACTTTACATCATTTATATAAATGATTTGGATGTGAGCAGAGGAGGTATAGTTAGTAAGTTTGCAGATGATAGCAAAATTGGAAATGTCATGGACGGTGAAGAAGGTTATCTCATATTGCAATGGGATCTTGATCAGATGGACCAATGGGCTGAAATGTGGCAGATGGAATTTAATTTAGATAAATGCGAGGTGCTGTATTTTGGAAAGGCAAATCAGTGCAGGACTTAGACACTTGATAGTAAGGTCTGAGGGAGTGTTGCTGAACAAAGAGACCTTGGAGTGCAGGTTCATAGTTCCTTGAAAGTGGAGTCGCAGATAGATAGGATAGTGAAGAAGGCGTTTGGTATGCTTTCCTTTATTGGTCAGTGCACTGAGTATCGGAGTTGGGAGGTCATGTTGTGGCTGTACAGGACATTGGTTAGGCCACTGTTGGAATATTGTGTGCAATTCTGGTCTCCATCCTGTTGGAAGTATGTTGTGAAACTTGAAAAGGTTCAGAAAAGAGTTACAAGGATCTTCCCAGAGTTGAAGGGCTTGAGTTACAGGGAGAGGCTGAATCGGCTGGGGCTGTTTTCCCTGGAGTGTCGAAGGCTGAGGGGTGACCTCATAGAAGTTTATAAAATTATGAGGGCTTGGATCGGGTAAATAGACAAGATCTCTTCTCTGGCCTGGGGGAGTCCAGAATGCAAGGGCATAGGTTTAGGGTGAGAGGGGAAAGATGTAAAAGAGATCTACGGGGCAACCTTTTCACACCGAGGGTGGTGTGTGCATAGAATGAGCTGCCAGAAGTGATGGAGGCTGCTGCAATGACAACATTTAAAAGGCATCTGGATGGGTATATAAATAGGAAGGGTTTAGAGGGATATCGGCCAAGTGTTGGCAAACGGGGCTAGTTTAGATTCAGATATCTGGTCGGCATGGACAAGTTGGACCAAAAGGTCTGCTTCTGTGCCGTACATCTCTATGATTCTATGACTGATCTGGCAAAATGGCTTTCTGCAGCTGACCCTGTTTTTTATACATATGCACTGTGTGTGAGGTAATAATGTCAAGGTTTTGGAAGTGTACACATGTGTGAGTCCAAGTGAGCACAAATGCACAGTTGCCCTGTTGTTTTGATGTCAGCAAACCCTGCCTTCTGTCTCTACCATTTGTCACAAAGCTAGTCCTTTTTTCCCTAAAAGTTGTTCCTTGGTTCAAGGAGCCTCTGTCCTTGTGTTTTCTTCAGAGGGGTCGGAAATGGGCCGGGCTCCGATTAGTCTGGTTTGGTACAGAGATGAAAGGGCATTGAGAGGCCTTTTTATTCATATGTAAACAGGTGAGATTTCAGGCTCAAGTGGTCATGTTTTAGAAGTGACCTGTATAAAGAATGGGGAGTGGTCAGCTCTCTCGCTGAGCTGAGCAGTTTAGTTCAGTCCAGAATTGGTTTGGAGTTCAACAGCGAGCTGTGTGGAAACTCTCCCTTCTAACTTTAACCTGTAAGGATCTGATCCTTTTATTGTACTGTGGTTTAAAGGGGGTTTGCGTATTGGGATTGTTGAATACATTTGGAACAGCATACTTCAGTCTAGCTTGGACAGACTGAGTTCTGGCGGGGTTCTTTTCTCTGTTCTGCATGTTTCATTGTGTAAGTTTGTGAACACATTTTTTGTCTGTTTTAAACCTGGTAGTCAGCCTAGCTATCTTAGTCTGGGTAATTTTCACTGCACACTTACCGAAACAAATTGCAAAGTTATCGTCTGGGCTGCCTGCTTAAGGATGTTTTGAATGGTCTGGCTGAGTCCATGATACACTGTTTAATGGCAATGAGTTCCAGAATTCCACCAACCTCTGGGTGAAAACAGTTTTCTTTAAATCTCCTATCCCCTTCGCTTAAATCTATGTCCCTTGGTCATTGATCCTTCAACCAAGGAGAAATTCTTGTCTTCCCTATTTATTTTATACACCCTCATAATTTTATACATCTCAATCATGTCCCCATTCAGTCTTCTTTGCTCCAGTCCATACTGGATGAAGGGTCATTATTCACTTGTGACGATATTGCTCCTTTAACAAGGTTAAGTTGTCCTTGTGTTTCTTTCAAGAGGGCTTGTAAAGACAGACGATCCAATTCATCTAGTTTAGGGACTTCGCTCATGGCTAACAGATATTGCCTAAGGCAACAATCTGAGAAAAGGGCTTTTCGGGTTTTTTTTTGAACACTTGTGCAATGAAAGGGAAGTGGCCATTTCTCCCAGTTCAGGGTTTTTTTCGAGATGTTTCGTTTGAAACTGCTGGTCAAGGAAGGCTGCTGTGTAAAGGTTCCCTGATCCAACACAGTTTTTTTGGATGACTCTATCTCTGATATCTCTCCTTTCAGAATTTACCCTTTTGTCAAGGGGATGCGGTTATGGGATGTTGCAGGAGATTGTGCCAGCATCATTACGTTGCGATAGAGTCAGTTGGGTTTTCAAATAGTTGTTATTCTAAATTCTGTTCTCTTTTCCTTGTGTTTCATTCAGTACTCTGGAAATAAATTTTGCTTTGTTTAAAACTGCATCACTCCTGGAACATCCATGTTACAACTAGAAAAGTTAAGACTGGGTTACCTTCTTGAAATGTTTTGAGGGGGTCTGGCTTGGTCCACACTCACCAGATGATTTGCTCTTTTATGACATTGGAGAGATGTTATTCTGCCACATATGGTGCATCAGTGTAGTCTGGTGGGACGATTTAGTGACAGTGTGATATGTTTACATGAGGAAGACTTTCCACTACTTTTCACATTACTATAAATGATTTGGTTGTGAGCATAAGAGGTAAAGATAGTAAGTTTGCAGATGACACTAAAATTGGAGGTGGAGTGGACAGCGAAGAAGGTCACCTCAGTTTACAATGGGAACTTGACCAGATGGGCCAATGGGCTGAGAAATGGCAGATGGAATTTAATTCAGATAAATGTGAGGTGTTGCATTTTGGGAAAGCAAATCTTAGCAGGACTTCTACACTTAATGGTAATGTCCTCGGAAGTGTTGCTGAACAAAGAGACCTTAGAGTGCAGGTTCATAGCTCCTTGACAGTAGAGTCGCAGGTAGACAGCCTAGTGAAGAAGGCGTTTGGTATGCCTTCCTTTATTGGTCACAGCATTGAGTCCAGGAGTTGGGAGGTCATGTTGTGGGTGAACAGGACATTGGTTAGGCGACGTTTGGAATATTGCATGCAGTACTGGTCTCCTTCCTATCAGAAGGGTATAGTGAAACTGGAACGGGTTCAGAAAAGATTTACAAGGATGTTGCCAGGGTTGGAGGATTTGTGCTGTCGAGGAGAGGTTGAATAGAATAGAGCTGTTTTCCCTGGATCATCGGAAGCTAAGGGATGATCTTATAGTGGTTTATAAAATCATGAAGGGCATGGATAGAGTAAATAGACATGGTCTTTTCCCTGGGGACAGGAAGTCCAGAAGTAGAGGGCATAGGTTTAGGGCGAGAGGGGAAAGATATAAAAGAGACAATAAGGGCAATTTTTTTCACGCAGAGGAAGATGCATGTATGGAATGAGCTGCCAGAGGAAGTGGTGGAGGCTGGTACAATTGCAACATTTAAAAGTTATTTGGATGGGTATATGAAGAGGAAGTGCTTGGAGGGATATGGGCCAAGTGCTGGCAGGTGGGATGAGATTGGGTTGGGATATCTGGTCAGTATGGACGAGTTGGACAGAAGGGTCTGTTTCCGTGCTGTACATCTCTATGACTCTATAACTTGGCAAAGAGGTAGAGTTTATTCAAGCTTTTGACACAAATTGCTATTGTTGACATCTTGTTGGGTCCTTGTGGATCTGCTTTGTGTCACACTGAGTAATTTGCAACTCAAAGCAAACTCGCAGCAGGTGCTGCGGTGCTATTTTTGGGTTGACAATTTAGTTCAGGGTTAGTTTATTTGAAAGGATGAAACTAAGAATAACAGGATCATGGAGGTTAGTTCTTTATCTCTGGGAGTGTTTCAATTTTCTCTTGAAGATGACGTCACATTGTGTAAGGTGACCCACAATGCCCCTTCAATGTGCACCATAATGCAAACAATCTTCAAAAACTTTAGACTCCAAATGTTGAAGATCTGAAATAAAAGCAGAAAATGCTAGAAAAGCTCAGCTCATCTGGCAGCATCTGAAAAAAGAGTTTGTGTTTTGGGTTGAATTATGAACTCCATTTCTTTCTTCACAAATCTGCTGAGCATTTCCATCATTTTCTGCTTTTACCATAACAAACATGCTTCCTGGTCTTGCACCCTCAAGGTTCCCACGAAGGCTGAGCAGGGAACTAATATATGTGAAATATTCATCTGTTACAAGAGAAGAGCTCACTGCCTGGCTCACCCAAGTCTTCAGTGTGGGAGAATTACTCATACTTGCAAATCAGAAAACTGTTCCCTTTGACATTTTGACATGTGCTCCTCTCTCTTTGATGCTTCAGTCTGTTATTTTGAATTTTAAAATTTCACTTCAGTACACCTTCCACTGAGCATTGCATCCCTCTGCTTCTATTCCAGCTAGCTGCAATGAGTGTGTGCCTGTCGAAACGCGTGGAATACGTTGGGCCAAGTCTCCTGGGGCTTTCCCACACGCATACAGCGATGGCAGCCGCACTCCAGTCTTTGGAGTTAATTGCTGTTCGTGTTGATGAATAAGGATTTGTAGTCAGCCTATTAATTTCCCAAGCCTTCTGACATAGGCACATACAATTTGACGCTGAAACAACAACACGTCTGATGCATTTCTGAAGAAGAAAGCAATTAAATGAAGTTTAATTAGTCAATTCTGGCAGATGACTTTTTTTTAGTTCTTTGTGTGAAGTGGTTCATTTACAATGTATAGGCAGGCTGTGTAGAGTCCCTGCCATGCTCTCCTGACAGAAGAGCTGTTCACTTGTGATGAGGCAATTGAAGTGGTTAATTTTATCATTCAAACACAGTTAATTACAGGCTGCTTGCCTTACAAGAGATGAAATAAATTACAGTTTGCTAACCAGCATGTTTCTTGTTCTTCTTCTCGAGTCTGTACAGAATATGAGGAACATGCAGACTTATACTGACAGCAAGGAGAGGTCATCTTGCATGCAACTTCAGTGGGAAATACAAGCCATGCAGAGCTTGGAGGGCTGGGGAATAGATTTTGTTTTCCCCTTGTTTCTACTTGACTTAAAGCCTCATCTGAGTCAAAAGGTCATGGGTTCAAGCAGAGATGTGATTATGAAAATTGAGGCTGACATTCCATTGCAGCACTGAAGGAACCATTTTTCAGATCAAATGGAATGAAAATATGTATCAGGAACTTCAGATTAGATTACCTACAGAATGGAAACAGGCCCTTCAGCCCAGCAAGTCCACACCAACCCTCCACAGAGTAACCCATCCAGATCCATTCCTCATATTTACCTCTGATGAATGCACCTAACACTACGGGCAATTTAGCATGGCCAATTCACCTGACCTGCACATCTTTGGATTGTGGGAGGAAACCGGAGCACCCAAAGGAAACCCACACAGACACAGGGAGAATGTGCAAACCCCATACCGATAGTCACCCAAGGTGGGAATCAAACCCGGGTCCTAGGCGCTGTGAGGCAGCAGAGCAAACCACTGAACCCCACTGCCATCCCTTACTTGCAGCAGGATTAAGCTGTTTGGCACTTTGAGCCTGCCCCACCATTCAGTCAGATCACTCCTGATCTGTCTGTGTTTGGGATCCCACATTCCCATCTCTCACTGACCACCATTGATCCCTCTGCCCAACACAAGTCGATCCACCTCTGTCTGGAAAAGATTCAATGTCCTCGGCTCCACCACTTTCTGAGGCAGAAAGTTCCAAACTCACACAATCCTCTGAGGGAAAAAAAACATTCTCCTCATCTCTGTCCTGAAACAGAGGTCCCTCCTATTAAAACAGTGTCTCCTAATCCTGGACTCAACCCCATGAGGCAACCTGTTTTCCATGTGCCCCTTGTTGGGAGCTCCTAACCAGGGTCTCCTAGACTTCAGTCAGGTCAGCCTGTCACTCTTGGGCGGGCCAGTGGAAACAAACCCAGTCTAGTGAACCTTTCCTCATCAGGCAGCTCATTCATTCCAGGGATCAGTTCAGTAAACCTCCCCTTATCTGCCTTCAAAGCATTTACGTCCATCATTAAGCAGAGAGACCGAAAATATGCACAATATCTGAGTTGTGGTCTTTCCAATGTCCTGTGTTACTGAAATATCAGCTCCTTACTTTTACTCCTGTTAGTATAAAGGATAGATTTCATGAGCTCTCTTGACTACGTGCTGTACCTGCTGGGTAATGTTTTGTGACTCATACACTTGAGCACCTTAATCCTTTTGCACCTGAGAATTCTGCAGACAGTCACCATTTAAATCATCCACCTTTTACTCTTCCTGTCAAAGTGAACAAGTTCACATTTCATCACGTTGTGCTCTGTCAGATGTATGTCTGCTCACTCAACACATCTATATCAATACTTTAAAAGCTCATGACTTCTCACAAAACATTCCTATCAATTGTCAACAAATTGAACTATCATGTGTTTACCCCCTCATCTCATCCTCCCACTTCCTTCAGACCAAAGGGCCAACTATGGGCATCTGCACAGGCCCCAGCTATGCTTGCCTCTTTGTCAGATATGTGGAATTCCTGATGAAGGGCTTTTGTCCGAAACGTCGATTTTCCTGCTCCTCAGATGCTGCCGGAACTGCTGTGCTTTTCCAGCACCACTCTAATCTCGGATATGTGGAACAGTCTATCTTCTGCAGCTACGGGGCACCATTCCCCACCTGTTCCCCCACTACATCGATGACTGCATTGGCGCCACCTCACGCTCCCACGAGGAGGTTGAACAGTTCATTAACTTCACAAACACCTTTCATCCTGACCTCAAATACACCTGGACCATTTCGGACACGTCCCTCACCTGGACCTCTCTGTTTCCATTTCCGATGACTGGCTCAACATGGACACCTACTTCAAACTCACCGACACCCACAGCTACCTGGACTACACTTTCACCTACCCACACTCCTGCAAAAATGCTATCCTTTACCCCCAATTCCTCCACCTCTGCCTCCACCGTATCTGCTTCCAGGAGGAGCAATTCCACTCCAGAACATCCCAGATGGCCTCCTACTTCACAGACCTCAATTTCCCCTCCCACATGGGCAACAATGCCCTGCATCACATCTCCTCCATTTCCCACACCTCCACCAGCGAACCTCACCCCTCCAACTGCAACAAGGATAGAACCCCACCACCACCCCTGGTCCTCCCCATCCACCCCACCAATTTTGCGTCACCGACAATCCGACCTCACCACCAGATATATTTCCCTTCTCACCCCTATCAGTATTTCGCAGAGACCATTCCTTCTGCAACTCCCTCGTCAGGTCCACACCCCCTCACCAACCCACCATCCACTCCTGCACCTTCCCTTGCTGCCATAAGAAATGTAAAACCTGTGCCCACACCTCGGCTCATCTCTATCCAAGGCCCCAAAGGATTTTTCCACATCCAGAAGAGATTTTTCTGCACATCCAAATACCTCATCTACTGTGTCCATTGCTCTCGATGTGGTCTCCTCTACATTGGGGTGACAGGATGCTAACTTACAGAATGTTTCAGAGAACACTTCCAGGATGTGGACACTAAACTACCCCACTGCTCTGTGACCAACCACTTCAACCGCCCTGGAGGTAAGTTTGCTCACTGAGCTGGAAGGTTCATTTTGAGACGTTTCGTTACCAAAACAGATAACATCATCAATGAGCCTCCAGTGAAGAACTTGTGTTAGTGACCCACTTTCTAGTTATGTGTTTAGGTTTCCTTGGGTTGGTGATGTCATTTCCTGTTCCTTCCCCCTCTGAGGAAAATAACAAGAAATGATATCACCATAGGAAGTTACATCACCACAAGGAATGACATCATTGCTTAGTGTGACATCATTAGCTGTTTAGTTCAGCTCGACATCTCATGATGATTGACAAAACAGATCTCATTCTAATACAGGAGTTCCTGTTCATTCTGAAAACTGTCAGAACAATATGCTGACAATAATGTCAGATTAAAAAGAAGACACCTAGCAAAAGGACAGCTTTTTTCTGCCCACTTAATTATTATGAACGCACTTTGTTTTGTTTTATTAAGTTGTATTTAAAAGATTCTGAAAATTGTGTCATTTGTAAGTCTGCAAGATGCCTGGACTTAGTTTATCTTTCTTTAAAAAAAGGTGGTAGGAAGGACATTTCAAACATATTTTCAAAAAGCACTTACAGGAAGAGACAATTCAGTAAAGTACTGTAAACAGATGGAGCCTTATGTACTACGCAACTGTGCCTGTTTATAGAGAGGATTCATGTGACAGTTTATGACTGTCAGAAGTTTTGGGTTATTTGGACATTGTTTGGAAAGATCATTTGTTGCCTAGTCAGCTCACCCTTTCACCTTTTGTGAAGCCCTTTAAAAGAGCTGGAAACCTGATATGGAATTCTCCTGAGAAGCATCTGGAAGACTTCCTCTGAATACATCGCTTCTGACATTGACACATTAAGACAGTGACACATGTCTATGTTTGCCAGAATACCAGATCAAAAGCCAGTTGGAACATTTCATGTCTTAATCTTTTACTTCAAGAATTAACAAAGACTTGGCCAAAGTAATTTTTTTTCCTTAAAAGTTGATCACTGCAAGAGAGGGTTTCTTTATCTTTCATTGACGGCTGCGCACATGTTAGGTTCTTTCGAAGGGTTAATGTTAATACGTTTTTCAAACTGTTTGTTAATCAGCATTGCATCTTTACAATAAATCAACAATTTGTCATTTCTTGAAGAACTCTGGTTAACAAATATTTTTATCTTCTGAACTGGCATTGATAAATATTTAATTGGCCACATTGGTAACTGGGTAAAACACTAAAATAAGGTTGTGAGCAGTGGAGTAATGGATCTAAAGAGAGACAGTGCACTTGTCCACCCTTGATTGTTACAAAACACTCATCCTTTCAGGCAGTCTTGTGCTTCAGCAGCTGCATCTTCTTGACAATTTAATGACGATTGTAAAGTATATTCAGATAAATGAATACTCCAGAATTTCTTTCAGAAGAAGTCCAAAATTCTGCTCAATTATTTCTGCTCTATTCTTTCAGCATGTTCCCTTGGTAGATGAACCACTGGGGTCAATCTCAGACTATTAAATACACACAGTCTGTTGCAATACAGGGACTCACGGGGCAGAACAGCATTCCTTTCAGAATCTTTGGCACAATTGAATGAAATTGATCTTTGGTAAAACCAGTATTTCATTGGTAGTCATTTAGTGCACAGTTTATTATTTGGCAACATGGCACAGCATACATTTAAGGTAATCAAGTTCAAATCTTGTGAAGGAAACTGAACCCAAGATCAGTCAGGCCACAATTGTTACTGATTGATAAGTTTGAACATGCATGTAAATAACAGGTCCCTGACAAAACATGAGGTTTTTTTTGGTGAGTCTTTTTAAAGGTTTGGTTCCCATTTGTCAGGTTACATTGCTACGTTATTAGTAAAGAGCTTGGACCTAATTCTTTTGTGAATATGTATCCCAGAGTGCCACATTTCACTGTTGTACTGAAGTCATGAGCAAGTGGAAAGATGAGTAAAGATATATCAGTTTACCAGGCACCAAGAAGAGCAGCAAGAAAAGCACACCATGAAACTTCAGTGTTTGAATCTCAAAATGCCAGGGGACAAAGGAAAAGGCATACCTCATATTGTTGGAATTCCAATTTGGACCTCTCGGGGCTGCTGTGCTGCAAAACATTAGACAACTCTTCCAAGCAAGGTGCTCCTGTTAAATGACCAGACGATGCAAGACAACAAATTAAGGGGAGACACCAGTGCAGTAGATCAAAATCATGGAGCTTTCTTCTGAGAAGTATGATTGAACTGAATTAGCTTCAAGGTCACATGTACTCACACGGCCTCTGTGAAAAGTTTACAAGTTGTCACTTATGGCACCAGTTTAGGAATACCGATTCTTCGGAAAAAAAATGCAGATAAGTAAAGAAATAAAAAGCTCAGAGTTACAGACTTTCAAAAGTACAAAATCACAATCATAAATATGGATGCAGCAACCCAAGATGGACTGCAGAAGTTCAATAAGGCATCACCTTTCCAAAGGTAATTAGGGATGCACAACAACTGTGTGCCCACCAAGCCAAGATTCCAGGAGGGGGTCAGCAGGGCTTGGCAGAGGAAGGTGGCTTTGGCAGCAGCGGTGATAGGGACTTGGCACTTGATGTGATGGCGGTATGATTTAGTTTTTGAAACCAGGAACCCAGCAAGATTTCTTGGTGAAGGTGAGATTTCATGTTGTGTAATGACTCCAGAGCAGCCTCGTGATGACGTAATTGAGCTGCTCCTCAATGGTGTGTGTGTGTGTGTGTGTATTGAAGGCATAAGGAATAATCTTTCAGGAATGTAACAGTTTGTTTCGAAGTTGGTATGTCTCAGATTATCATGGATAGCAGCAGTTAACACTAATATGTCAAAAACAGTGTTCCAAAGAACCCCAAGCCTGACCTTGCCTTCTTTCCAATGAGGATGTTTCGAGTCTGATATCTGAGAATAAATCCATGTGACAAAAGACTTAAAGGTCATACATCATTGAAATTGAAATCATAGCAACTGAAAAGGAACAGAACCCATATTTGATGTACATTTGAGCTGGAAAAGCAGACAAGATTATCAACAAGATCAGCAACAGTACTAATCAGGAAAATAAAGTAAATACCATCACCAACGCACTTTCCTCCACTAACAACAACCTTCTTTAGTCGAGAAAGTAAAATTTAATGATTCAAACAGGTATAGTGACAAAGAGGTATTTTTTAAGGAAGCATGTTATTTTATGCAAACAGAATTTCGAAGGACAGTGTTTTCTCGAACAGTAAAAAGGTGTTATGGTTCTGGGTGTGGAGATTGTTAAAATGCAAATTTAGCCTTTAGTCGAGTGATATGCTCTTCCTGTCAAGATGTGGGAGATTAGCAAGAGTTTCCATGTTACTGATGATTATGTCTGCCGATCAGATCGTATGGATCGGTTGGAGTGGCATTTAAAGGCAATGAGGAATTTACATGAGCTAGGGGGTGTGATGGATGGCAGTTATAGGAAGAGAGAAAAGCCATAGATACAGTCAGGTAGATGGGTTACCTTCAGAAAAGGTAGGAGAGGGAGGCAGGTAGTACAGGGGTCTCCTGTGGCTATCCTCAGCTCAAAATTATACTGCTTTTCTTTCAATGCAAGAGGCCTAACAGGGAAGGCTGATGAACTCAGGGCACGGTTCGGAACATGGGACTGGGATATCATAGCAACTACAGAAATGTGGCTCAGGGATGGACAGGACTGACAGCTGAATGTTCTATCCATCCTAAATGCTTTAGGATGGATAGAAAGTGGGATAAGAGAGGAGGGGGAGTGCTGTTTTTGATAAGGGATAACATTACTGTTGTACAGAGGGAGGATATTCCTAGGAATACATCAGGGAAGTTATGTGGGTGGAACTGAAAATCAAGAAAGGGATAATCGCCTTATTGGGATTGTACTATAGACCCCCCAATAGTTCAAAAACACATTTCAAAGGAGATCTCAGTATTCTGTAAGAATAATAGGATGGTTATGACAGGGGATTTTAATTATCCAAATATAGATAGGGATTGCCATAATGTTAAGGGTTTAGATGGAGAGGAATTTGGTAAGCACGTACAAGAAAATTTTCTGATTCAGTATGTGGGTGTACCCACGTGAGAAGCTACGAAACATGACCTACTCTTGGGAAATAAGGCAGGGCAAGTGATTGATATGTCAGTGGGGGAACACTTTGGGGGCCAAATCCTATCAGCTTTAAAATAGTGATTGAAAAGGATAGACCGGATCTAAAAGTTGAAGTTCTAAATTGGAAGAAGGCCAATTTTGACAGTATGAGGCAAAACCTCAGGAGCAGATGTTCGCAGGTAAAGGGACGGCTGGAAAATGGGAAGCTTTCAGAAATGAGATAATAAGAATCCAGAGACAGTATATTCCTGTCAGGGTGTAAGGAAAGGCTGGTAGGTATCGGGAATGTTGGATGACAAGAGAAATTGAGGGTTTGGTTAAGAAAAAGAAGGAAGCATATGTCAGGTATAGACAGCAGAAATTAAATGAATCCTTAGAAGAGTATAAAGTCGGGAGGAGTATACTTAAGAGGGAAATCTGGAGAGCAAAAAGGGGACATGAAATAGCTTTGGCAAAGAGAGTTAAGGAGAATCCAAAGGGAATTTATAAATCGATTAAGGACAAAAGAGTAACTGGGGAGAGAAGAGAGCCCCTCAAAGATCAGCAAGGCAGCCCATGTGTGGAGCTGCAGGAGATAGGGGAGATACTAAATGAAGATTTTGCACCAGTGTTTACTGTGGAGAAGGATGTGGAAGATAGAGAACATGTGTAAATAAATAGGAACAGTGTCCATATTACAGAGGAGAAGGTGTTAGATGTCTTAAAACACACAAAGGTGGATAAATTCCCAGGACCTGATCAAGTGTACCCTCAAACACTGTGGGAAGCTAGAGAAGTGATTGCTGGGTCCCTTGCTGAGATATTTGTATCATCAATAGTCACAGGTGAGGTGCTGGAAGGCTGGAGGTTGGGTAATGTGGTGCACACGAGGAAAGGTGGTAAGGACAAGCCAGAGAACAAATGAGCGGTGAGCCTGACATGTGTGGTGGGCAAGTTGTTGGAGAGAATCCTGAGGGACAGGATTTACATGTATTTGGAAAGGCATGGACTGATTAGGGATAGTCAGCATGGCTTTGTGCGTGGGAAATCATGTCTCACAAACTTGACTGAGTTTGTAAATGAGTGACAGCATGGTGGTTCGGTGGTTAGCACCACGCCTCACAGCGCCAGGGACTGGGGTTCAATTCCAGTCTCAGCTGACTGTCTGTGTGGAGTTTACACATTGTCCTTGTATCTGTGTGGGTTTCCGCCCACAGTCCAAAGGTGTGCATGTTAGGTAAATTGGCAATTTGAAATTGCCCACAGTGTTCAGGGATGAGTAGGTTGGGTGCACTAGTCAGGGGAACTCTCAGGTAAGAGGGAATGGGTCTGGGTGGGTTACTTTTCAGAGTTTTGGTGTGGAGTTGTTGGGCCAAATGGCCTGTTTCCAAACTGTAATTGTTCTATTTTATAATTCTGATTGATGATGGCAGAGCAGTGGATGTTGTCAATATGGACTTCAGTCAGGTGCTTGACAAGGTTCCGCATGGGAGAATGGTTGACAAAATTAGCTCACATGAAATACAGGGAAAACTAGCCATTTGGATGTAAAATTGGCTCGAAGGTAGGAGACATAGGGTGGAGGTGGAGGGTTGATTTTCAGACTGGAAGCCTGTGACCAGTGGTATGCTGCAGAGATTGATACTGGATCAACTGCTTTTTGTCATTTATATCAATGATTTTGATGTGAATATAGGAAGCATGGCTAATTTGACACCAAAATTGATGGTGTAGTGGACATCAAAGAATGTTACCTCAGATTACAAAAGCATCTTGACCAAATGGGCCAATGGGCTGAGGGGTGGCAGATGGAGTTGAATGTAGATAAATGTGAGGTGCTGCATTTTGGAAAGCAAATCAGGGCAGAACTTATATTCTTAATGGAAAGATCCTGGGGAGAGTTGCTGAAAAAAGAGACCTTGGAGTGCAGGTTCATAGCTCCTTAAAAGTAGAGTCGCAGGTAGATAGGATAGTGAAGAAGGCGTTTGGTATGGTTCTTTTATTGGTCAGAGTATTGAGTACAGGAGTTGGGAGGTCATGTTGCAGCTGCACAGGACATTGGTTAGGCCACTGTTGGAATATTACATGCAATTCTGGTCTCCTTACTGCCAGAAGGCTGTTGTGAAACTTGAAAGGGTTCAGAAAAGATTTACAAGGATGTTGCCAGGGTTGGAGGATTTGAGCTACAGGGCGAGGCTGAACAGGCTGGGGCTGTTTTCCCTGGAATGTCGGAGGCTGGGGGGGTGATGTTATAGAGGCTCTTAAAATTGTGAGGGACATGGATAGGGTAAATAGATGAGGTCTTTTCCCTGGAGTGGGGGAGTCCAGAATGAGAGGGCATAGGTTTAGGGTGAGAGGGGAAAAAGTTAAAAGTGACCTTAGGGGCAACTTTTTCATGCAGAGGGTGGTTAGGAAATGGAATGAGCTGCCAAAAGAAGTAGTGGAGGCTGGTGCAATAACTACATTTAAAAGGCATCTGGATGGGTATATGAATAGGAAAGGTTTAGAGGGAGATGGGCCAAGTGCTGGTAAATGGGACTAGGTGAGGTTGGGATATCTGGTCAGCATGGACGAGTTGGACTGAAGGATCTGCTTCCATGCTGTACATCGCTATGACTATAAATAATTGCTTTCTGAATATTGATCTCTGGGTGCCATACCCACTGCAGCTTTGTGCTGAGTTACCAGTCTATCAGCGACATGGAGACGCTAGCAGGAATACACTTGATGAAGATCCAACACTTTAAATCTGAAGTGTGGTTAGCTTTAATTTATGAGAAACCAGAGAACATAACATTAAGAAGACTGTGAGACTGTTGGTGTATGACTTACTCAAGTGAGACACAAGATGCATGACCCTGACCTCTAATTGACCTGACAAGTTCACAAAAGGAAGCAAGTACATTTGTATTCAGGCAAAAAGTTTGTTCAGACTTGTTGATGGGAACAGGGCTTCTGCTGATGTGTTGAATCCAAGTGAACTTCAGTCAGTGGCAATATTCCACACCCAAACTCCAAGCCCCTGACAATACATGCGCGATGTCATGGGAGCCTTGTAAGTGAAAACAAGAAAGAAGTTAGACCCTGACTTGTCTGAAGATCCCTGTAGTTTTAATTCTTTCATTAGATACGGGTATTTTTTGCAAGGCCAGCATTTGATGCCGATCCCAACTTGTCAAAACATTTGAAATGATGCAATAGTTGAATTGTATTTGCCATTTTTGACTTATAAATTCATGTGTTCAGATACTAACACCCCAACCCCACCCAAAACTAACAAAACAAACTCAAAAATGCCTTTGCACTTGGACAACTCCATGGCATTACTGCGTCCTAATTTATAACCTAGCTGCACACACAGTAGTCCATATCCTCCACTCTTCCAGTTGTCTGGATGAGATATTACTACAGATTTGTTACATGGCATCATTAAAACACATTGATATCCTGGGCCAGCTTTGATCAGCCAAGGGAATTAATGAGGCGGTCTGCAAATTTCTTCATGGTCCTTGGTTGGTTTTGAATTTTGATCTGGTGTATTTGAACCTCCCAAGAGATCACAGGGCTTTTCAGGTACCGTACAGTACATCTATCATTTTGCCTGACCTGACACAGCCAATGCGGGCTCGGCTGGGTGGGGGTGATTGTGTTATTCTATCTATCATGGTTCATTTATCACTGCTATATAACTGTTTGGGTGGCACGGTGACCTCACAGTGCTAGGCACCTGGGTTTGATTCCAGCATTGAGCGACAGTCTGTGAGGAATTTGCACATTGTCCCTGTGTCTGTGGAGGTTTCTCCGGTTTCCTCCCACAGTCCATATATGCGCATGTTAATGGATTGGCCATGCTAAGTTCCCCCTAGTATCCAGGAATGTGCAGGCTGGGTGGATTAGCCACAGGAAGTGTGGGTTTTTGGGGACAGGGTGGGATGCTCTTTGAAGGGTTAGTGCAGATTCAATGGGCAAAATGCACCACAGCATCACATTCACTTCACTTCCTTTCTTGCTGCATCCACATTTGCTGCAGAACCTTCAATGATTTTGATCTCAAACTCTGCATCTCAATTCCTGAACTGCCTTTCAAAAACCTCTTAAATATTCTAGTTGAACTAAAGGATTGTTTTACCTTCTCAACCTGTTAAATCTATGATAATTTATGGAGTTTACTTCATCATTTAAGGTTAAATTATTGCTAAGAAAGTGAACTTGTTGCATTCGTCCTTCTAAAACCGCATGAAGCAGGTTGTCCTCATCCCATTGATCTGGTTCATTTTTAAGCTTATGTGCCCCTTGCCCTGGGCTCCTTCACCAGTGCAAGAAGTTTTTGTCTGTCCGTAAGATCAAATAAAAACCACAATCTAATTGTCTTTAACCTTCTACATTCTAGAGATCACAAGTCTTGTTCATGTAACCTCTCTCTTCATGTGTCCCTTGGAGCCTGCATAACAATCTGGGGGTTGATGTGTTTTCGGCAACCCTTTGCATGGTTGGTTGGGCTCCCTCGAAGTGTAGACATCCGCTCCAGGATGTTAACATTTACATTAACTACATTCAAGATTCTTCGTGTGTCACAGGATCTTGAAAACATTGTGTCTACATTGCATCAAGGCTTCCTGCAAAATGCTTTGAACTGGCACAGAAACATTCCAGAGTTGTGACATTTGACAAATGTGAGGTGCTGGTTGCAGATTATAAAGAGGTGCCCTCGTGGCTAAATTAGATGTACAAATTTCTGTTAAACAAGTAATTAACTTTTATTGCTTTTTGTTCATAATGACTTGAATAATGACAAGGTAAAGGCATGTAATAAAGTGGCTGAGTGAAGAGAGACACTTGAATATGTATCAAGAAATGCATACATTGATTGCTCGACATCCTTAATGTGCACCTTTTCTCTCATATGACATCTGCAAATGCATTTAACTCAAGATGCAAGAATTGACTATTAATGAGCAGAATTACACACATCTTCCATAAACTGCTGTTACTCACAACTCGGAATGCACGCTCCGAAAGCTAGTGTGCTTCCAATTAAACCTGTTTGAGAATAACCTGGTGTTGTGTGATTTTTTACTTTGTACACCCCAGTACAACACCGGCATCTCCAAATCAGAATGTAATGGCAAAAAGGGTGCTGAGTAATTTGAAAAAGAAATAAAGAATTGGAGTCAGGAAAACTTGACTGGTGACAGGTCAGACATCGACCTCTCAGGCCAATCATGCCTCCTCTATCGATTGGCTGTGTACACTGTTTCAAACGAGTTCTATACAAACAGGGAACAGACAAACAGGATTAGGCCATTTGTTGCTTTAAGCCTGCTCCACCATTCAGCATGATCCTGAGTGATCATCTTATTCAGGACACTGCTCCTGCTTTCTCCCCCTGTCCTTTGAATCTTTAAGCTTGAAGAACTGGATCTAACTCCTTGAAAACATTCAATATCTCAACGCAGAGATTTCCACAGGCTTACCACTCTGAGTGAAGAAATTTCTCCTCACCTCAGTTCAAAATGGCATAATCCATATCCTGAGACTGTGACTCCTTGTTCTGGAGTCCCTGGAAATCACTAGGTCATCACTTCCTTCCTTCATTTACCCTGTCTCGTCAGACAGTTGGAATGTTGTGGATTACTGTTAGATTCTCCCTCCATTCCTCGAAACTTCAGTGAAGATACTCCTAACTGGTCCTGTCTGTCTTCATATATCTGTCCTGCCATCCCAGTTATGCCTCAGAAGCTGTACTCTAGAACTCAAAACCATCCTTAATGCAACGTTACTTCACATTCACCATTATCAACAACTTAAACGTTAGCATTGTCCAGGAACTTGACTGGACTAATCATATGAATACTTCAGTTCCAGAACAGATCAGATGTTAGGAATAATGCATCAAGTATCTTACCTCTTATCTCCTTAAAGCCTGTCCACCAACTAAAGTGCAGAAGTTGGAAGTGGGATGAAATACTCTCCATCTGCCATAATTTGCATTACCAAGAAAATTGACACTATCCAGTGTAAAGGAACCCAACTGACTAATGCCTCTGACAGCCCTTCCAAACTATGACCTCCATCACCCAGAAATTCCCGGGCAGCATGAGAATACCATCGCCTGTGATTTCCTCTCCAATCACCAGCCCCCACCCCCACCATCATAACTTGGAATGAGATTGTTTTCCCCTCAGTGATAATTGGATCAAAATGCTGAAAATCCCTCCCTTGTCTCCACTGTCTTGAGGGTAACTCAGGATAAGCAATAAGACTTGCAAGAGGCACTCACACCCTGTTGGAGAAATTTGCCCAATAGGTTAGAGATCATGAAACACAGCTTGAAGTGAAATTGACAAACAGTTTATTACAAGCGATATCGCTGGAGGAGAACCAGACTAGGCTGACACAGAACTGACAGTCTGCACAGGTAGATTAGAATTTCTGTTCCCAGAGCTGAGGATGAGACCACTTTTATAATAATGCTGCACAATAAGGCTGTTAAGAAATGGGAAACTACAACGTATCTGGAAATGAAGTAATCTAGTTACAAGGATGCTAATTGGAAAACAGTTATCGAATGAATGTCCTGTGCCTTCACACAATGTAACATCCTGACAGTATCGATGGTTCCATTCCTCTTCACAGGTAGGTAGGTGTTAATGTTTCTTCTGCAGTGGTGAGGTGCTTCCATTGTCCTGTTCCTGGATCATGTCCTCGCTGGTGCCTCTCTGTCTGACCTGCTCTTTGTGTGGCTTTGGTATTGCTGGGTTGTGAAATACCCTTCGGGCTTTGAGATATCTGCCATGCCCTGTTTGTTCGTGGGAGCTTAAAGTGTATTCGATTGTCTGCGTGGAGTCTGATTCAGCTTGTGAGTTGCTTGGGAATTTTGGGTGTTCTGGTACAGTTTGGTCAATTTTGCTTTTGTGGGCCTATCGTAGGTTAGCAAATCTTTTCCCACGCACCCCAAAACTGAACAACTAAATGATGGCAATGTTTACTCAGAGAGGTCACAGTGGAGGGAAAAGTGAGAAAATACCACAGTGTTGCAGGAGGAAATGTTGTCCAAAGGCTGGGGCTGAGGTCAGTTGGAGGGACTAATGTCTGTAGTTGGGACAAAAGTGAAGGGACTTTACCCTTCAGCCAGCTCTGCTTCTCATGTCCATCATCTTACTGACACTGGGCACATAAGATATGGTTATTGTCCCAAGTGTCAGGAAGAGACATTAAATAGAGAATATACAACCAAGTAAATGCAGATGTTTGCAGATTGCAGCTACTAGCCAAACAAGAAGGTTTTATCCAGAGGCCCTTCAGTGAGGTTTGAGTATCTTTAAAGTTGCTACTGGGATAAAAGGGTTGAGTTTAACTTTCTGATATTTGTCCTAGGAATATGTCAAATAGTTCCTATATTGTGGAACATAATTAACATTTTTCTTGTTTTAAAAAACTTTGACCTTATTTAATGAAAGATACGTAGTCAGCCTCTTGAAAATATGTTCAGTAACTAACCACCACAGCAAACAAATCGAAAATAAAAAAATAAAACTTCGGGTCCACGAAGTGAGATTTTACTCTGCTTTTCTGACTTGTTTAATATTACCACCCGCTGAGATCATGGCAACGTGTGAGCCAGATGACGCCTTTGTTGAAAGGCTCAGTTGAAAGATGACACCTTTGACAGTGCAGCACTCCCTCAGAACTGCACTGGGTGCCAATCTGAATTTTTGTACTCTTGTGAATGGAACCTGGAAATTTGAACCAGTGGTGGGACGTGCTGATCCACAACTGAGACATTGTGGCGAAGGTGGATCATGAGAAATGTCTGATTTGATGGAAATTTCTCCAGGACAGATTCAAAATGATCAGAATTTTAAAAAGCTACAAAAACTCAAGATAAAGATGTTGCATCATCTGCTGAGGTTTTCAATGAATGTTTAATTTTGATTCAGATTTTCAGCATCTGCAGCATTTTGCTTTTATTCCAGAACTAATGGTCGCTGCACATCTGTGATATTCCCATCTCTATAAGGTACTTCTGTTTATTACCATTCACAATTAAACAACAGACATGAGGCCAATTTGACAAGCAAATCTTTCTGCAGCACAGACTGAGGACTTGTAAACATTAAACACGCATTTCTTCAAGGACAGCCCTGGAGTAATCTGTAATTATGTTTCTGCTAAGTTAGAGGAGATGCTGTTTCAGGATAATAATGAACATTATACCATAAAACATACATATTCCACTGGAGTACAACATAATTACAGTGCAATAAATGTAATTTAGGTGATTTAGGTGAATAAACACAGAGATAAAAATGTGACGAATATGAGTTTACAGGAAGCAAGATTTAGTAGGAGAAAGGAGGGATTTTTAATCCTAACTCTTTGGATGAGATCAGGTGGAATGTTGCTTTCGCACACACTGCTGTGAGTTCTCCCAATTCCCCAATGGGCATGTTTGACAAAGAAACATTTGTTTTGATATCACCCTTCTTTGCAGATCACTAAATTGATTCACAGCCCAGGAGGTACTTCTGAAGTGCAGTGGTAAGAAATATTGTACATGAGCCTGAAAGGGTTAATACTGAGGAACTCCAGAAGGACCACACACTCTGCGAACATCTTTCAATTCTGAAAAAGTGAAGCCTATCATCTTGTCCTCCTTAATGTCACTGCAACAAAATCTATGATTACAACGGAACGTGCAACATGTTGACAACTCTTTATTTCTACCAGGAAGTGATTTTGCTCCACTACACTAGTTCAAGTATCAACTTCTTGTTGTTCCCTGAACTGAAAGCGAATGTAGAGAATGTTGATAGCAACCTCCATTGTGAACAGCAACTCATACAATAGGAAACGCAGCAGCTCCTCTGTGCATAGCAAGTTTGCATAAGTCGACAAATTACAACAACAAAATGATCTATTTATGTGAATTTAATAGAGGGATCAATATTCAGAGAATCCCTACAGTGTGGAAGCAGGCTATTCAGCTCAGCAAGTTCACACCAACCCTCCGACCAGTATCCCACCCAGACCCACTCCATCTCTGAAACCCTGCATTTCCCATGAATAATGTACTTAGCCTGCACATCCCTGGACAGTACAGGCAATTTAGAATGACCAGTCTGCCTAGCCTGCGCATCTGTGGACTGTGGGAGGAAACTGGAGCCACCCAAAAGAAACCGACACAGTGGCAGGGAGAATATGCAAACTCCACACAGACAGTTGCCTGAGGGTGGAATTAAACCCAGGTACCTGGCACTGTGAAGTAGCAGTGCGAACCAATGAGCCACTGTGTCACCCAGTAATAGTCAGGGCACAGGAGAGAACTCCATTCTTCTTCAAAATGGTGCCATTTAATCCTGTAAAGCTCAACGGAAAGAGCAGATTTGGTCTCTGCTCCACATCTCACTTGAAAGGCAGCAGGGCTCCCTTAATACTGCTCTGGAAATATCAGTCTTGATGTTTGTAGTTATGTCTTTGAAGTGGAACTTGAAATGTGTTTGGAACTAAAATGATCCAGCTTTTTCAGAGCTGATGGCTGGTGCGCATTAATAGTCTTCCCCAAGTCGAACAACGAACAACCCCTCATGGTTAACTAAGCTGTGATTTTTACAGGGGAGCTGTTTCTTTCAAAGTGTACATTTTCCTGAAAGGAATGCCTAAGCCCCCCTGGCCTTCAAAAGACAGTCCAGACTGCACACCGACTCAGACTTGACCATGGGCCGGGCTACAAGACAACTGCTGACTGGAGAAAACACTTTCAGGCATACTGATCTATTTAGTCACCTCAATCTCATTGCATTTTGAATCGACGTGGAAAGCGATATTACACATCAAAAATAAATTCCCCAGATTTGTTTCAAAATGTCTTTGTTTCTGGCTATCAGAGGAGAAACAAAAACTTGATTTGACTCAAAGTTCAGAAAATATTGGAGCAGAAGTAGACTGTTTAGCCTGTAGAGTGAACATGCCATTCAATGAGATTGTGGCTGATCCAATAATCCTCAACTCCACTTTGTTGCTTTTTCCTTGTAATCCTTGATTCTGTGACTGATTAAAAATCTATCTCAACCTTCAGTATACTAAATGACTCAGCTTCAACAGCCCTCTGTGGCAAAGAATTCCACAGATTAATTACCCCCGAGAGAGGAAATCCTTTCTCATCTCTACCTTAAACGTGTGACCCCTTATTCTGAGATGATGCCCTTTGACCTGAGACTTTCCCACCAGGGAAAAGAACTTTTCCACATCCACCCTGTCAAGTCCCTCAGAATCTTCTTAAAATAAAGAGAGCTAGTGCTGGTGAAACTCAGCAGGTCTGACAACATCTGTGGACAGAAAAAACACAGATAATGTTTCAGGTCCAGTGTCCCTTCATCAGAACCCAGAATGCCAGTAAATTAATCAAGCATTGTTTCCCCTTCATCAAGCCATACTGACTCTGCTTGATGTGTTTTAAATGCACTGCAATTATACCTTTTGGAACAGACTTTGAACATTTTCCCGAGAACTTGCATTAAGCTAACTGGCCACACAATTACCTGTTTTTGGGCTCCTTCCCTTTTAAAATAATGGTATTACATGGGCAGTTTTCCAATCCACTGGGATTTTTCCAGAATCCAAGAACTTCTGGAAGATTCTGACCAGTGCACCCACTAATTCTGTCACTAAACCTTTAGTATCCATCAAGTCCAGGGGACCTAGTGGTCTTTAGCCTCATGAGTGTCCCAAGCAATTTTTCTCTAGTGATAATTATTGTATTCATTTTCTCTCATCCTTTTGCCCCTTGATTATTTGGTAATTTTGGAATGATGTTAGTGTCTTCTGCAGTGAAGCCTGCTGCTGAGTATTTGCTCATCTGCTCTGTCATCTCCTGGTTCCTCATGATCACATTCCCTTCACCTTATTCTGAAGGGCCGATGTTAAACTTGGCTCCTCTATTCCTTTTTCTATATTGAAAGAAGCTCATGCTGTCTGTCTTGATATTACTTGCAAATTTAACTTCAAAGTTTATCTTCTCCCTCTTTATTAATGTTTTTGTCATCTTGTGTTATTTTAAAACTTCTAAATCTCTGGCCGTGCGAGAGCCCAACATCCTCAATAAGATTATCTTTGCTGCGAGTAATGAACTATTTTCTGAGACGTCTGTCATTGTTCCTCACCCGTCTTTGCTGCTGACCTCCTTTCCCAGTCCATTCCAGTCAAATCTGCCCACAATGTTTTGTTGTTATCCTTACATTGGCATAGCACAGTTGTTTCTGATCGAAATCTCTCTGTCTCAAACTGAATGTTAAATTTCACCATGTCATCGTCACTGTTTCCAAAGGGAACTTTACTTGACATCATTTGTTAAACCTGTCTTGTGACACTTCACGAAACCGGAGTATCATGATCCCTGGATTGATCCACAACATGGGACCAGGGTATCTTCATTTGAACACATAGAGTATTGCTTTTGAACTATCCAGGCTGATGGACATGGTCAATGTTCAAGGTGAGGTGAGGTGAGGATGAGAAGAGACAAAATCATTTGGAAACACTCAAAAATAGATCAACATATTCATTCATTCTCAAGTTGTGAGTGTGGTAAGGCCAACCTTATTGCCCTTGAAAACACTGGTGATGAGTTGCTTTCTTCAACATCTGCATTTTGAATGCCATAGAAACACCCACAATGCTGTTAGGAAGAGAGTTCCAGGATGTTGACACAGTAACAGTCAAGGAATAATGATGTCGCCCCAAATCAGTGTCGTGTGTGGTTTGGAGGCAAACTTGCAAGTGATGGTGTTCCTATGCAACTTCTGCTCTTGCCCTTCAGGATGATCAAAGTCATGGGTGAGAATACTGATCTTGTCAAAATAGAACACACTACAGCAATTAGTGGGGGAAGCAAGATGGAGTACCATTCAAACAGATCACTTTGTCTTGGATTATTAATGTGATAAGTATTTCTGTTCAATGCTTTATCCATGATAAGCTGGAAATCGGAACTGAATTTTTCAAAACAATTGTGCTTTAATTGTCACTAATTTTCATCAGTCTCTGAAGGATGTACATTATCTGACACTCTCAAGTGTTGATATTAAACTCCGGAGTTCATTAATCTCTTACAGTTTAAGAGTATCTCTTGATGAAAATCTGAAGCACTGTGGCAACGTGAGACATGTTGAAAGATTTTTATTATTTCTGTGGCAGTTTTATCATCTGAGGAGACTTTTTCTTTATTCTGTAGTAACACACTTATGACCTCCTCTGCGATAAAACAAAAAATCCACAGGATTTATACTGACAATATTGCAGCATCTCATGCAATCTTGGAAAGCAAATGGTAAATCTGATACAATTGTGGAAGAAGTGTTAAAAAATAACTCAGGGGTTTTGAGAGGGAGAGCAATGCTTTACTATGAACCAGCTAATCAAATAGCAGTCAGAATGTCTTCAGTCCTCTCATTACACCTGAGATTTTAAATTCACATTTCCAGTCCTTGTGATTGTTCCTTCATGGCTCTGTCTTTGCTGCAGTGACATTGACTTGTGATTGTCACAAGGCCTCATTTATCATAGCAAAACAGTAATCAATGTGTCCTTTTCGATGGAAAAGATCAGCTCTTGCAGCTAGTCACTGCAGTGACACTGTGTGGTTTGGGTTTGCATATGGTCACACCGGTGGGGGTAGGGAAGAGGTCGGGGAAGGATTTCATTCAGTTTCTCCATCGAGTTCCATCATTGGCTAATCTGAACCTTACCTATCGACCTGCCTTGGTTCGCTTTCTCAATGTCTGTCTTTATGGTAGAAGTCATGAAAAAAACTTCCCAAAGGTAAATGAAAATCAAGACATGTTTCTCAACAACCAACTCCATCAGAAGAAAGGTGCGAGGAAAACTATTGGACCGAAATAGATCAAAGAACAAAGAAAAATTAAAGCACAAAAATAGGCCCTTCGGCTCTCCAAGCCTGTACCAATCCAGATCCTCTAACTATACCTACTGCCTATCCCTCCCTCGGCCAAAGTGAGGACTGCAGATGCTGGAAACCAGAGTTTAGATCAGAGTGGTGCTGGAAAAGCACAGCAGGTCAGGCAGCATCCCAGGAGCAGGAAAATTGATGTTTCGGGCAAAAGCCCTTCATTCCTTCATCTTGACCGTTCTATTCACCCATACCTCCCCCCTCACCTCTGTCTAAGGCCCCAGAGGATCCTTCTACATGTGCGAGAAAATACCTGGACCTCCATAATGTGATCTACTGTATCTGCTGCACCCGATGTGGCCTCCTCTACATGGGGAGACAGGACACCAACTTGCAGACCATTTCAGAGACTATCTCTGGGACACCTGCACCCACCAACCCCACTGCCCCGTGGCTGAACACTTCAACTCCTCCTCCCACTCCACCAAGGAAATGCAGATCCTGTGCCTTCTCCATTGCCAAACCCTTACCACCCGACGCCTGGAGGAAATACGCCTCATATTCCACCTTGGTACCCTGCAACCATATGGGATCAATGTAGATTTCACCAGTTTCCTCATTTTCCCTCCCCCCACATTATCCCAGTCCCAAGCCTCAATTCAATAACCACTATCCTGACATGTACATCACCTTTCCCATCCGTCCGCTCCACCCTCCTCTCCTACCTATCACCTTGTACCCCATCTTCATCTACCTATTGCATATTCAGCTACCTTCCCCCAAATCTGACCCCTCCCATTTATCTCTCAGACCCCGGCCCACAAGCCTCATTCCTGATGAAGGGCTGATGCCTGACACATTGATTCTCCTGCTCCTCGGATGCTGCCTGACCTGCTGTGCTTTTCCAGCACCACACTCTCCACACTATCCACCTGCATTGCCATCTTCAGGGTACAATGGACCTGGACACCCAGATCTCTCTGGACATCAATTTTCCCCAGGGCTTTTCCATTTACCATATCGGCAAGTTACCTGAACTGGATGGCCTGCATCCTGTGGTTTTAAAAGAAGTGGCAACAGAGACATAATCTTCCACATCTCCTCAAATTTCCAAGCGTAGCAGGAGATCGGAAAGTCAAAACTCTAACACCTTTATTCAAACAAAGAGGAAAGCAGAAAGCAGGAGACCATAGGCTGGATAGCTAAAGATCTGTCATAGGAAAGGCACGAGAATCCATTATTCAGGAGGTTATAGCAGGAGACTACAAAAATTGCAACGTGAAGAGACTGAGCTAACATTAAATTGTGAAAGGGAGATCATGTTCAACTAATTTATTTATGTTGTTGGCTGAAGCAAGGTTCACACTAGACAGTGGGAAACTTGCAGATGTGGTGTCATTGGATTTCCAAAATGCATGTGACAAGATGTTCCATCAAAAATGGCTGGAGAAGCTAACAGTACATGGTTAGGAGATAACATATTAGAATGGATAAAGGTTTGAGTAATTAACTGAAAAGGTTGGAAAGACACACTGGACTTTTTGAGTTGGCATGCTGTGTTTAACAGTGCGTCACAGGGGTCGGTGATGGGTCCTCAACTATTTACAATATATATCAATGATTTACATGAGGGAACCTAATATGTGGTTACTAAATTTGTTGATGACACCAAAACAGGAAGGAATGTAAGTTGTCAAGATGAGGTAGAGAGGCTGCCAGGGGACATAAACTGGTTAACTGAGTGTGGAAACAGCGAGTAGATGGAGTATTTTGTCTGAAAATATCAAGCTATCTGTTTTGGTAGGTATAATCGAAAAGCAGTTTGTTATTTAAATGGAAAAGATTGCAGGACTCAGCAGAGTGAGGGATCTGTATGTCCTGATACGTAAGTCACAGAAAGTTAATCTGCAGATACAGCAAGTGATTGGGACGCAAAATGGAATATTGTTATTCATGGAAAGAGAACTGAAAAGAAAAATTGGGAAGTTTTACTGCAACTGCAAAGGGTGTTGGTAAAGCCACCTCTGGAGGAATGCATACAGTTTGGTTTCCTTATTTGAAAAAGGCTATAATTGCTTCAGAAGTAGTTCAGAAAAGGTCAACTCAATTTATTCCTGCAATGAAGTGCTTATCTTCTGAAGAAAGTTGAACAGGTAATGGATATATTCAACAGAATTGCTAAAAATGAAAGAAATCTTTTTGAAATATGTAAAGTCTTGAATGGACTCGATTGGCTGGAAAATAGGAGGATGTTTGCAACTAGGAAAATATTTTAAGAATAAGAGGTCTCCTTGTGAGACAAATAAGACCAACAGCCAAAGAAGCTGAATTAAACCATTTGACCCATGGGTCTTGTCTGGCATTCGATTATGGCTGATATGTTTCTCAATCCCATTCTCCCCATAACCCTTGATCCCCTTACTCATCAAAAACTCTGTCTTAAATATAGCCACTGGCTTGGCCTCACACATTCTGCAGCAATGAGTTCTCTATCTTCATCACCCTATAGGGCTGAAGACATTCCTCCTCATCTCAGTTCTGAAAGTCACCCCTTCACTCTGAGGCTGCGCTCCTTAGCTCTAGTCTCTCTTATTAGTGAAACATCCTTTCCATGACCACTCTATCCAGGCCTCTCAGTATCCTATAAGTTTCAAAGGTATCCCCTCTCATTCTTCTAAACTCAATGAGTAGAGACCTGGGCCACTCCTCATATGGGGAAGCCCTTCATCCCCAGGATCATTTGTGCAAACCTCCTCTACAACCCGTTGAAGACCAGTACATCCTTCCTTCGATACGGGACCCAAAACTGCTCACAATATTCCAAATGTTGTCTGAGCAGAGCCTTATACAGCCTCAGTTGCACCTCCTATCTTGTATTCTAATGTTCTCAAAATGAATGCCAACGTTTCATTTGCCTTCCTAACTGTCCATGGAACCTGTATGTTACCCTTAAGAAAACCCGGAACCAGGATTCCTAAGTCCCTTTCTGCTTCAGATTTCTGAGACCTTTCTCCATTTAGAAAATTGTCTGTACCTCTCTTCTCCTAACTGTAATACATAACCTCATACTTTTCCAGTTATATTCCATCTGCTACTTCTTTGCCCTCTCTCCTGGCTTGTACATGGTCTTCTGTCGTCTCCTAATCTCTTCAACATTACCTGTCCCTCCAATCATTTTTTTATCATCTGCAAACTTAGTAACAATGCCATCAGTTTCTTTGTCCAAAGCATTAACATATAATGTGAATAATAGTGGTCCCAGCACTGACCCCTGCAGAACTCCACTAGTCGCTAGCTGCCACCATGAAAAAGATCCCTTCATTAGCACTCTCCACCTTCTGCCAGTCAGCCAATCCTCCGTCCATATCACTGCCTTGACCCTAATACCAGACGTCCTTGGTGATAGGAAGATAATGTTATTTTGTTTTATCTCAGAGGGTTGATCAAATATGGAATTCTCTTCCTCTAAGTTAGTGGAAGCTTGGTCAGTGAACTTATTCAAGGATGAATTCAACAGATTATTGACAAACAAAGCAGTCAACAGTTACAGAGGGCAAAAAGGAAAGCAGAGTTGAGATGACAACCATGAACAGTGGAGTGAAGGCTGAGTGGCCCGTTCCTGTTCTGATGTTCCTCACGCATATACCTATCAATCTCAGTTTTGAATTTTTGAATTATCCTGGCTCTCAACAGCTTTTGTTTTGGTGTGGGAGATTTAATGATTTTCATTCACCTTTGCATGATAACAGCTTTGAGGCCTCACCCCTGAGCGGTCTCGCTCTAATTTTGTTATGTTGCACTGTCCCAGAATTGCTCTTCTCAATGAAATCATTTTGCTGTGTTCTCCTGATTAAATTCCTTAATCATCTTCCACACCTCAATTAGTTCACCCCTTGATCTTCTGCAGTCAAGGAAAAACAAACTGAGTGTGTGCAGCCTGCTGTTTGAATATAACCCTTTCAGCACAGTAACAAACAGCTGAATCTGTGGTGCGCACACTCCAAAACCAATATATTATTCCTGAGATGTAGTGCACAGAACAGAATGCAGCTACTCCAATGGATTCTAAAGATTCACAAAGGAACTGTGACAGCAACTAGAAAGGAACACTGGCAATTGATGATTTGCCTTTACAGCTGCTGAGAGCCAGTCCAGTCTTTCTGATCAGATGGTCTTCACAATCCTAAGCAGGGACACTGGTACCACTGAACCAAGGCTTTTGGTTTACTGAGACAGATGGCACAAAGCCAGTGCTGTTGCTATGTGTGCTGCCATAACGCACCAAATGAGGAAAGACTGACCCACCAATTGTATGAATAATACTAACGTGGTGACAATCAGTCAATTATTGCAAAACAGAGGCCTTGTATCCTGTTATCAGCATCCCATGCATCTTTTGGTATCTTTTCTTCAGGCAGTCAGTCAGTAAAACCAATTTTGGACTGCAATATTCACAGGAGGTAAACACTGTTTCCCCCTGCAGGGTACACCGTTTAATCTCAGTCCTACACATGGAACCTCACTCCTCAGCACGATAACCTTATTCCTACACAGTGTAACTTCACTCCTGCACAATGTAACCTCAGTCCTACAGAGCTTCACCTCATTCCTGTGCATTGCAACCTCGCTATGACAAGGTTTAAACTCACTTTAGTGGAATATAACTTCACTCCTGTACAGTGTAACCTTATTTTGCTAGGTGTGACTTTATTCCTGCACTGTTTAATCTTATAACTAATATCCACTGAGAAAGGCACAGGTTAATTAGGGTTGGTCTGCATGTCTTTATCAGAGGGAGGTCATGCCGAACAAACTTGTAATGTGATCAAGCATGTAGATAAGGCAAGTTCAGATGATGTAGTTTACATGGATTTTAGCAAAGCTTTTGTCAAGGCCCCACATGGGAAATTGACTGAGAATGTTAAAGTTGACAGAGCATGTCAGTAGGATAGTAAACAAGACATATGGGACATTTGCTTTCATCAGTCGTGGCACAGAGTAGAAGACCAAGGAAGTAATGTTGAAGTGATACAAAGCACTGGTTCAGCAGCAGCTGGAGTACTGTATGAAGTTTTGGCCACTCTGCAACAGGAAGGATGTGACAGCACTCGTGGGAATACAGAGGAGATTCACCAGGTTGTTGCCTGGGATGGACAGAGTAGATAGGCTTGGATTGTTTTCTTTAGAGCATCGAAGACTGAGTGGGGACATGCTGAGTGGTGTATAAGATTATGAAGGATATGGACAGGGTGGATAGGGAGCAGTTGTTCCTCATGGTTGAGAGTCAGTCACGAGGGGGGCATAGTTTTAGGTTAAGGTATTATTAAAGGTGTCAAAGCAAACATTTGATAAGGTGCCATATCATCACTAATTGCAGGAAGGGAAGGCTCATGGTGTGGTGGGTAAATACATGTACAGAAAGAAAATTGGTATGCTAACAGGAAACAGATGCTGTCATTCTCCTTGTCCCTGAATGATGTGCGAGATGGTGAATCAGTTGGGAAAATATGGTGAGATTGGAAAAATCACTTTCTTGACATTGTGGAAAATAGTCTAATTTTCTACCCAAGATTTGAATGGTGAGGCCCACTCGCATGTATTAGCACCTCACCTCCAATTACTATCACTCATTTATATGTACTTATCTATTCTTCCAACTGGCAGAGCGAAAAGTAGCATCAAGGAAGAGTGACAATTTCAAACATGAAAGCCAGAGCGTGGACTTCAGAACATAAGACATAGGAGCAGAAGGAGCTGATTCTGTTATTGAGTCTGCTCTGAGGTTCAATGAGATCATGGCTGATTCAAATCCATTTTCCTGCCTTATCCCCATATCCCTTGGTTCTCTTACTGAGCACAAATCTGTCTGTTTCAGCCTTAAACAGAGTTAATAATCGAAACATGACAGCCCTTTGTCGTAAAGAATTCTGAAGATTCACGACTACTTTGAGAGAAGAAATTTGTCCTGATTCATGAGAAAGATGTGAAAGGTTATTGGTAGTTGACAAGAATGTGAAAGTAAGGTTACAATCAGAGGAGGCACAATCTTATTGAACAATGGAGCGGTTTGAGTGCTTTGTGGCACTCACCTGCTCCGAATGTGTATTATATGTCTTCAGTCCTACACAGAATTAATTATAAATCTTTGCACTGATGCATTACATCGTTACTAATCACTGGTAAAGACATGGAAAATAAATTACTGTCTCTTTGGGTCAAAACAATTTTGTTTCGAGCACAGGGCCATTTAAAAAAGTGAGTCAGTGGTTGGTGGGGTAATGGGAATATTAACAGTGAAGTCCAATTTATTTATTCCTATGGAAGTCTGGATTAAAAATTTGTTTTAATTTGTACATTCTGGTGGTATGAGCGTCGCTGGCAAGGCCAGAAGTTATTGCCAATCCCTAATTCAGTTATGTAAAATTTTTAATTTGCAAAATGTTGTATGAAACAGTTTTGTGCCTTATCAATGGAAGTATGAAACAACATTATGGGAGCTAACACAAGCATGCAAAACATTCCACTATTAATAGAACAAGCTAATGACAATGTGTATCGGAGTGATAATAGAATGCAAGTGAGTACATGGAAGAACAGAACGCATCCTGATTAAAGAGTCATTATAGAGAAAAATTGCTTTGAGCTATGTTGTCTCAATTACATGTATATGAATTATACTTCACATTATGGAGTACCTGCTATTAAATGCTGCCATATATTTAAAAATACTTCACTATCACTGCCAACACAGAAGGTTCAGAACAAGGTGCCTCAAAGTAAACGACTCTCACACCACCCAAAATCTTGGCTTCTCGAGCTATGTTTATAAAAGCAGGCCGAAGTCCAAAAACATTTCAACTTGGCACTCTTTTACTCAAGAGTTCTACTGGGAAAAACCATCATTATGAACAGAAGAAAAAGGGTCTGGATGTAGGTTTGCTCGCTGAGCTGGAAGATTCATTTTCGGATGTTCCGTCACCATACTAGGTAACATCATCAGTGAGCCTCCAGATGAAGCACTGGTGATATAGCCCACTTTCTATTTATGTGTTTAGGTTTCCTTGGGTGTGTGATGTCATTTCCTGTGGTTATGTCATTTCCAGTTCCTTTTCTCAGGGGGTGGCAAATGGGATCCAAGTCAATATGTTTGCTGATAGAGTTCCGGTTGGAATGCCATGCTTCGAGGAATTCTTGTGCGTGTCTCTGCTTGGTTTGTCCGTGGATGGATGTCCCGGTCCCAGTCGAAGTGGTGTCCTTCCTCATCCGTATGTAAGGATACTAGTGAAAGAGAGTCATGTCTTTTTGTGGCTAGTTGATGTTCATAAATCCTGGTGGCTAGTTTTCTGACTGTTTGTCCAATGTAGTGTTTGTTACAGTTCTTGCAAGGTTTTTTTTATCATTTACAAAATACCATGCAAGAACTCCAGCAATCACTGCAACATCCACAACCAAAGCTGCATCAGAACATTATAATAATGAGCCACCACACACTGCAGCACAGAGGAACTACGCAGAGTAGAGGAAAATTACCTATCCAGTGTATTCAAAAAGAACGGGCACTCAATGAACACAGTCCACAGATTTCTCAGCAACAAACCCAAACAAGCAGACAAAACACTTCTAGAAACCCTAGCTACTCTCCCCGACATCAAAGACATCTCAGAAATGACTGCCAATCTACTCAGACCCCTTGGCATCATGGTAGCCCACAAACCCACCAACACACTAAAACAGCAGCCTATGAACTTGAAAGACGCTTTGCAGACAACATGCAAAGCTAACGTCACTTACAAAATACCATGCAAGGACTGTAACAAATGCTACATTGGACAAACAGGCAGAAAACTAGCCACCAGGATACATGAACATCAACTAGCCATAAAACGACATGACCCACTCTCACTAATATCCTTACATACGGATGAGGAAGGACACCACTTCAACTGGGACGACACATCCATCCTAGGACAAGCCAAACAGAGACATGCACAAGAATTCCTAGAAGTGTGGCATTCCAACCAGAACTCTATCAACAAACACATTGACTTGGATCCCATTTACCACTCCCTGAGAAAAAGAACTTGAAATGATATCACCTTAGGAAATGACATCACCACAGGAAGCAACATCACCAACGCAAAGAAACCCAAACACATAAATGGAAAGCAGGAATCATCAGCAGTGCTTTGTCCGGAGGCCCACTGAAGATGTTACCTAGTATGGTGATGAAATATCTGAAAATAAAGCTTCCACCTCAGCGAGCAAACCTACATCCAGAACCTCAAGTTGAGCTACAAATCTTTTCAAAACTCACTCACACTCACTCTGTCTGGATAAACAGCTTTGAGTAGGAACTTAGCTTTTTTTTCAATGCTCGAGTTTCTTGTGATTGAGGTGCAGCAGAAAACAGTGAGATCCCGTGAAAACTCTTCCATGACATGGGGAGCAGGGCAGGTAAAAAAGCAAAGGCCAAGGGGAGGCATCTTTGGAATTGCTTGAGATGGCTGATTGCCCAAATCATTTATCAGTCATTCTGTCAATGATCAAAATGCATCTAAGCTCATGCATTTTCTAACATTCCCCAAAACGAGAAGCATGTGGCTGTTTTCCTGATGAGAGATCAGGAAAGCTACAGACATAAACAAACACACAAACCAAAAAACACTAACATACATACAGTGGTGATCCCAAACAGATTCAAGTGGACACATGAAGGGCCTTTGCCCGAAACATTGATTTCGAAGCTACTTGGATGCTGCCTGAACTGCTGTGCTCTTCCAGCACCACTAATCCAGAATCTGGTTTCCAGCATCTGCAGTCATTGTTTTTACCTCAAGTGGACACATAACCCATTGTATAATTGTAGTGAGTAAAACTGTTGACATTCAACTTTGATTTTGTTACTTCAGACTCTCATGGATTAAAAGGTTTAAATTAGCTGCTGTGATGACTGAAAAAAATCTCAGCGCCCTAAATCAAATATCAAAATCTGCTGCCTGAGAATTACCATTTTAATCAAAAGGAATTGAAATTCAGTGAGGCAGTGAGAAAATTGCATCTTCTGTTTTACTCATATTTACATAATAACTACGCACATTGAGCGATGAAAGATTACCTACAATCATTAAACTTTAACCAAAACATTGCAACAGACACCAGGATCCACAAAGGAAAGGTTTATCAATAGCAACCTTTGAGCAAATAAAAGGGAAAGCAACATGGACTGATAACAGCAAGGATACTGCAAGCTCTTCTCCCTCTATTGCTCAGTCTCAATCCCAGAATCTAATGCCAGTGAAAAAGCATTTGGAAAAAGCATTGTTCAGTGAGCCCTTACGACTACTAAAGAAACTGGACAACAGTGACAGAATTGGACTCAGGTCTTTTCATTTCCACAACTCAAGGCACTTCTGGGATCTACATCTGCAACTGCCTTTGTCTTTTGTATGTATTCGACACATGCCCTTCCCTCTTCCTTCCTATTTTGTAAGAACGTTCCCTGTCTTTGTGTTAGCAAAATAATTTCATTTTTTTCAGGCAAACAGGTAATGAGATTCCACTGGCTTTCATTTAACAAGATTGTGGAATTGGCTGTCCTTCATTTTTTGATCTGGTGAATTCAGTTTAATTGAAGTGTGATAGCTATCTACTAAACATAATTAAGGTTCTGTTGCAACTAACTGACTGGGGATTAAAAAAGAGTGGAGTTGTGATACCCCTTCATCTGATTGTACCATCGCATGTGCATGCGCACATGCACACACACATATACATGTGCATGCACAGATACCACATATGAGTACACACACACACACACACACAATTACAGCACTAAATTACAGCACTAAGACTTTTTCAAGTATCCTCTAAGAACCACCAAAAAGGCTTTTGACAATCAGCTGTGATGAAAGCTTGCACTTCGAAATGAAAAGGCTACTTTGCAGAAGAATAGAAGCTATGTTTTTTCTCTGTCTCAAACTGTTAACAATTTACTGATTGACTCCTTCGAGCTGCTCTGCACTGATTCACCGAAGTAAATCCAGTGCTTGTCAACAAGAGACGACGTTGTTGCTGTATGAAGTTAACACTATATAAAAGAGGCACTCTTCAATTTACTGTTCTATATCTGACAAGAAGAGGAAAAAAGATTTGCATTTCTGTAGTGCCTTTCACAACCTCAGGGCATTCCAAACAGCTCTGCAACCAATAAAGTACATTTGAAGCATTATCAAAGTGGTAGAGTAAGAAACACAGCAGTCAATTTATGCATGGCAAGCGCCCACGTCTCACAATGCAATAATGACTATATCACCTGTTTGAATGAGGGGAAAATGATGTCTAAGACACCAGAGAGAGCTCCACTGCTCTCATTTCAGATCACAATGGGTGAACACTGAACGTTGAACATTACAGTGCAGTACAGGCCCTTTGGCCCTTAATGTTGCGCCGATCTGAGAAACCAATCTGAAGCCCATCTAACCTACACTATTCCATTATCATCCATATACTTATCCAATGACCATTTAAATGCCCTTTAAGTTGGTGAGTCTACTGCTGCAGACAGGCATTCCATGCCCTTACTATTCTCTGAGTAAAGAAACGATCTCTGACATCTGTCCTATACCTATCACCCCTCACTTTGAAGCTATGTCCCCTCATGCTAACCATCACCATCCAAGGATAAAGGCTCTCACTGTCCACCCTATCTAACCCTCTGGTTATCGTATATGTCTGTATTAAGTCACCTCTCAACCTTCTTCTCTCTAACGAAAACAGCCTCAAGTCCTTCAGCCTTTCCTCATCAGACCTTCCCTCCATACCAGGCAAATCTTCTGGTAAATCTTCTCTGCACCCTTTCCAAAGCTTCCACATCCTTCCTAGAATGCAGTGACCAGAACTGTATGCAATACTCCAAGTATGGCCATACCAGAGTATTGTACAGCTGCAGCATGACCTCATCACTCCAAAACTCAATCCCCCTCCCAATAAAAGCTAACACACCACATGCCTTCTTAACAACCCTATCAACCTGGGTGAAAACTTTCGGGAATCTATGTAGCTGGACATCGAGATCTTTCTGATGATCTACATTACCAAGTTTCTTACCATTCCTCCAGTACTCTGCATTCCTGTTACTCCTTCAAAAATGAATTACCTCACACTTTTCCATATTAAGTTCAATTTGCCACCTCTCAACCCAACTCTGCAGCTTATCTGTGTCCCTCTGTAATCTGAAACCCCCTTTTGCACTGTCCACAACTCCACCGACCTTAGTGTCATCCGCAAATTTACTAAGCCATCCTTCTCACCTCATTCAGGTCATTTATAAAAATGACAAACAGCATTGGCCCCAAAACAGATCCTGTGGTATACCACTAGTAACTGAACATTCTCAATCAACCACCTACCCCTGTCTTCTTTCAGCGAGCCAATTTCTGATCCAAGTCACATAATCACCCTCAATCTCATGCCTCCGTACTTTGTGCAATAGCCTACCATGAGGAACATTATCAAATGCCTTACTGAAATCCATGTACACCACATCAACTGCTTTACCCTCATCCACCTGTTGGTCACCTTCTCAAGGAATTGAATAAGTTTGTGAGACATGACCGACCCTTCACAAAACCGTGTTGACTATCCCTAATCAAATTATTCCTTTCAAGATGTTTATAAATCTCTTATAATCCTTTCCAATACTTTACCCACAACTGAAGTAAGGCCCGCAGGTCTATAATTACCAGGGTTGTCTCTACTCCCCTTCCTGAACAAGGGGACAATATTTGCTATCCTCCAGTCTTCTGGCACTATTCCTGTAGAAAATGATGACATAAATATCAAAGCCAAAGGCTCTGCAATCACCTCCCTAGCTTCCCAAGGAATCCTAGGATAAATCCCATCTGACCCAGGGGACTTATCTATTTTCACACTTCCCAGAATTCCTCCTCCTTATTACATCGACCTGACAGGTTCTCAATGTAACACATTCCCTCAAACATGACCCTTCTCTTTGATTCCTTTGGTATTGACTGTTCAGCAGAAGAATGCTCAGCTTGCAATGATCCAGCAGTTGTGCAGTACTTCCTGAGTCAGTGACCCTTATTAATGCTCCTCTGACAGTGCAGCACTTCCTCAATACTCACCTTATGACAATACAGTATTCTATCAGTAGTGACCCTGTGACAGCGCAGTAGCCCCTCGGTATTGACAGTCCAACAGTACAGGACTCCCTTCGTTGTCATCCATGGACAGTTCTGCTCTCTCTCAGCAATGATCTTGAACAGTACAGTGTTCCCCAGTATTCTGTTTTCTCAATACTGATTGTCTGCCAATGTTGTATTCTTTCAATATTGACCTTTTAACAGTGCAGCACTGCTTCAGTGCTGACCCTCCAACAGTGCAGCATTCCCCATGTACTAATCCTTCAACAGTGTGACATGCCTTCAGCTTTATATCTCTGAAAATACAGTGCTCCCTTAATTCTGGTAACAAAAAATGCTGGAGATCACAGAGGGTGAAGCAGTGTCCATGGAGAGAAAGCAAGCTAATGTTTTGACCCGAGATGACTTTTCAAAACGTTAGCACACTTTCATTCCATAGATGCTGTCTAACCTGCTGTGATCTCCAGCATTTTTTGTTTTCAGTACAGCTTCTAGCATCTGCAGTAATTATGCTCCACCCTCAGTACTGCTCCTTTGACAGTGCAGCTCTCCCTCAGTACTAACCTCTGACAGTGGGGTCCACCCTCAGTATTGACTCTCCGAAAGTGAAGCTATCCTCTGCACTGACTATTTGACAGTTCAGTGCTCGCTCAGCAGTACAAAGAACAAAGAACAAGAAAAGTACAGCACAGGAATAGGCCCTTTAGCTCTCTCAGCCTGTACAGATCCAGATCCTCAGTGTCCAGTCCAACAAGAAAGGAGTTTCTGAAGAAGGGCTACTGGGGAAAACGTTAACTCTGTTTTCTCTCCACAGATGCTGCCAGTCATAGAGTCATAGAGATGTACAGCACGGAAACAGACCCTTCGGTCCAACCTGTCCATGCCGACCAGATATCCCAACCCAATCTAGTCCCACCAACCAGCACCCGGCCCATATCCCTCCCAACCCTTCCTATTCATATCCCCATCCAAATGCCTCTTAAATGTCGCAATTGTACCAGCCTCCACCACTTCCTCTGGCAGCTCATTCCATAAACGTACCACCCTCTGTGTGAAAAAGTTGCCCCTTAGGTCTCTTTTATATCTTTCCCCTCTCACCCTAAACCTATGGCCTCTAGTTCCTGCTGAGTTTCTTGAACACTTTCTGTTTTGCTTTAGATTCCTAGCATCTGCAGTTCTTTGTTGCATGGAGAGAGAGTATAAAACAAATAGGACTATGCTGAAGAATGTGAAGGTGCATACATGCATAAGTCATTAAAGATGATCGAATAGGCAGAGAGTTCAGTGAATAAAGCAGACAGGCCCCTCAATTTTATTAATCAGGACATATGGTAAAAGGAAAGAAACGATATTGAGCTTTTATGAGACACAAGTTCAACCTCAGGTAGATTGTTGCATCTTGTCTGGGTTACACACACGAGGAGGATGTGAAGGCTTCTCAAATAATGCAGAAGCTGCTTATGAGAATGGCTCCAAGAATAAGAAACTTCAGACATGAAGATAAATTGGATAAGTTGGATGGGTTTTCTGAGAATGCAGAAGGCTCAGAAGAGATTTTGTGGAAGTTTCCAACACTATGAGAGGTCTGGACGGAGTAGATAAGTAGAAATTGCTTCCGCTCGGAAATGCATCACGAGTGAGAGGGCACAGATGTAAAGTGGTTTATAAAAGGAGTAAATGTGAAGTGAGAAGAAGATTTTTACACAACATGTGGTTTGAGTCTGGAATGAGCTGCCTGCCAGTGTGAAGGAGGTCAATCAACCAAGGGATTCCGGAGGGCATGAGATAATATCTCAATAGAAATAATATGTCAGGCTATTGGGAAAGGATGGGCCAAATGGTCTTCTTCTGTACTGTAACAATTCTGTGATTCAGTCTTGACCCTCTGAGAATGTCGTGTTTCCTTCGTACTGACCCTCCCACAGTGCAGCATTCTCTCAGTATTGAACTGACAGGTGTGTGAGTTTTACACGTCAATCAAATTGTTTTCAGAGTTTGGATTTGAAATTAATGTCAAAAAGTGTGGAGCTGGGAAAGCATTGCAGATCAGCTCGCATCTGAGGAGCAGGCGAGTTGATGTTTCGAGCAAAAACCCTTTGAAATTAATGGAGTATTGGGTTGGTCTATTTTTGTGGTGGGGTTCAAATGAATGAGACAAATCTTTCCACGATCATGACTTTAAACCAGAATGTATCAGAGATCGGATGACGACAAAGCATACTGAGTGGAAATGTTTGTTTATCTTCTAGGGATTAATGGCTGGAGAGAGAAAAAACACTGAGCCATTTGCTTAGCAGAAGTACTGGGCCAGAAGAAAGTATAGTCTCCCTTAGGAAAGGTGATTGTTCACAGTAATTTAGGAAATAAGTTGTTAAAACCGAAGTTGTTGAAGAAACTCAGCAGGTTTGGCAGCTGCTGTGGAGTGCGACTGAGATCAGTACTTGCTTGCTGCTTGAACCTGTCTCTCACTTGCTTCATCATCCTGTCTTATGATTACAAGTTACATTGTGGAGCAAATGATCAACAGTTTTGGAGTCTCGTATTTTCTCTTGCTCACTCTTCTTACATCTGTATGGTACTTCACTGTGTCTGCCAAATGGTTCATATGGAGGATTCCCATTTACCAGAAGGTGGTATTATATTGCCAGCTGAACATGAGAAACCACCCAAACAACTTCCAGCCTAGTCCCTAAACCCCAACTCTCCCATGATCTAACCCAACTATCAGCTCACCCACCTCTTCAACTGATCACTTTCGACCTCACCAACTAGCCACCATAAGTATCCATCACCCTTCCACGCTAGGATGCCACCCTACCTAGCTGTCAGTGAACACACATTGTGTGCGAAAATGAAACAAAGAACTGTGGATGCTGAAGATCTGAAACAATCAAAAACAGAAATAGCTGCAGAAAATCATCAGGTCTGGCTGCATCTGTGGAGGGAAAGCACACTTCAATTTTTGAGCCCAATGACCCCTCTTCAGTTAAAAGGGGAGGGGGTGGAGGGAAGGGCATGATTTTTCTCCCACATGATGTTCCAGGGCCATGAGGAAGCAGTTCAATGGAAGACCACTCTCCATTTGAGAGAGCTGTGCTTGGAAAACTCAGCCAGCAAGGCAGAGTTCCAGAAAGCGAGGAAGGTAAAGTAAAATGACAGTGATTGCTGCTCTATTGAAAGCACAGGCTGCTCAGCAGATACGCCTCTGTTTCCTTTTGGTTCTATAACTACTCTATTAAAGTCAGATCTGTCGAATAATAGATATATGCTGAGTAAATGAAAACTGTGGGAAAGTAAATCATTTGATTTGTAAATGAAGAAGACTAGATTCTGATAGAATTTAATTGCTTTCAAGAAAGTGAAATGAAGATGCAATGGAAGCATTTTCTCAGCAGTCTGTCTGTAGTTTTCCTGTCAAGATAGAGAGACATCAGGAGCTTTTCTTCTCTTTTGTCTGGTTAATATACTCAGGAATGAGTCTCAAGAAGCTGTGTGTGAGCTCCTTCATATTCAAACACCCTGGGAAATATCTGCAAACTACTGTGAAGTGCAGCTCTCTAAATGTCTTCCAGGAACTAAGACTATCGATGCTTTCATGTCAAACAAGTTATTTTAGTAGAGAGACAGATGTCTCAACAATAGTGCTGTCAGTCTTTCACTCATACATTTTGTGTGTGAAGATTGCAGCTTCATCAGGTATTCCAGGGCCAACCCAGATAGATCCGTCAGGAATGTTGAACGGGTTTAAGTTGCAATCACAATCACAGAGCATTTGATACTGTACTTATCATACTTCAGTTTTAACCACACTTGCTTACTTTCTGTTTTTGCAGATTATCTTTTCAAACTCTGTTTTTCCATACTTTTGGTCACATGTCCAGGGCCAGGAGAATGTCAGTGCATTTTTGCCAGTAACCTGACCCATCCTTTGAAGGCCTTTCACGATGCTATTTGGAGCACTGTGTCCATTCACAGAGTGAATGAAGAGTTCGTAACCAGGTGAGTTTATTAGGTGACTGATTTTATTAGTTCACGGGATGTGGTGTCACTGTCAAGGCCAGTATTTGTTGCCTGTCATATTCACCTTTGCAAAAGCTGTGTTTAATTATTGCAGTCCATGCGGTATGGATAAAATCATGGTGCATTTTGGGAATGAGTTCCAGGACTTTGGCCCTACTGACAATAAAGAAACAGCAAAATAGTTTCTCGTCAGGATGGTGAGTGGCTTGGAGATGGTGGTGTTTCTCAGTGTCTGCAGCCCTTGTCCCCTCGATGGTTGAGATTGCAGGTTTGAAAGATGTTGTCAAAGAAGACTTGTTAAGTTGCTTCAGTACATCTTGTCATTGGTACACACTACTGCCACTCTGTCTTGGTGGTGGAGAGAGTGAATGGTGAAGGTGGTGTTTTGGTTGCCAAACAAGCGGACTGTTTTGCACTCCATGGTATCAAGCTTTTTGAGTGATATTGGATCTGCACTGATCCAGGCAAGTGGGGAGCATTCCATTATACTTCTGACTTGTGCCTTTTAGTTGGTGGACAGGCTTCAGGGAGTCAGGAGGTGAGTATAATATTCTACTGCAAGTTAAAAAAGTGAGACTGCAAGGTCAGATTTTCAAAGTTGGGTTCAGATCCCAAGTGCAATCTAGAGAAAACAGGCTGTACATGCAAAGCAAGGAAGTGGAGTCCACAAAAAAGGGATAGCATGTTTTCCACAAAGTCAGATCAAGCTTTCAATGAATCTGACAACTGGACATAATGTGCTCCAGGCTATTTGAGTTCATTGAAACAGTGATTTTAAAAATGCCTTTTTTTTCCACAGGCTTTTTAACAAGCCCATGAGGCATTTCATGGGCTGGGAAATGGCAGCAAGTGGTTTTTCAGTTTCCAACCCACCTGCTGGCTCTTTGAAAATTACCTGCAATTGGATGGGATTCAAGGAGGTCTTGTGACAAACTGGATATTGACCCTGCACTTGAGACAGAAGTTCTGGATTCACATCAATCCTGAAGTGGATGGCCAAGGAAGTGTCTTTAAAAGAACATGACAAATCTTACAAACATAGAAAGAGCAGGAGAGATTCCTGTCCTGCCATGTGATGGAAAGAATGTTGGATCCTCTACTTTCCATAGTTTTAGACCGTAATATGCCAATAAAACTGCATGCTGCCACAGTAACCCAGACTCCCAAAATGTATTGTGTCAAGCATGATGTGGGATATACAGCACAGAAACAGCCCAATTTGTCCATGCTGATGTTTAGTCTCCAAGTGAGCTTCCTTGCAACTTTTCTCATCTAAATTTATGACTGCAACCATCTATTTCTTTCTCCTTTGCATGCTTATCCAGCTCCTGCTCCAATGCATTGACAATATTCACCTCAATTATTCGGTGTGGCAGCACGTTCCATGTACTTAATCACTGTTTGACTGATTAAATTACTTCTGAATTCTGTCAGAGTTCTTGATGACTATCTGAGAATGATGGATTAAAGTTATATCCTTCCCAATGAAGGAAACAATTTTAAACTGTCTAGCACACATCAAGATCCTGAGACATCCTGGAGAACCATAATTTTTAAGTTGTTTCTGTAACTGGTTCTGACCCTGTGTTTGAAGGGCATCTGCTATTACTATGCACATAAACACACATACATATCTGCATACAAGTAAAATCATGAGAGGCATTTACTGCCCAGTCAGGGCCTTTCAGCACCTGGTGTCTTTAAAGGGTATTTGCAGAGCAAGCCAGATGATCCCAGTCCCTAACTTGATCCTGAGAATTCTGGAGGTTTATTCTCTTCAAGAGGCTGTGCAATTATTATCTGAAACCCCTGGCTGTTTCCATTTCCACCATCCTCATAGGCAGCAGGTTGCAGGGTATGAGATTTGAAAAAATCTGTCTTGTTATATGGTATTCCATGCTCCTGGGGTCACAGAACAAAGCCAGTGTAAAATGTGTCATCTTTGCTATGGTGAAATAGTACTGCAGGGGTTGGGAACTTGCTGTGGGCCATGATGGAGGAGATGAAGTTTTAGACCAACAGAAACAGACTCTTCAGTCCAACTCGTCCAAAGCAACCAGGTATCCTGAACTGAGCTAGTCCCATTTGCCTGTGTTTGGACCAAATCCCTCTGAACCTTTCCTATTCATGTACCTGTCCAAATATCTTTTAAATATTGTAATCATACCTGCATCTACTACTATGTCTCGTGGCTTATTCCATACATGCATTGCTGTCTGTATGAAAAAAATGCCCCTCAAATCCCTTTTAAGTCTTTCCCCTTTCACCTTGAACATATGTATCCAGTCTCTGCTTCTAACTCAAATTCTCCAGTCTTGATAACACCTTTGTAAATTTGCTCTGTACCCTTTCTAATTTGATAACATCCTTCCAAAAGCAGGGCAACCAGAATTGTACACAGTATTCTAAAAGTGGCCTGTACAATGTCCTGTACAGCTGCAACATGAGATCCTAACTCCTCTACTCAATGCTCTGACCAATGAAGGCATGTGTACCAAATGCTTTCTTCACCTCCCTCTACCTGCAATGCCACTTTCAAGAAATTATGAACCTGCACTCCTCGATCCCTCTGTTCAACAACACTTCCCAGGGTCCTACTATTAACCGTCTAAGTCCTGTCCTGGTTTGCCTTCCAAAATTAAACATCTCACATTTATCTAAATCAAACTGCATCTGCCAGTTCTTGGCCCATCTGATCAAGATCTTGTTGTACTCTGAGATAACCTTCTTCACTGTCCACTATACTTCCAATTTTGGTGTCATGCATAAACTTACTCACCATACCTCCGATATTCTCAGCCAAATCATTGAATCAAATACCAAACAACAGTGGACCCGGAAGCTTTCCTTGTGGTACACTGCTGGTCACTGGCCTCCAATCTGAGTAATAACTCTCTACCGCCACCCTCTGACTTCTACCATCAAGCCTTTTTGTATCCAATTGGTCAAAAGACGTGAACGGATTACAAGCGCAAGGGTGTGACAAGGAGCGTCTATGACTCTGTCAGGAACTGTGTGTAACAGATGAGGCTAATCTTTCATTTATACTGAAATGAGGTTAGTCTTGAACTTGTCTTTAATTTCAAATGTTACTGGCTATTCTTATGTCAACTGATCAAAGGTAGCCATGTAAATACTCAGTTAAAAAAGATGAGTAAATCAATTTCTAACTTAATCCATTAGTCAATTTGAATATGATAAGAATAGTTTTTAATTTACACATTGTTTATTGATATCTGAATATTAGTCAATTTTTAACAGCAGAGATTGCTGTTAAATTTTAAATTTGGAGATTCATTGATCCATATCCCACTCTCTAATTGTGTTAACTTGACTTGCTGCATTATGTTCATTAGATTCCATCTTAGCTGAGACTAAAACGATCAAAGCCATCCTTCCATTGGGAAGACAATTCAATGTTGGTAATGTCACGTAAATCAGAAACTCAGCTATCGCTGTGGGGTTCAAATCACACCAAAGTAGGTAATGGAATTTCAAATCAATTAATACAACGAGAGTTGGAAGCTAGACTCAGTCGTGGTCACCATGAAAGTATCATTAATTGCTGAAAAAAGGCATCTGGTTAGTTCATCTCCTTCAGGGAAGAAAATCTGCTGATGCTACCCAGTCTGGTCTCCAGTGACTGCAGACCTACAGCAAAGTGGTTCAATTTTAAATGCCCTCTGAAATGACCTAACAAACTACTTAATTCATGGGCAATTGGGAAGGTGCATCAAATGCTGGCCTTGCTCGCTGTGTCCACATCTCATGAAGGAGAATGATTGCTATGGAGAATGCAGCAGTTAATAATGGTTGACAATTCACTGTTGGGCTTTTTTTAAATGTTAAACTAAGTAGGGTGACTCTGATTGATCAAGACATGGCTTTGAGAGATGAAGCAGTGATTGCTGCCATCTACCTTGTTGAATTTAAACAGGCGTGGTTCATAGACTAGCAATACCTCCACCAATCAGAGTCCATTTGCCAACCAATCAGCACTCTGCTCTCACAAAGTACAAGTGCAGTTTTCCCTTTAAATATGTATTCTGATGAATTGTCCTGGCGAGTAAAAGACAAAAACTTTCACAATACTCAAGTTCTTAACTAACGAACAGCTATTAGTTGCAGCTATCAATCCCAATATGTCACTTGGAAGCATGAAACTTTCAGATTGCTGAAAAAGAGACATATGAAACTTTATCTTGCGCTCAGCAGGGCAGATACAAGAATATCAAATTTCAAAGAGAACAACAATTCATACTGCTTGAAAGAATTGCCAGTTGGTTGACAAGTTAACTCTGATTTCATATGCACTGGTGAACTCAAGTCCCCTCGGCTTCTTTAATCTAAGAAAGTAAGCTAACGGTGCCATAGTCCTACCAGAGCATTGGGCTGCTCTCTCGTTAAAGATGAATGCTGGTGGTTTTACCTGAGGATCACCACGTCTCAGGCAAGGGGACTGTTGAAAAGGAGGGTCCTTTGTAGTAATTGTGGGAATTTAACCCATTCTGTTGATATCACACCATCTTGCAAACCACCCATCTCGCCAAATCAGCTAATTGACCACCAATAACAAAAAGAAGCAAAGTGTGGACATGTGCCAAATCGGGATAGAAGAATCTGGTCATCTGCTATTTAAAAATGAAGACTTGCAGTTATGCAGTACTGTCCAGGACATCCCAAAGCACTGTACAATCAGTTAAGTGTCAAAGAAGTTCAGTTGGCTGTTGTAACCTACGAAACCTGACAGTCAACTTGTGCTCAGAAAGCTCCCACAAGCAACTAAGTGATGATGAACTCTTTCCAGTGACTGCAGGATAAATATTGGTCCAGAACACATAGGAGAACTCCCCCACCATTTTTGAAATAATAGTCATTGGATTTTCTGAGGGTGCAGACAGTGCCTCAGTTCAACATCTCATCCAAAAGATTACATCTCTGACAATAAAACTCACTCTTAGTACTACATTGGTGGGTGTCAGCTGAGTGTTTGTGCTCATGTCTGCAAGACACAAATGGGAACGATCCAAAGTTCAGCATTCGCCCATTCACAATGCAACTCATATCTGTCTTACTGGAAGTGACTGGGGTTTTGTTTCTTCTGATTGCGAGCACTGAGCTCCTGTTGTTACATGGCACCTCTGTGTACAAATGTTAATGAGTGGTATTGTCATGACTCCACTTTGATGGGTGACACAATAGAAAATGCTCCGTGGGCAAAACAGCTGACGTAAACTTGTACTTTCCCTTTGATTTTTGTATGTTAGGCAGACATTTCCTCCCTCCCATAATTTTAGCAAAGAGGATATTGCTGACATTACTGCTGTCCAAGGTTCAGCATTTGTGAATGCAACCTAGTACTGTCTTTATTGTGCACATTTGGTGTTTTCTTCAGCTTCAAACATGTCTTTTTATGATGGTGAGGACTTTAGATTCCAAGAAGGCAGTTTAGAAACCTGGACTCTATAAATCTAATAATTTGATGCCTTGCCAAAATAAGCATGATTGGAAAAGTTGCTGGGATTGTAGCTATCCAAATTGGTTCATGAATGTTCTTCAGAAATGGGTACCTGATGTTTTGCTTTATGACACTTCAGAGGTAAAGCAAGCCCCTCAAAGAAACAGAATTGTATCTTTATAGCACAATATCTAAACAAAGCATAGAACGGTACAATGCAGGATCAGGCCCTTGAGCCCACAATGTCTATGCTGATCATGATGCCATTCAAAACTATTCCCATCTGCCTGTACATGATCCACATCCCTCAATTCCTTGCCTGTTCCTGTATCTGTCTGAATCACTCTTAAGTTTTGCTATCATAATATCTCCCTAGACAGCATGTTCCAGGCATCTTCCACCCTCTGGGTAAGAAACTTGCCTCGCACACCTCCTTTAAATCCATGGCCCCTAGTATTTGACATTTGAAAGTGGGATAAAGACTCTTACTATCCACCCTATCCATGTCTCTCATAATTTTATATCCTTCCTTCAGATCATCCTTCAGTCTCTGATGTTTGAGTGAAACCATTCCAAGTTTGACCAACCTCACCTTATAGCTAATACACTCCAATCCAGGAAACATCTTGGTAAACCTCTTCTGCAACCTCTCTAAAGCCTCCACATCCTTCCTGAAGTGTGGCAACCAGAACTGCACACAAGACATCAACTGTGGCCTTATTAATGTTTTATACAGCTGCAACAGTGCTTACCACCTTTTATACTTAGTGCCCTGACTGATGAAGACAAGCATACGTACCCTTTCTTTCCCAGCTTATCCACTTGTGTTGCCACTTTCAGGGAGTGATGAACTTGCATCCCAAGACTGCATTGTATGTCAATGTTCCTCAGGGTCCTGTGATTTACTGAATGCTTTCCTCAAGCATTTGGCCTCCCAAACATATGTCACCTCACTCTTATCTGGGTTAAAGTCCACCTTCCATTTCTCTGCTCAGCTTCCCAACTGATCCAAATCCTGTTGTGTCCTTTGTGAGCACAGCTCCACCAATTTGTCTGTCATCTGCAAACCTACTAACCAGACCACTTACATTTTCATCCAAACCATTGTATATTTATAAACAACAGAGGAACCTCACTGATCTTTGTGGAAAATACCACTGATCAGAGACCTTCAGTCAGAAAAATCACCTCTCCACAATTACCCTCTATCTTCTACAACCAAGTCAATTTTAAATCCAACTTAGCAACTCACTGTGGATCCATGTAACTTCATCTTCTGGAACAGCCTTGGGATCTTGTCAAATGCTTTAGTGAAGTCCAGAGAAACAATGTTGACTACCCTACTGTCATCATCACTTCCTCATAAAACAGAATCAAATTTGTGACTTCCCCTGCACAAAGCCATGCCAACTGTTCCTAATGAGTCAAATCTTTGCCAAATGTGAGCAAATTCTGTCACGAAGAATCTTTTCCCATAATTTCCCTACCACTGATGTAAGGCTCACCAGTCTATAATTTCCTGGATGATACTGGTTGCCCTTCTATTCTTCAGTCTTTGCCTAAGAGGATCAACATTTTGGGCATAAGCCCTTCATCAGGAATGAGGCTTGTGGGCCGGTGGGGTGGAGGGGGGTGAGGGGTGGGGGCGAGGGGAGGCTGAGAGATAAAGGGGAGGGATGTGGGGCTGGGGAGAAGGTAGCTGGGAATGTGATAGGTAGATGAAGGTGCAGGTGGAAGTAATAGGTCAGAGGTGAGGGTGGAGCGGATGGATGGGAAGGAAGGAAGATGGACAGGTAGGACCGGTCAAGGTGGCGGTGTCAAGTTGGAGGCTTGGGACTGGGATAATGTAGGGGGAGGGGAAATGAGGAAACTAGTGAAATCCACATTGATCCCGTGTGGTCGCCCCTTCATCTACCTATCACATTCCCAGCTACCTTTCCCCCCAGCCCCACACCCCTCCCCTTTATCTCTCAGCCCCTGTGACCCACAAGCCTCATTCCTGATGAAGGGCTATTGCCCGAAACTTTGATTCTCCTACTCCTCAGATGCTGCCTGACCTGCTATGCTTTTCCAGCAACACACTCTCATTTCAACTTGCCTGGCCATTTTCAGAGAATTATGCACCTGAATCCCAGAGTCCCTTTGCTTCAGTACTCTCTTCAAAGTTGTCCAATTGAGCCTGGATTGTATTTTTATGTTTCTTCGACCAAAACACATTACCTCACATTTCTCTGTACTGAAATTCAACGTGGGGCATTTGCCCATGTGGCCAACTTGTCAATATCTTGCTCAGCCTCACCCTCACAATTCTCCCTAGCTGAGTATTATCTGCAAATTTAGAGATTTTGTCCTCAAAACTCATCTCAAATCATTTGTATAAATCAAAAAAAGCAATGACCCCAAATCAATGTCAACATCGAAAATCACTTTTAACTCATCTCCAGTCTGAGAAACATACTCTTAAAACAAGGAGTGTTGTGGAATTATTCCTATTTGCCTGAATAAGGGCAGCTCCAACAACACTTAAAAGAGCTCGATGCCACCTAAGACAAAGCGGCCTATTTAACTGCCACTCCATCCAGCACATTCAGTGTTCAGTCCCACGACCACTGATGCATAGTATCAGTAAATTGTACTGTATACAAGATGCATTACAGGAACTCAACACAGATCTTTGGACAGCACCTTCCAAATCTATGACTTATACAAAGCAGCTGATACATGGGAAAACCATTCAGCTGCAAGTCCCCTCCAAGCCACTCACCTTGGAAATATATCACCATTCCTTCACTGTCACTGGGTCAAAGTTCTGGAATGCTCTTCCTGACAGTGCTGTGGGTCTACCTACACAGCATTGTCTCCAGTGGTTCAGTTCACCACCACCTTTTTAAGGGATGGACAATAAATTCCAGCTGAGCCAAAGATACCCATATCCCTGTGAATGAATGTGAAGAGAAGGACTCAATGAATTGTTGTCACTGATGTTTCTGTGAAAGCTGGCAGCCAATTTATACATAGCATGCTCATGCAAACAGTAATGTAACAATGAGCAGATTGGTTCAATTAGCAGTGTTCATAAACAATAAATATTGCCTAGCACACCAGGGAAACCTTCCCTTTTCTTCCTTGAAATACTGGCCTGAGCTTCTTTTAGATTGACCTGAGAAGATATACTGAGACTAGATTTAATGTGTCATCTGAAAGAGAGCATCACCAACAGTACTGCATTCTTCAGTGGCATCGGGTTGGCAGATTTGAGCTGTAGGGCAAGGCTGAATAGGCTGGTGCTGTTGTCCCAGGAGTATTGGAGGCTGAAGGGGGGACCTTATAGACGTTTATAAAATCATGAGGGACATAGGGAGGGTAAATAGGCAAAGTCTTTTCCCAAGGGTGTGGGAGTCCAGAACTAAAGGGCATAGGTTTGGGGTGACAGGGAAAGATATAAAAGGGACCTAAGGGACAACTTTTTCACACTGAGGGTGGTGCGTGTATGGAATGAGCTACCAGAGGAAGTGGTGGAGGTTGGTACAATGACAACATTTAAAAGGCATCAGGATGGGTATATGAATAGGAAGGGTTTAGAGACAAACGGGACTAGATTAGGTTGGGATATCTGGTCGGCATGGATAAGTTGGACCGAAGGCTCCGTTTCCATGCTGTACATCTCTATGAATCTATGACTCCCTGGTGAACTGTGAAAGTCAGTCTGGATTTATTGTGCTTCAGCACTGGAGTGTGGACTTGACCCTTTGCGTTTGTCCCTTTGACTAAGAGATGACATGGCTACCCACTGAGTCAGGAGACATCACTAACAAGCCCAAGCTCACTATCTCAAGCGTAACGTTCCAAGGAGCAATAGAATGGGGAAGCAGGTTTTAGCAGCTGACAGCTGCTTAACGGTTAGAGTTGCATGCTTTCAAGCAATCTAAATCAGAAGGAGAGATATTTTATTTAATCTGCGCTCTTTCAGTAAACCACTCATCAAATCAACACAATGAATCCACCAGGCTGCCAATCATTCTATTTCTGATTCAGCCTGAATACATACAGAGATTTCACAGCGAGGCAGAGGAATTATTGTGTTTCATATTTCATATATGGGTTCAAGAACAAAGAACAGTGTTCTCAGAAAGAATCAGGATGTTGAATATTAAATAACAGTGTGAAAATCTGCTCCTAATCAAGCAACCCACTTTTTGATCAATTCCACTTAGTTTTTTTTTGTATCAGCAATCAGCAGGCAATTTTGTTAAAAAAAAATAATCTGGTTGGCTGCACAGAATCGGTTGTCCAAGAAAAACTACCTGTTCAATGTCCAATCTCAAGTAAATGCCGCCAGAGAGGAGAAAAGGTGTGATCGTGTGGTTATGTCAACACTGGTCATATATGATGTTTCAATTTGTGGAGCTGAAAATCTATGAAGAGGGAAGATAGGTTTGTGTTTTAAGACAGAAAAATCCGCATTCTTTTAAACCACCTACTTCTCAAATTCTGGGTGATTATTGGTTCCTCTGAAAACATTTCAGTTTGAAAATGTTTCTCGGACTGTGGGGAAAAAGCAGGAGGAAAGGGACTAATTGGCCTTCGTTTTAATTCTCCACTTTGCTATCATGCTGACATCCCCGTCCTTAGCCTGCTGTGGTGTTCCAGTGAAGCTCAAAGGAAACTTGAAGAAGAGAACTTCAGCTTGCAATTAAACTCTGGACTCGTTTGGACCTGACATGGTGTTTTACAATTTCCAGTTAAAAGCTCAGCGGGCGTTTGTTTTGTTAGCATGGTTTCCATTTTTCTTTTCTCTTTCAGTCAACAGCACACCTGCTGGAAGCATAGTTTTTGTTAATTTCCTTCTTTTCTTGCCCCAGCACCAATCCCTTAGACCCTGGAATATCAACTTCTCTCCTGTCCTTCAACCTATCACAGACTTATCTTTAGCCCTTGCTCCAACCACTCTTTGCTCAAAACCTGTTAGACTGAAAACCTCTTCCAGTTCTGATGAAAAGTTACAAATGTGAGACATCACCTCTGTTTTTCTCTCTCCACAGATACTGCCTTAACCTGCTAAATTACTCGAACATTTTCTGTTTAAATTTCGATGCTGAGTGTACAATGTTCTGCTTACTCATGAGAAACTAACTGGATCACTCTTTCATGGAGCTAGCACCCACATTATGGGATAAGTAGCCTCCTGTAAACAGAATGATTGTGTTATGGCTGTGCATTCAAAATGCACTCTCCTCTGACACTTCAGTGCAGTGCAGAGGGTGTGTTGTGTTGTCTGAGGGATTGTTCTTCCAACAAGATGATACATTGAGACCACCTGCCAATTCAAGGTAACATGAAAGATACAGCCATCCTGTAAGGAAGCTCCCTTTATGTTCTGGGTCCATAGATAATTTTTCAATCATTCAAAAAACATGTTAGCAGGTCATTTATTTATTCACACCTTGTGAGATCTCACTCTATCTAAACTGGCCACGACATATCTTGGCATAAAAAGTGACTGCATGTCATGTCAAAAACAATCAGTGGATAGAATAGCCTCCTTTTGTGTCATAAATCACTGTTGATAACTCCAATCGTTGTCTGCGTTGATGATGTGCATGATAGAGGATACAGAGCTGATACAGCGTGGCCCGAGAAAAAGCACAGCAGGTCAGGCAGCATCCGAGGAGAAGAGAGTTGATGTTTTGGGCATAATGCTTCCTCAGGACTGGTGTCGACTCTCTTGTGCCTTGGATGCTGCCTGACCTGCTGTGCTTTTTCCAGAGCCACTTTTACTCTCCAGCATCTGCAGTCCTCACTTTCTCCTATCAGATAGGATACAAAAAGAACTCTTCACCTATGTCCACACTGACATTTCTAACTAGAGGCTGAAATGTATACAGGGAGCAGTGTGTACAGCTCTGAGCAGGACACTTCCAAAAGGACCTGCAGACCCTGAAGAGTGTTCATTACAAATGCACCAGAGCATGACCCACGATTCAAAGTTTAGACTCTGAGGAAAAATCACATTAACCAGGCTGTACTCCCTGTTAAGAAAGTGAAAAGAAACAGTTGATCCTTGCTAAACTAATATAAGTAAACGTGAGATCAACAAACAGATGGAGAGAGTTCGGATAAAGATCTTATTCTTGTGGCGCAGTAACACTGTCCCTTACCTCTTAACTATGAGATGCAAGTTCAAGTGTGGCCTGTTCATACATGTGTCATAGCAACTTGGAATGGATTCATTGAAAATACCTAAAAGGATGATTGGGAGTCTGTGGTGCAGTGGCAGTGTTTTAACCTTGAGGCCAAAAGATCTGTGTTGTAAAGAACGTATTCTGTGCAAAGTGCTTGTGGTACAGTGGTAGTGTCCCTATTTCTGCACCAAGTGCCCTGGGTTCAAGTCTAACCTGATCCAGAGATGTGGAATAATATCTCTGAACCAGTTGATTAGAAACTATCAACGAAGTAGGTGCAAGTGATTGATTGGGCTGTCTCTATTGCTGTTGTCTCAATCCCAGATTGAATGGACTGTGCTGAGATCAGAAAACACTCTCTGCTTTCAATGCAAATATATGCTTCTTTAACTAAGGAGACTAAAACTGTGCATGGTACACCAGTTCTTATTGATCACACTCATGGTCCACAGATAGCTGGTGTGGGCACTGATGTGCTTCTGAGGTTGGAGTAGAGGAATCAAAGCTTTATGTGCACAAGGCTAGGTTACCTGATGTCAGAGTTTGTAATGCTCCCACGGACCCGATACCTGAAGTGGGAAGTGTTCTATTCTTCACCATTCAAATCCATCACCTTGAACAGCACCAAATGTTAAAGGAAAAGTAAAGTGTAAGTCAACTGGTTTGTGGACACACGTTCAGAGCTGTGGTGACCTTGGATGAGGAGAAAGAACTCTGTTAAGAATTAATACCAGAAAGGATGCACATGTACATACTCGCTCTTCTGTCCTTGTACAAATACTTTGTTCTTGTCATTAGCAGCTATTCCTCATTTGGTGCATGAATGCGGTTCAGAGACCTGAGTTCTTCCCGTAGATCCTTAAATGACAAAACAGGTCAATTCTCCACCACAGATGTTTGGGCATGTCGAGTTGGATGTCCAACAACGTAGTTGAAACTGGAGTGCAGGGTTTGATTCCTTTACTTTCATTCTCAGCCACCATCCAGCCTCATCATCAAAACGTCATGACTTGTATGAAGCAGCTTGACAATCAAGATGTTGTCATTGATGAACAGTGGACATAAAGTTCCTTCCAGTGCTGCCACACTTCCAGGAGAGCTTCAGGATGTCTTTTGAATATTTTCATTGTCCTCCCCAGTGTGCTGGCCATTTGCAAGTTGATAAAACAGCTGGTAGGGAGATGCTTTTTGTCCATTTGATTACAGTATGCGGTCCATACAGAAGATTTTGCAGGAGATTCTCAAGAGCTGGTTTCAAGGAGGACACAAGTGCTTATTTACTAATCCCTCCCACTGAATCTGGTAAGTGCAGTAGACATATGGAATTTGTTTTGCATTCTAATTATGACTTCATATAGCGCTGATACATGGCCCAGGTATCATTGCAGTCCAGGACCATGGTGATATATATGCACTGTACACTTTGACTTTTGTTGACTTCCAGAAATCTTTTTGTGTAACACTGACTGTCATAGTTTGTAGATGACTGATTGGAGCAGATGATCTGATACTGGAATTTCTTGTCAATACTGGCCTTTTGTAAAGGTAGGGGAACTATACAAAGCATTTAACATACCGTATTTCAGAAGGAGAACACAGGGATGAATTAATCTCAGTGGGAAAGCTGCAATGAACCAGAACTGAATGAAAAACACCAAACTCTGCAATCCAGTACAGATATTAAATACTAGTTTCCAGAGAAGTTGCATTGGTCTTGAAATGTTAACTCTGTTTCTCTCTCTGCAGATGCTCCCAGATTTGCTGAGTTTCCCCAGGACTATTTTTTATTTTAGATCTTCAGCATCTGTTAAAAGCTGATGGGATTTTTCTGCCTTCATGAAGATTCCATGCATGCATTCATCCCATGGATTTAGGGGAAAAAGAACCCCTACCTCTCACTTCTGATTTCAGGAATGTGACATTTATAAATGGCTTCAGGAAGGGAGATAAATCACTCCATGGAAACTGGCAAGGTATTTAGCTCTTGCCCGTCTCAGAAAATTCCTGACATCCATTTTCCTGACTATTTCCTGTGGTTGAGGAAGTCAGTCTGGCTTTAGACAGATGGGTGCACATGCACACGCACAATTCTCTGTAATTGTTTCACTCACACTGATGAAGTTCCATTGTCTTTAAATATTAATTACATGACGGGAATATTATAAGGACAAAGGAATTACTCCCAAAGGCAGTTATTTAGTTTGTGTCTGTAGTTTATATGTGAACCTTCATAAAGTATTCATGAAATAAATTAATATGGGAACATTGCTGAGATAAATGAGCATGTCTTCTCACACTAAAAGCCCCATGTGATATATTTCACCTCTTCCTTCTTGCTTATACTATGGTTATGTTAATGATTTTAGGACCATCAGATTACAGCAATGACAGCTTTTGTGATGATGACATGAAGATAATGTGAATTATACAGTGAAAGAGACTGCAGGGCACTAACATCCACTGTCTCATAACTATTCCATTTAGATCAAGTACCTAATCTATTATTCCATAAAGAGCGCTCATATCTTCCATTGATAAAAAAAATTTAATGTTCCACCCCACTTACGGTGTGATTTTTCCCAGTTGTCTTCGCGATCGATCTTAGACGGGTACAGCTGAGAACTGACGTGAGTCAAACAGTCAGGGCAGGCAGGGACAAGGTAGGACTCATAAATTAAACTGCATTTATTTCAATGGAAGGGGCCTAACAGGGAAGACATATGAACTCAGGGCATGGTTAGCAACATGGGACTGGGATATCATAGCAATTACAGAAACATGGCTCAGGGATGGGTAGGACTGGCAGCTTAATGTTCCAGGATACAAATGCTACAGGAAGGATAGAAAGGGAGGCAACAGAGGAGGAGGAGTGGCATTTTTGATAAGGGATAGCATTACAGCTGTGCTGAGGGAGGATATTCCCAGAAATACATCCAGGGAAGTTATTTGGGTGGAACTGAAAAATAAGAAAGGGATGATCGCCTTATTGGGATCGTATTATAGACCCCCTAATAGTCAGAGGGAAATTGAGAAACAAACTTGTAAGGAGATCTCAGCTACCTGAAAGAATAATAGGATGGTTATGGTAGGGGATTTTAACTTTCCAAACATCGATTGGGACCGCCATAGTGTTAAAGGTTTAGATGGAGAGGAATTCCTTAAGTTTGCACAAGACAATTTTCAGTCACTTGGGTTGCTAAGTTTCAGTGGGCCAACACCTGACTGTCCATGGCACTCAGCAAGGACCCAGCTTCCTACCATGGTTACTGCTATGCTAGGTGAAAGGAAAACACAACAATAACTCAGTGTTTTTGTCACTTGGGTAGGTGAATGGTGAAGTCAAAAGAATTGACAGCTCAGTATCCAATCCACGTTCAAATGCATACATATTAATTTTCTGTTAATTGTATTGTTAAAGTTCAGCACAAAATGAGGCATTTTACAGATTTCAGGATTCAGCACTGACTTCGACAATTTCAGACCATGAACCTTGCTCTCCGTTTTGATGACAAGGAGCCTGACGAGCCCAGCGTCCCCCTCTTCACCACTCTCAACAAAGATGAGCTCTTTGCGAATACCACCGACTATCATCTCTCCTCCACGACCATGACCGCCCACTTTGCCTTCGCCTGTTCCATTTGCTTCCCCGTCTCCAACCAACCCCCCGCCCACCCCACCCCGCCTTTTTCAAAGCATAGAATCCATCACTTTTCACAGCTCCAGAATGGTTAACTCTTTTTTTTCCTCTCACGAAGATGCTACCAGACCTGCTGACTTTTTCCAACACTTTTTGTTTTTATTTCAAGTTTCCATAATCCGCGTGACTTTTATTCGGTAGAAGGGCTTGCTAAGAAGAAGTATCTTGCATGCATGAAGAAAACCGCAGGGATATTGTGTTGGTCGATCGGAGGCAGAGACGTGCAAAGCTGCATTCTCGAATAAATCTGCTCAACAAAAAGGATCCATGTCTACTCCTGAACGTCAAGTCCACTTAACAGCACAAGTGTGTTTAAACATCTCTGTGACTTTGTGTGTGGGAATATGACTGTTGTGTGTGCTCAAGTGATTGTATGGAACTGAGTGTGAGAGTTAATAAATTCACATGTAACGAGTTTAAATGTGCAGTCAGGCGGAGTGACGCACATGGTACAAGTATTCTATTATATCATTGTCGAGACTCATACCCGAAATACAAGGGGTTGTCCGATCGAAGCACATGCACGCTCACACATACAAAACTCCACATTTACTATCCGGCATCACCCAAACTCAAATAAACGATATTTCGCGTGCTTGCTTGCATCCACAGTATCCTCCAGAAAAACAAACCAACATGAAAATACAGCCAAACACACAATGCGATGTGTCCACACATCGATACATAACTCACACTCAAAACCCTCTCGTCTCACCCACACACACTCCCCCCATCCACGGGACTCAGAATTATATCTCAGTAGTTTCACTCACTTCATAGTCCCTGATGAAAAAAAGGATGGGGATAAACTTGAACACTGGCTACATTTAGTAAAAAAACAGAAGATGATACAGATGACACGGGGCGGCACAGTGCCTCAGTAAATCGCACTAATGCCTCAGCGCCATGGATCTCGGTTCGATTCCCACCTTGGGCAGCTGTCTGTGTGGAGTTCTTCCCCGCGTCCCCTACGGGTTCAATCCAAAGACGTGCACGTCAGGCGCCATGCTAAATCCCACAGGTGCATTAGTCATAGGGGAGGGGAATGGGTCTAGGTGTGTTACTCCTTGGAGGGTCAGTGTGGACTTGTTGGCCGATGGGCCTGTTTCCATACTGTAGAGAAACTAATCCCCATATTGAAGAAAAACATGCAGAAACCACTTCTGATGGTAATGAGCGAAATGAGTAATAAATAACTTTTGTTACCGATTTATTTTTGAGTCAATTTAAAAATAAGATGTTATAAACGTCTGGTTAACTCCTGATTCCCGAGACCTGGAATGGAGGTGAAAGGCCTCATCCAAGCTCCATCACGCTCCTCCCCAGATTACAAAAGGAAGGTTCCTTCTCTTTCTCAGCAGCATACCACACCCTAAGTACAGCAAGTGGTAGTGTGTTACAGTTGACTCAAAGAGTCTGATCTGCCGGAGCAGCACACATTATTCTATGTGTGCTGTTGCCTGGAGTTACAGCTAATGATGGCAGAGCCTTCAATGTTTTCTCCATGACTTGGCTGACTGGCAATCTGTGCCACTCTTACAACCCGAACTGTCGAATAATTTCTAACCCTTCAAGGAAAGAATGATTCTTAGAGTCCCTGGCTCTGAGAGCATGACATGCCTTCCACCTGTGATTACTTAATGCCTTGTGGAATCCCTGGACTGATTGTGTATGTAATTGTACGCTAGAGGTCACTCTCAGGCCAGTGTTCAATCCTATTACTAAATAATTACTCGCCATATTTCATCCCTTCCCTGGAATTATCCGGTTAATTTATTCTGATGCTTCCTCTACTGGTGATGCTTCCTCTACTCTACAAAGTGAGCTCCGAGGCGAGTTGGAGGGAAACAAAATAAAGAGCAAAATATTCATATTTATAGTACAACCATCACAACCTTAGGTTGTCTTAAAATACTTCACAAACAATGAATTAAATTCGATGTATAGCACAGAAACAGGTCATTCCAAAGCGAATGATCTACTCAAGCCTCATACCACTTTTCCTCCAGTAAATGTACCATCGTAACCCTCTACTCCCTTGTCTCTCATTTGCTTGTCCAAGTTTCTCATAAAATCACGAGGGGCATGGATAGGATAAATAGACAATGTCTTTTCCCTGGGATCGGGGAGTCCAGAACTAAAGGGCATAGGTTCAGGGTGAGGGGAAAAAGATATAAAAGGGACCTAAGGGATAACTTCTTCACACAGAGGATGGTGTGTATATGGAATGAGCTGCCAGGGGAAGTGGTGGAGACTGGTACAATTACAACATTTAAAAGGCATCTGGATGTGTATATGAAAAGGAAGGGTTTAGAGGGACATGGGCCAGGTGCTGGCAAATGGGACTAGATTAATTTAGGATATCTGGTCGGCATAGATGAGTTGGACTGAAGGGTCTGTTTCCTTGCTCTACGACTCTGTGTGTCTATTACTCGAATTAATTTTAAACACTCCTGTCCTAACAACTTCCATATTCTCATCATTTTTCCAGTGAAGAAGTATTTTATGGATAACCTGTTGGTGACTGTCTTCTATTATGGGCAGATCACTAAATAGAGTCACTGTTGTACCACAGGATATGCGGCAACCAATTTGTGCACAGAAGAACCCGACAAACAGTAAAGTGTTAATTGCTTGAAGGATAAATATTGGCTGGGATAACTGGGGGAGAATTTTCCTCCTTTCCTATTCTGCAATGGGACTCTTCTTTAAATTAAAGGTGCATCATGAGCTGTTGGTCTCCTTCCAAGAGTGGCAGTGGGAAATGTTACATTTAACCCAAGAAAGGGCAAATGGGACCAGGATTTAACATCTCAAAAATGGTTCCTCTGACAGTGCAGCGCTCCTCCAGTCCGGCAGTGGAACACTTTGGCCAAGAGGTGAGCATGCGGCCAAGGACACTGAGCATTTGTTTTCACACCGGGTAACACCGCGGAAAGGGGTAACCACAGATGAATGAGGGCTGGGAGGAGATTCGGAATTGATGCTGAGAAAATAAGGAGTAATCAAAAGGAAAGAGTTAAAAGAAACGAAACAAAAAACCCGGAGAAGGGATAGATGCAAAATGGAATCACACATAACACCACAATAAAATTCCGTAAAATAGCGCCGGTGATTTGAAGAAGGGAATGGACAAAGTAATGTGCTCCAGCCATCTCGAGCACACTCTCTCCAATTTCAATTCAGGGCTAATGCTGAGCTTTCCGTCTCGCATACTCGTTCAGTCCAAGCCTCTTGCTTGCGTTCATTCTGACGCCAGCTGCTTCTCTCGTCTTTGTTCTCCAGGTTACCCTGAGACCTCAGCCAGCTCCCATCCCCTCCCCTACCGAAAAGGAACAGTCTCGAGGAAGGAAGTGCCCCGCCGTTTCCCTCGAGGTCTCCCTGTATCCCGCCGACCAGGGTTCGGTGAGAGCTCGTCTTTCTCTCTGTACACACAGCGATTCACTGGGACAGAGGCAAAGCGGTGTTGGAAACCTGGATTTTCTCTCCTGCCTGCCCAGTCCACGAGAGTCAAGTTTTTGCTCCAGATCTCAACTGCACAGGAGAAGGAAGGCAATGCCAGGATTTTCATGAAGTTAATTGCAACTGAGCTTCAAATAGGAGTCAGGCTCCGGTGGGAAAGAGAATCGATGCTCTCATTCTCAGCAAAGATCTATAAACCAAGTTATCATTTCCATTCCTTGTGATCACCAGAACCCCTCTTAAAGGAGACGTCTCTGCCCAGCTCTGAGAGCAGGCGGAGAGCTGGGCGAATTCAATACATCAAATTAAGAGGGGACAGCGGACCACAGTTGGCAATGGAGGCATTTTAATTCCGTCTGGAGTTGAGCCTGGACGCAAGCCCAACAGAAATTGCAAGACTGGAGTGGCGGAAGTGTTCGCTTTAAGGGGATTGCACAGTACGAGACACTATTTCAGAAGGTCGTTGGAAGTGAGGAGCCGTGTGGGGAGCCGGTAGATTTAGCCGACGCTGCGAACCGGACCGATCTCTTTTGCCAGGAGTGATATTTTTAAAAAAAAAATCAATCTAGTCTCTCACAGTCATAGGGATAGTAATTCCTCCAATGCGAATGTTATGCGTGTTGTATGAGGAATGTGAGCTGGGAGATGGCTGCACGCTCGTTTCAATGTGGAATCCAAAGAGCATCATCAGTGGACTGAGAGACTGATGTCTGTTTCCAGTTCAGTTGAAATCCTCCTCTCAGCAAGAGGTTAAACCATTCCAAAAGTCAACGCCAAATCTGCTGAGAATCTACCATGATCTGTGCAAACCTCTTCATCTTTCTGATTTTTATAGGTGAGTGAATCATTTCAACAATATTCTGCTTGTTGGCGAATTTAGGAGGGAGCGGAGACCAAGTGTCAGGTGCTCAGACAGAAAGTCAATGGAGTTTCAGGGACGGTGACGGGACAGAGTCGAGGGATAGCTCACTGGAAGCTTTGACGAACGCGGAGATTGAGATAGGGAAGGAGAGGAGGGGGGGCTGGCGGTTAGAGCAGGGCAGGATAAAATGCCAAATGATCCATCTCTATTCCGTTCTTGGGGCTGTGAGCGTCAAACCAAATTACTGGCTTTAAAGCGAGCGAGTGTCTGCTTCATCCAGTGCGATAGCTGGAGACAAATTATAAACGCTGTGAGGGATCTTTGTTTCTCTGCGTGAGATCTGCAGGAATTCATTTCACCAGAAGTGCCGAGACTGAGCATTTAACCTGTTTGTGCGAGAAATTGCTGATGCTAACAACTAAAGCGGGATTATTGCAACGATAAATTCTGCAAATAGCAAATGTGGCTCTTTGGAATAAGTTGGACGATATATTTACGTGGAAGTTTGACAAACACAGGATCAGAATGAATAGAAGGAAACACTGATTGGGCAAGGAGAAAGACAGGGTGAGAAGCGACTGCTGTGACGCATGAACACTAGAATAGAGCAGTTGGGCCGAACGGTCTGTTTCTGTGTCTAAATGATGAGAGTAAATGAGATGTCATTGGGAGAGGTGAAGTTCATAATCACAAGGGGAGAACGGTGGAGGGAGACAATGAGACAGAAATCGGGAGCTGCACAGAGAGGGACGGTGGAGCTCAGTGTAATGTGAGCATTAAAATATCAACCTAAACACGTCTGGAGGAAGAAAAAAATGATGTCCCGAGGAGGGAGGTGGAGTCATAAAAATAAGATCCCAAAATGTGGACAGGGAGAAAGCAAGAAGACGAGCAGGAGCTGCTGGATTGAGTATTTTCAGAGCTGAGGGGAAAGTAATCTGGAGATAAATAAGGATAAATGCACACAAATGGACTGGAAGGTTGGGGGGAAAGTGGTGTCAACCTGCTCGTGTTGGCACAGACTGTTTCTGACTGCACTCACGGGCTCCCATTGCTCCCAGACCTTCCCCGATTGCTTGCCAGTGCCACTGTGGGCTGGGAATCTGTCCACGGAGTCTATCGGGTACTCACCAGCTGTGATGTTATTGACAGAGACAATGTACATCTGTATATGACAGAGACCCCCCCTCCCCCCCTAACACACACACACACAAAACCCCGGCCGCTGACCAGTGAAAGTGTTTCCTTTTGCATTAATAGCACAGCAAAGTGAACATTTAGAGCGGGCGAGGCTGAATAGTTTCTCTGACTTACGGAGAGAAGGGAACTCTGGAATGTGGAGTCAACACTGAAGGCCATTCGGCCCATCGTCCCTGCACCGACTCCTGCAATGAACATCATGATCCAGTGCCAATCTCCTGCTTTTCCCCACTGAATGAACACAGGTACCATGTTTTGTCCGACTCCTTTAACTCCTCTACTCAAAACACCAGTGAAAATTAATCAATCCCAAGTGCAGTATTGAAAAGAGAATGCTACTCATTCAATCAATTTGCTTTAATGAGACTCATCCAATGTATTCAGTCCTCTCATTCAGTCAAAGCTGTTCCCGAGAATCAAGGCGGCAAACAACGTGAATTTAGAATTGGATTTGGGTTTTCATTCATGAAAACAAAAATAAATATTAAGATATTATACTCCCCAAGTTCAAACGTTGAAACTGACAGATGAAAGAACTTGTAAAATAAAACGAGATGACAAATATAAAAGTGAAATGCAGCTTGCTGTTCCCCTATGACTCCGAGTTGCTGCAAATCTTCCTCACTCCCTGACTCTCTGAATTGTACCCTCTCTTCTTTACCAACCCCTGGGTTATCGCTTAATTCCACTCCCAACGCACCCAGCCTCCGCTTCATTCTCCAGGAGTTGTGTTTCTGTACGAGATCCAGATTCAATCCGAAACGGGAGTTCTGCTGTGGCGGGAGTGTGAATGCCGACGGTTCAGAAATGTCGGGTCTTCCACCATCGTTTGTTCCCTCTCCGTCCTTGGGGGGTGGGAAGAGAGAGAGTAAGAGCTAATTTGAAAGTCTTTGTAAAGAACGGATTGTGAAAGTTCGAGCATTTCTGAGACTTGTATTTCCACGGAGTGGCTCTTGAACGGGAACGCGTGTTCAGGAGAAGCAAGTGGCGAGAGAGTAGGTTGGGGACTGGGATAGCCACCAAATGGCGTGGTGCAGGAAAGGAGCAGAAAGCTCATCTCCAGATGCCCAACGAGAACACAGGCTCCAATGTTTACCAGTGTTCAAACAAACCAAGCTAAATGGGTCCTTTTTAAAAGAGATCTTACTCCAACGGAAATCAAAGCCCGAAAATTCTCGGGAAATACAAAGAAGAGATCGAGTGACATTTGTCTTAGCATGGGGACGCTGGTAATCAACCTGGAATTACAGTTTAGCCTCATTACGAGGCTTATATCTGTTAAATATTTACACATTTCATGGTTAATTTCCAGTTAGGATTGTCTTAAAGGTTCCTGTCAGTGGATTAATAACATATTACCTGGTTATATTTCCAGTTAAGGTGAAATGAAAGGCTTATGTCAATGGGTTATTAGCTCGTCAGGATGACACAAATGCTTTCCAGTCAATGATTTCCTGACACCTGACCTGGTTATCTTTCTCGTGAAGGTTATGTGAGCAGCTCCTGCCAATGAATTAATGACATTATCTGTGTAGATTTCTAATAGAATTGCATTCATGCTGCAGTGTTCGCTTTAAAAAAAATCTTTGCTTCCCCTGCTTCTTCCCCTACTGTGTGTAGATGAGGTGCTGCGTTCAGCTGGGGATCCTGTCCTGCCGGGGACCTGGAGAGTGGACTGCGTTCGGGCCAATGAGTTATGTACGGCTGAACCTGGCTGCAGCAGCCGCTACCGGACCCTCCGGCAATGTCTGGCGGGGAAGGCTGCCATGCTGTTTGGTCCTGAAGCCAAAAACGAGTGCATCGCTGCCATGGTGGCACTACAACAAAGCCCACTCTTCGACTGCCAATGCAAACGAGCAATGAAGAAAGAGAAACAGTGCCTGGCCACCTACTGGAGTATCCATCACAGTTTCCAGCAAGGTAAACCCATTCACTGTCATCAGAGCAAAAAAATAATTCGGCAAAAGTGAGTTTACCATTCAATCCTGGCAATCTGAAAAAAAAATCATTCATAAACTTGTAAACGTGAGGACCACAGACTAGAATTTACAGATTGGTGGAATGAGCAGACATTTAACAGATGAAATTTTATGCAGAACATTGTTGTAATCTATTTTGTAAAGGACCCAGGGAGATGAGAAAATGAAAGGTACAATTCTGAAAGGGGGTATGAGTGCAGAGGGACCTGGGTGCATCCGTTATTGAAGGTGGTGAGCCTGTTAAGGGATCCCTGAACAAAATATCTGGCATCCTGCTCATAATGGCATCAAGTATAAAGAAAGGGACTTTTGTTCAACTTGTACATACTGTGATGATGCTGCTCCCTTAACAGGGTTATGTTGCCCTTGCTTTTTTTTTCAGAGGGTTTGTAAACATAGACTGTGGAGGTCCAGCTTTGAAGGGTTTAGAGCCAGTTTAATTATGGCGAACATATACTGCGTCACGCAAAAGGCTTTCAAGTTTTTAAAAAAAGTCCAATGAAAGGGGAGTGGCCAGTTCTCCCAATTCAGCATTCTCCGGTTTGATTTTAGCAGCCAGTCAGTTGTCAAAGCTGCTGGACCCAAGGAAGCAGGTCCATGCTGGTCCTCCCTCTCTCTGGCATCCTTCCTATAAGACCCTGTGTTTGATTTTATCTTTTGTGCCAAGGGGTGTTTGTGGGGATTGTTGCAAGTATTTGGAACAGCATCATTAAATTGGGATGATCTGTCGGATTTTCTGATAGGTTAAGTTAATATTTATTCTGTTCTCTTTTACTTGTGTTTCATTTGGTAATCTTGCAAAATAAATTCTGTTTTGTTTGAAAGCGAGTGGTTGGGCCAGCGGAATCACTCCTGGAATCCCCACTATCCACTTGCTTAACACAACTAGCAAAGTTAGGGTCTCGGCTACTTTTTTGAAATGTTTTGAGGGGAACTGGCCTGATCCATAACATACAGAACACTAGTTGGCATCCCATTCTGGGCACCAGACTTTAATAAATGTATGAAGACATTCAGTGGGTTGCAGGGAAGATTTATCAAAATCATTTCAGGGATGAGGGACTTCAGTCATGAGGTTAAAAATCACACAACACCAGGTTAGAGTCCAACAGGTTTAATTGGAAGCACACTAGCTTTTGGAGCGCTGCTCCTTCACCACCTGATTTTTAACTTTGTACACCCCAGTCCAATACCGGCATCTCCAAATCATTACTTCGAACACGAGGATATGTTTGAGAGATTGCGGCTGTTATCCTTTGAGAAGGTCGAAAAAAAGATTCATCAGCGAATTTCAAAATAATGAGGGTCTGAACAGAGCAGGGAGGGGAAAATGCTCCAAGCAGGAAAAAAATTGAGAACAAAAGAGAATTTTAAGGTAATTGATAAAAGTAACAATAGCAACAGGAGGAATAATTTCATGCAACAAGCTCTTAGGAATGTGGGTACAATCCTGAAAATTTGTTGGAGGCAGGCATTCAAGAGAATTAAATTGTTTTCTGAAAGGGAATGGTTTACAGGGTTGAGGTGAGAAGATGGCAGAATGGCACAATGTGAATAGCTCATAAGGAGATCTGTCACAGACATTGTGAGTTGAATGATCTCCTTCTGTCCTGCAATTAATCAACGACAATAAAGTTAAGAGTTATCAAGTTTGGATAGAGCTGTCCACTGCATAGTAAACTGTCTCTAGCCACCATTAAATAAAATGTCTCCCCATCACTGGGAATGGTTGCGAAATGATAATATTGTTGGACAGTAATCCATAGGTCAGGACTCATATTCCAGACTTTAAATCCAACTATGCTGAGGAGCATTTAAAGTAAATTAATTAATAAATCTGGAATAAAGTTCTAATTTCATTCATAAAGTCAGGAAGTATGGGAAACAGGGAGATTTGCCTATCTGGATTCAGAATTGGCTGGCTTACGGAAGGCAGAGAATGGTTGTAGATGGAAAGTATTCTGCCCAGAGGACAGTGTCGAGTGGGGTACTGCAGGGCTCTGTTCTTGGGCCTCTGCTCTTTGTGGTTTTTATAAATGAGCTGGATCAGGAGGTTGAGGGATTGGTTAGTAAGTTTGCCAATGACACAAAGATTGGAGGTGTCGTCGATAGTATAGAGGGCTACTGCAGACTGCAGGGCGACATAGACAGGATGCAGAGCGGGGCTGAGAAATGGCAGATGGTGTTCAACCTGGATAAATGCGAAGTGATGCATTTTGGAAGATCAAACTCGAATGCTGAATATAGGATTAAAGACAGGATTCTTGGCAGTGTGGAGGAATAGAGGGATCCGGGTGTGCAAGTACATAGATCCCTCAAAGTTGCCACCCAAGTGAATAGGATTGTTAAGAAAGCATATGGTGTTTTGGCTTTCATTAACAGGGGGATTGAGTTTAAGAGCCACGAGGTTTTGCTGCAGCTCTACAAGTCCCTGGTGAGACCACACTTGGAATATTGTGTCCAGTTCTGGTCGCCCTACTACAGGAAAGATACAGAGGCTTTGGAGACGGTGCAAAGAAGGTTTACCGGAATGCTGCCTGGACTGGAGGGCTTGCCTTATGAAGAAAGGTTGAATAAGTTTGGGTGTTTCTCTTTGGAGGGAAGGAGGAAGAGAGAAGACCTGATCGAAGTGTACAAAATAATGAGTGGAATAGATAGAGTCAATAGCCAGAGACTTTTCCCCAAGGCAGGATTAACTAGTATGAGAAGTCATAGTTTGAAGATGTTCGGAGGAAGATATAAAGGAGGCGTCAGAGGTAGGTTTTTTACACAGAGAGTTGTGAATGCATGGGATGCGTTGCCAGCTATGGTGGTGGAAGCAGAGTCATTGGGGACATTTAAGCGACTGCTGGACATGCACATGGATAGCAGTGAGTTGAGGGGTGTGTAGGTTAAGTTACTATATTTAACATTAGGAATAAATCTCGGCACAACATCGTGGGCCAAAGGGCCTGTTCTGTGCTGTACATTTCTATGATCTATCTATGTTCATTCCTGATGACCACAGAACTCTTGGACTGTTACAGAAACCCTTATGATTCACTAATGTCCTTGATGAAGGTAATCTGCTGTCCTCACCATGTTTAGTCTGCTGTGCAACTTTAGATGCACAGTGAGGTGGTTGATTTGTAACTGCTTTCTGAAATTGTCGAACTTAGTTGTGGGTGGTTCACCAACACTTGCTCAAGAGGTCAATTAGGGAGGGGCAATAAATGCCTCACATACTTAGAACAAATAAAGGTTTTCCCCTGTCTATTTTCTTTTTCCAATTGACAGTATTTAAAAAAAAACAACTGGAGTGTGCAGTTAAACACAGTCTTTGTACTGTCCAGCATTGAACCTAATTATTAGTTCCATAGGCTGACAGTGATGCAGTTAAAAATAGACATTGGCAGATTGCCTTTCGTGTACTCCAAGTCATCTTCAATGCTAAAATACTCTGCTGCATTCTGTTAATTGAAGGAACTAAGTTTTGCAGGAATATTCATTTTAATTAAAATTGCAAAATGAGACTGATTTAAATTAATAATCATTAATAGTTGATGATCGAAATGTACGTTGTTGAGCTTCATACAAAAGGGTCAAAAAATCTCTCAAAGAATTAATGCGCTTGATGTATTGTTGCAGTCATTTGAACAGGAGATTTATGGGACGAGGCCAAGGGTAGAGTCTTGGTATAATCTACTTCAGTTCTGGATACTGATCTTGTCTCTTTCACCTCTAATTTTATGATTCAATTATATATAGTAGTGTAGATTGGCTGGATGTGGTTGAGACACTGCCCTATTCAGTACCTTACTGAAGCAAAGCAGTCTCAGAAGGGAATGACCACAATGTAGCTTTAAAATATTAATTTCAATGACCTCCAGATGACCTTCTTGAGCAGCTCATATTATTTAGATTCTCACAAGGTTCATTTGAGCTGCTGCCTTCTAAAGAAACCAGTAGGTTTGCAAGAAAATGGCACAACTAGGGAAGGAACTCTAAGCAGGTATGCAAACACCCACTCAAAATACTTCAGAGCTCATGGAAAACTTGGATTCAGACTGTACAAGGTAATAAACATTGAGCTTGGTCTCTTTCATAATTTGTTCAACTCAATTAGAAGAGCCAGTATACTGGAAGGATGTTGGACCCTGTACTGAGCATGCGTTGAAGGCAAGATGGCTGTTATCCTTCTGCTGTAACTGTTTCTGTTCTAACCTCATTGAAGGGTGCATTACCAAAAGCTGCCCAGTGTTACAGATCCCGCAAAGCTTCTCGTCAGCATGCAATGCTCAGATGTTCTGAACCATGATTTTACAAGCTAATTTGACACCACATAAGTTTCATGATCTTCTTTCAAAATGGAGTTAAATTGAAATCCTTAGGAGTTGTTCACTTTATTCTTTCTGAGTTCTGAAACATCAAGACTTTCGCTTTATTTCACAAAGTGCTGAGAGTCTTTAGTGATCTCCTAATAGGAACTGGAAGTTCTGTGGAATTATCTTTCAGTTTTAACTGTCTGTGTTGATATGAATTGGGGTGGCACGGTGGTCCAGTGGTTAGCATTTCCACCTCGCAGAAACAGGGACCCAGGCTCAATGCCAGCCTCGGGCAACTGCCTGTGTGGAATTTGTCTGTGTAGGTTTCCTTTGGGTGCTCCAGTTTCCTCCCACAATCCAAAGATGCGGAGGTCAAGTGGATTGGCCATGCTAAATTGCCCATAGTGTCCACAGACTGCAAACTAGGTGTGTTAACCACGGGAATTGCAGGATAGCAGGGTGAGATGCTCTTTGGAGGGTCCGAATGGACCAATGGGTGAAAAACCTGCTCCCTCTCTGAGCTGGCTGAGAGGATGCACAAGGATATCAGGTTTTTGGATTTGAGCAAATTAAACAAAAACATTCTTTCAGGGAACATGGGCACTGCTGGAAAATCCACATTTGTTGCCGACTCCTAATTACTGTTGACTGATTGGTTTGCTGGACCATTTCTGAGGCAGTTAAAAGTCAATCACATTTCTGAAGATCCAGAATTGCATGTAGGCCAGTTCTGGTAAGGAAAGCAGATTTCCCTCCCTGAAGAACATCACTGAACTATCAATGATGGTTTCACAATCACCATTGCTGCATACTGCATTCTAATCCCAGGTTTACTGATTTTAAGTTTCACTTGTTGCTGTTTTAAGATTTAAGTTCATGTTCCTTGAGTTAGGTTGGACTTCTGAATGACTGGACCAGTGAAATGAGATTTACTCACCATTTCTCCTAACTGTTGCACTGATCCATCTATTCGCAATAAAATTCCCAGTTTGGAGGAAGGGGTCCGAGTGTGTGACTGTGTCACAGAATATTGATATCAGAGATCTTTATTACTCATTGCAGCCACAAAACATTTTCAAATACATCTTGGAACTGGGGGGGGGGGGGGTGGCTGCAGACCATGTGAAGTTGCCAAATATGGACCAGGAAGTTCAAGCTGACCGAGCTTGAGCCCCCTTGAGTTAGCTCATCTATCCTGTACAGATTTTTGAACATCTCACCCTGTGTTTAAAAATATTAAACACAAAGCACTGCTCAAGACTTTGAAGTCAATCTGACTTGCTACTTAACACAGCAACTCCCTCAAATTGCATCACTCTTTCAAAAAGCTCTCAAGTATTCCTGTCTTCTTGGGAAATTGATTACCGTAATCCCTGCTCTCTGTCTTAAAGGAAACCATTAAGAAGAAGTTTGAAATGCATAAACCCGAGGTCTTTTCCACAATATATTTTTGAAAAATACTCTAGGATATTTTGAAACCAATTGGCTTCTGCGGAACAAGGCTCGTAATTGTCACATGCAACAAAAATGCATATTTCCTTTCAAAAGTCATCAATGAAAAGAACACAATATTTAGACACTGCTTGAAGCTTGCTGTTTGGTTAATGACTCCAATTTCCTCAGAGTATTGTCAAATTCAAGATCTTAGAAGGTTTTGCCTTGACAAACAAATAAGTGGAATTCCAAATTAAAATTCAGAAAATGTTGAAATTGTACAGTGAGTTAGTTCGCTCAGTTGGCTGGCTGTGGTGCAGGGTAATGCCATCAGCTTGGGTTCAATTCCGATACTAGCTGAGTTTATCATGATGGTCCCACCTCTTCCCTTCCATGAGGCCTGGAGAGCCTGAGATTAAACAGCTTGATAACTTTTCTCTGAGTTTACACCCAGACGAATCAAGGGCAGTGTGCAACCAGCCACGTCTCTCTCTCTCTGTAATGACAGAGCAGCTCTCTGGTCCATGAGGAATGTACTACTTTAGCTCATTGTGCTCATTTTAACATCCTCCACACCTTTACTCTCACTGTTTCAAATCCTGAATCCACCTCTCTAACCTCCCTCTGTTAATCTGGACTTCAAGAAACAACAAAATTAGCAAGGTTTCATCTGAGCTGTATGAGTCCACATTCAGACAGCAATTGTGAATGCACAATGTCGGTTGCACAGAACAATGAAAAATTAAAGGAAAGATTTGATTGCTTCTCTTTTAGTGGGCACAATGATTGTGGGAGAAATTATAAGTTGCTAATTTTTATGACATTTTTTGTTTAATATGCGATGCTTGATCATATGAGTATGTTCATTTTAGATGCACTTTGTCCTCGATTCGTCTGGGAGTAAACTCAGAGAAAAGGTATCAAGCTGTTGAAACAGTTGAAGCTAAAGAATTTCAGTTCACCTTTTCCTTCTGAAGTTGCTGCTAGTCATTTCTGATGATGCTGTGTGCCAAAGACTTATCAATTCTTTGTAAAGTGATGAGATCAAAACTTCAGCATAGTTTCTATCATATCTGCCTCAGCTCTTCTAAAACATTTAATGGATTTGGTGCTGAGGAGGAAATTGTCTATTTCTCACCTCAAGCCTCCAACCTCTGTCTCTTTCTTAAATATATCTTTCTGTGGATCTCATGCAGTTTGCCCTATCTTTCACCATTTTATCAAGTAGAATATTCACAGTAATCTTTCTCTTTCTCTCTCCTTCAGGCTCCAAATACAGGTAGTTCTTCTGCAATGTAATGGGTGCAACCCCAAGTTATAGAAAGATCGTGCCTTACGAACAGCACTTAAAATTTTGGCGATGTAAAACACCTTACAAAAACTTGCGCTTCAGAAACGATGCCCCCAATCATCAATCGTGTTATAGTGAACGAACGTTACAGTGGAATGACCTGTACTTGAAGCATTTTCTTGCTGCATGATTCCATGCTGTTAAGCTCTCTCCTTGGAAATTCTCCAACTTCAACTGACTTCTTGATAGCATCCCAAGCCTGCCAAATTCTACACTTGGTCAGCCTTCCCTCTCTCTTTCTTTTCTACAAGCTTCAGGTTTTAATAGCTGAAGCTTTGAGTTGGCTGATCACTGCTTTCCAGTTGAGCTTTTATTGCTTTGGACTAAATCTCCCTGGCCTTTAATTTTGGCTCATCTTTAAAAAAACACAGTGACCATTTTAGATCACATCAATTTTGGTGAATAGGTATTGTGTACAAGCAGCTTTGAGACATAAATATGCAACTGCCTTGTTGTAAGATTCAAATATAGTCTGACAGACATTAAACACACAACAAAAACAACTTCAACCAAATTAGTTCTAGACTGTCACACAGGTAGCATCCTGGCTTTGTACTGCTTCCTTGAATCTTAAATAAGTTATGCTTGTGTTAAATCAGTGATAGAACAGAAACCAGAATTTTACATTATAAATTTATTATACAAAGTCTGGCGCTGTGTGCATGTCTGTCACAGTCCACTGAACAGATCTGAAATTAATGGAAAGAAAATCACATGAGCTTCATCACAGGCAATGCTCTTCTTGATCGTAGATCATGGATTCGATCTCCACTTCAGAATGTTGAGCAGATAATGAAAGTAGCATTCTCTGAGCAAGTGCTGTCCTACTACAGGACCCATAACACTCAGTTAAATACAATCCTATTAATCCCAACAGCTGCCCTTTATAATACTCACATGATTAAGAATTCCATTCCTTATCCATGGGACTCAGTTTAACTTATGCTTCAATTCCTGGTCTTGAGAATCTGACAGCCTCTTTGTTGAGTTATATATATACGATTATGCTCAGATTTTCTCAGTTTAAAAAAAACCCTTCAGGGGTTTAACCAAACACTTATCATTGAATCCCTACAGTGTGGAAACAGGCCAATCAACAGGCCCACCAAGTCCACACCAACCCTCCAAAGAGTAACCCACCAAGACCCACTTCCCCACCCTATTACTCTACATTTACTCCTTACTAATATACCGAATCTCCACACCCCTGGATGTGTAATGGCCTGGAACTTTCAAACTAAATTGCTTACACTGAAGTAAACTATTTCTGAGCAGTTTCTTTGAATTAGCCAGCCAAAAGTATCTCTTTTCTTCAGGAGAAAAATGTACTGCTACAAACCAAAACCAAAAGACTATACTATTTATGGGCTTATCATGAAGCCAAAACTCTGAATTCAAACAGAAGCCAATACACTAAACTGTTTACTTTGTTTGCTTCCAAAAATTCTCCCCATCTAAAAAATTCTTATTAGCCTCCAATAACTATAGCTCACATTAAAAAAAAATGAAGCATGGCTTTAGAAAACCTTACAATTTGATCATTATATCCCTTCACAGTCACAGACCAAAATCCACATTCTATTTGTTCAAAATCCAAACTCTAAAGTAAATGACAATAAAAATATATGCTGCACAACTTATAGCACAACAGGTTCTATTAAATCCAATGTTCCTCTGCTTCCCTTCCATTTATTTGCCCCTTCATATTTCACTCAGTTCATGGATTTGAAGATAGCATATTTAATCGAGCAATTCCCCATTGTCTGCCTGGGTTACACCAAAGAAGCTAATCATACTTTGAGATCTGTTTCCCTTTAAAATGCTCCATTCCTCCAGTGAACATACATTTGGAAAACTGAGTATAAAAAGTTGCACAGATGTTGTACTGCCTTGGGTATAGGAGACCAAGCAATTTCTATTGAGAAAGCATTTGCTTTGGTGGTGGGGAAAGTTCATTCATGGATATGGAACCAAGGCAGGCAGATTGGGTTTGGGTACAGATCAACAGACATCTCCTTGAGTGACCCAAGGGCAAGAACAGCCTTGTCTTCATATTTCTGAAGCTAGCTTGAATTTCTCTTCAACCAATTGTGTCTATTAATCAAACCTTGTGAAAACAAATCTTGCTGTTGCAATGTTTGCATGAATGTGTGGACTATTAAGTAATATGTAGGAATTAAGAACTTCTTAGTCTGTCTGTGAATCAAAATAAATAATTAAAACCATTAGCTTTCTCCAAGTACTCTGCAAAGCTTCGACGATATTGAATAAATATTGAAAGAGACATTCATTCACAGGACTGCTGCTTGAACTAATTCTTAAGGGTATTTGCTTTTTCTTCAGCTGATTATCAAATGGCGTTTGATAAAGATAATTGATTTTCTTTTCGTCCCCACTGTAATTTACAGCTAGCTGTTGCTTTGGTCAGTGTCAAATCTAGGCTCTTTTGGCTCAAGGGTAATTTGCCACAATTTTGCTGCTTGGCACATGAACTGTGACTGAAATGTCGTGTGAATTTCCGCTACTTTGGCAGGGATTATCAATGGGTAGGAGGCAGTCTGAACACTGTGGTCCTTCCCATCCTATTTCTCCCTCCGCATTGCAGCTAGGAGACTTTGAAAGTTTCAGATAATAAGAGTAAAGACCCTCCTGCTTGATACTTCTGAAACAAACAAAAGAGATTTTTGACAGCTGTTTGAACAGATACTGTTCAATGCAACTGTTTAAGAGCGAGCATTGATATTCAGGCACCTTTTCTTTTCAAAATGTACAACTGTGGATTTGATGCAATTGTGGACAGTGAAGGGAAATGATAGTTCATTGTATTGAAGAGTTAAAATACAAGGCACAAGGGTAATTTAGGAGAGAAGTGAGTAGAGCACTTTCACACAAAAACCTTGGAGTAATCTGCCAGGGAAAGTCAATGTGAAGCATAATTGTGTTTAGGAGCTGACATAATGTGTTACTGGAAAGGCTAGGGCAGGGATAAGTGAATGTAATATGGGAAAGATTGGAGAGGTGGGGGTTGATGAATTTGGGGAGGTAGGTAAGATTGAGAGATTTGGGACAGCATGAATAGATGGCATTGAGGGAGAGGTGGACAAGGTGGGGATGTGGACAGACATGTTTAAGAGCTATGAGGTGATAGTGAGAAGGCATGTGAGGGTTAGGAGAGGATGGGTGAATGGGATTGAGAGTTATGGGGAAAAGATGGGTGGGTGGATTTGAGGAAGAGGAGCTCAAGGTGGGTCGGCAGTGACTGCAAGACATGTGAAGAAGTTGGGTAGGCATGGTTAAGGGATATGTGGTGAATCTGGGTAAGCATGTTTAGGGTTGTGGGGGAAGGGGGGTCAGTGGAATTGAGACATGGAGAGAAGTGTGATTGAGGAAATTAGGGATAAATTGGGTGGCTGGTATAAGGGATCAAAAGAAGTGAATTTGAGAGTTATGGGGGTATGGTTGAGGGATGCATGTGAGAGATACAGTGCCTGGGTAGGATTCAGACTGCTGGTAAGAAAGTGGAGACGTACAATTCAAGAAGGTGATGAGAAAGGGTGTTGAGACAGAGAGAAAATCAATTTGTTCAAGGAGGAAAGAAAGCAACATTGAGGCAGGTGGTGTGTGTGATTGAGGTCAATGTCGGTCATTTGTGTTAATCTCTAAAATAGACACATTGTTGCTGCATTTCGGAACATTTCAAATCTCTCAATTGTACTGTGGTCACACTTTACTCAATTAGGTGCATGAAATGTTGCCTTGTCTGATCTCCAGAATGATGCATCACCAGAGAACATGGTTTAAACCTGAAGCTCCCCTAAAACAAATAACCCAGTAAATGAGTGAGTGTGTTGGGTGTTCTGCTTACTACAATGTAATATTAATCCCCAAAGCTCCACTGCAGTCTTGCATTTGTGTAAATTGGTAACGATGATGAGAATGCTAGAACTATTGGTTACTCTCCATCTGTCACCAAATAGAAGAAACTTAAATGACTTGGAAGATGCCTTTCTTGGATTTGAAAGAAAGCCTAGGATTAGAATATCACACAGCCTTTTCTCAGCATATTAATCTGTGTTTCCAACATTCTCTGCCCAAAATTTCTACAGTTTTAATCTTTTGTCAAATATTGTGCCTTTGCCTGAGGTGCTTTGTCCCAAACAAGCTTGATTTAAAATCTGTAAGAAACAAAAATAAAGATTTGCAGTCATATGGGACATTCCATAACCTGAAGACGAACCAAAGTACTGTTCAGCCAACCTTTGAAGCAGAATTACGAATGTGAGATGGGATATATTCTCTTTTGCCATTTGCAATTTGTCAGCAAAAATAACAATGTGATAATGACAATGTCATCTCCTTTTGTAATGTTGATTCAGGAATCAAATTTTTTGTGTGATCATTTCTATGCTTTTCTTGATGTGTCTTCAACCAATTTTGTCTGTTCATCAAACATTGTGATGGAAAGCAGAGGGGGCCCCAGAGTAGGTACAAGATCTCTTCCAACTGACAGCATTTCCAAAAGTGTAGGAGTCCCTCAACGTTGTGCTGGACTGTCAGCCTGGAGTTTTGCACTACAGTTTCTGGAGTGGGATTGAAACCTAGAATCTTCAGACTCAAAAGCAAAAGTGATACTCATTCAAACTTAACCAAGGATTATCATTTAAGACCGATAACAGTTACATCATGTGACACTGTAGAAAGACACTGGGCAGAATTGTACAGGGTCAAAAAATGTGGCACTGGAAAAGTACAGCAGGTCAGGCAGCATCCGAGGAGCAGGAAAATCGATGTTTTGGGCATAAGCTCTTCATCAGGAATGTGGTGTTGGGGGGGGCGGGGGGGGTGGCAAGGAGTCTGAAAGATAAATGAGAGGGGAGTGGGGCGAGGGTGGAAGGTAGCTTGGAAGGCAATAGGTAGATGAAGATGGGGGATGATGGTGATAGGTCAGTATGGAGGGTGGTTCAATGAACAGTACTTTGGTAGGTCTTCAGGCTATGAAATATCCCATATGATTGCAAATCTTTATTTTTCTTTCTTACACAATTTAAATCAAGCTTGTTTGGACAAAGCACCTCAGGCAAAGGCACAATATTTGACAAAAGATTGAAACTGTGGAAATTTCAGGTGAAGAATGTTGGAAACACACAGTAGGTTACTTTACAGATAAATATACTGAGAGAGAAGGGCACCCTCCACACCAACCTATCACCATCACCCCCCCCACCTTCATCTACCTATTGTATTGCAAGCTTCCCCGCCCAGCCCCACTCCCCTCCCATTTATCTTTCAGTCTCATTGGGCCTCTCTCACATTCCTCATGAAGGGCTGATGCCCAAAACCTTGACTCTCCTGCTCCTCAGATGCTGCCTGACTGGCTGTGTTTTTCTAATGCCAGACTTTTTGACTCGGATCTCCAGCATCTGCAGTCCTCACTTTCTCCCAGCACAGCACCAGGGTACCAGATTTGATTCCAGCCTCAGGTGACTGTCTGTGTGGAGTTCACACATTCTCCCTGTGTCTGCATGGGTTTCCTCCGGATGCTCCGGTTTCCTCCCACAGTCCAAAGATGTGCAGATCAGGCGAATTGGCCACGCTAAATTGCCCCATAGTGTTAGGTGAATTAGTCAGAGGGAAATGGGTCTGGGTGGGTTACTCTTCGGAGGGTCGGTGTGGACTGGTTGGGCCGAAGGGCCTGTTTCCACACTGTAGGGAATCTAATCTTAAATTGCATAGGGGTCTGAGCTATGGTGCTATGGTGAGATTTGTGGCAGGTATGAGGTCCATCTTGACTTTGAGAGCACCTTGTTCAATCTTTTAAGTTTATGCCAAGCAGTGAGTTTCTTACCAGGTAATGGCGAATTGCCGATTAGGGGAGATTATAGCTTGTTAAATGCTGCAATCCACCTTATTAACATTCACCCATCTTAGCAAATGCACCAAACAAGTTGGACATTAAGAATTCTCAACATTGAAGTCAGAGTGAGTATTTGGCAAATTCAGTTTGCTGGGTTGGAAGCTCAGAGTTAGAACAAACAGAGTTGTTGTGTCTGGTTTGTTACCCGTGCCACGTGATAGAGAGTCGAGGAATAGGGAGAGAGAACAGTTAAATGCGTGGCTATAGGGATGATGCAGGAGGGAGGGATTCCAGTATCTGGATAACTGGGGTTCTTTCTGGGGAAGGTGGGACCTCTATAAACAGGATGGTCTACACCTGAACCTAAGGGGCACCAGTATCCTTGGGGGGAGGTTTGCTAGTGCTCTTTGGGGGGGTTTAAACTAACTCTGCAGGGGCATGCTAACCTAGACTGTAGCTTTAGGGTGCAGGACCTGGAGTGTAGGGAGGTTAGGAACATGGCATCAATCTCGAAGGAGGGTGCCTGTAAACAGGAAGGTGGCTTGAAGTGTGTATACTTCAATGTGAGAAGTATACAAAATAAGGTAGGTGAACTTGCAGCGTGGGTTGGTACCTGGGACTTCGATGTTGTGGCTATTACGGAGACATGGGTAGAACAGGGACAGGATTGGCTGTTGCAGGTTCCAGGTTTAAATGTTTTAGTAGGGTCAGAGGTGGGGGTAAAAGAGGGGGAGGTGTGGCATTGCTTGTCAAAGATAGTATTACAGCGGTGGAAAGGACGATGGATGAAGACTTGCCATCTGAGGTAATTTAGGCTGACATTAGAAATAGGAAAGGTGAGGTCACCCTGTTAGGAGTTTTCTACAGGCCTCCTAATAGTCCTAGAGACGTAGAAGAAAGCATTGCGAGGATGATTCAGGAGAAGAGTGAAAGTAATTGGGTGGTTGTTATGGGGGACTTTAACTTTCCAGATATTGACTGGGAAAGCTATAGCTCGAGTACGTTAGATAGGTCGGTGTTTGTCCAATGTGTGCAGGAGGGTTTCCTGACACAATATGTAGACAGGCCAACAAGAGGTGAGGCCATACTGGATTTGGTTCTGGGTAATGAACCAGGCCGAGTGTTAGAATTGGAGGTAGGTGAGCACTTTGGGGACAGTGACCACAATTCGGTGACTTTTACTCTAGTGATGGAGAGGGATAAGTGTGCACTGCAGGGCAAAAGTTATAGCTGGGGGCAGGGAAATTATGATGCGGTGAGGCATGACTTAGGATGCGTGGCTTGGAAAAGTAGGCTTCAAGGGAAGGGCGCAATTGATATGTGGAGCTTGTTCAAGGAGCAACTATTGAGTGTCCTTGATAAGTATGCACCTGTGAGGCAGGGAGGAAAGGATCGTGTGAGGGAGCTGTGGTTTAATAAGGAATTGGAATCCCTTGTTAAAGGGAAGAGGGCGGCCTATGTAAAGATGGGGCGTGAAGGTTCAATTGGGGCGATTGAGAGTTATAAGGTAGCCAGGAAGGATCTAAAGAGAGAGCTAAGAGCAGCAAGGAGGGGACATGAAAAGTCCTTGGTTGGTAGGATTAGGGAAAACCCAAAGGCTTTCTATAGGTATGTCAGGAATAAAAGAATGACTAGGGTAGGAATAGGTCCAGTCAAGGATAGTAGTGGGAAGTTGCATGTGGAGGCCGAAGAGATTGGGGAGGCACTGAATGAATACTTTTCGTCAGTATTCACTCAGGAACAGGACATTGTTGCCAATGTGAATATTGAGTCACAATTAATTAGAATGGACGGCTTTGAGGTTTGTAGGGAAGAGTTGTTGGAAATTCTGGAAAGGGTGAAAATAGATGTCCCCTGGGCCTGATGGCATTTATCCGAGGATTCTCTGGGAAGCAAAGGAGGAGATTGCAGAGCCATTGGCCTTGATTTTTATGTCCTCGTTGTCTACAGGAATAGTGCCAGAAGACTGGAGGATAGCAAATGTGGTTCTCTTGTTCAAGAAGGGGAATAGGGATAACCCTAGTAACTATAGGCCAGTGAGTCTCACTTCTGTTGTGGGCAAAATCTTAGAGAGAATTGAAAGGGATAGGATTTATGAACATCTGGACAGGAATAATGTGATCAAGGATAGTCAGCATGGTTTTGTGAAGGGCAGGTCGTGCCTCACAAACCTTATTGAATTCTTTGAGAAGGTGACTAAGGAGGTGGACGAAGGGTAAAGTGGTAGATGTGGTGTATATGGATTTTAGTAAGGCGTTTGATAAGGTTCCCCATGGTAGGCTACTGCAAAAAAATACGGAGGTATGGCATTGAGGGTGAGTTGGAGGTTTGGATTAGGAATTGGCTGACTGGAAGAAGACAGACGATAGTAGTTGATGGTAAAGGTTCATCTTGGAGTGCAGTTACTAGTGGTGTTCCGCAAGGATCTGTTTTGGGACCATTGCTGTTTGTCATTTTTATAAATGACTTGGAGGAGGGGCTAGAAGGTTGGGCGAGCAAGTTTGCGGATGATACGTAAGTCGGTGGAGTTGTTGACAGTGAGGAAGGATGTGTCAGGTTACAGCGGGATATAGATAAGCTGCAGAGCTGGGCAGAAAGGTGGCAAATGGAGTTCAATGTAGCTAAGTGTGAAGTGATTCACTTTGGTAAGAGTAACAAGAAGATGGGGTACTGGGCTAATGGTCGGATACTTGGTAGTGTGGATGAGCAGAGGGATCTTGGTATCCATGTACACAGATCTCAGAAAGTTGCCACCCAGGTAAACAGTCCTGTGAAGAAGGCATATGGCGTACTGGCTTTTATTGGCAGAGGAATTGAGTTCCGGAGTCCTGAGGTCATGTTGCAGTTGTATAAGACTCTGGTGCGCCCACATCTGGAGTATAGTGTACAGTTTTGGTCGCCATACTATAGGAAGGATGTGGATGCACTGGACCGGGTGCAGAGGAGGTTTACCAGGATGTTGCCTGGTATGGTAGGAAGATCGTATGAGGAAAGGCTGAGGCACTTGGGGCTGTTTTCATTGGAGAAAAGAAGGTTTAGGGGTGATTTGATAGAGGTGTACAAAATGATTAGGGGTTTAGATAGGGTTGACCATGAGAACCTTTTTCCATGTATGGAGTCAGCTATTACGAGGGGCATAGCTTTAAATTAAGGGGTGGTAGGTATAGGACAGATGTTAAGGGTAGATTCTTTAGTCAGCGAGTCGTGAGTTCATGGAATACCCTGCCAGTAGCAGTGGTGGACTCTCCCTCTTTATGGGCATTTAAACGGGCATTGGATAGGCATATGGAGGATAGTGGGCTAGTGTAGGTTAGGTGGGCTTGGATTGGCGCAACATCAAGGGCCAAAGGGCCTGTACTGCGCCGTATTTTTTCTATGTTCTATGTTCTAACTGTTATTGTAGGATACTGTGCTGTCAGGGTCACACACCAGCTGACGGACTGGAGCAGCTGATAAATCCAGGCTCTTTGCTCACCACTCACTTAGTTACTCATTCACTCTTGAGCCCAACTGGATGCTGACAGCATCTCTGCCTTCCATTGTCTTGTCTTGTATTTTTGCACTTTGCCCCCTCAGCTAGAGCTACCAGGCTGTATTATGCCTGTCTTTCTTTATCATTTGGTGACCCACAAAGCCAGGAGGTTTGTTATGGGAGTCAGCTGACCTTGGTCTGAAAAAGGAGACAAAATGTGGAAAATTACAGACCAATTACTTTAACATCCCTTGTTGGCAAAGCATTAGAATCAAATACCAATCAGGACATTAATGGGCAACTTTTTTACGCATAGGATAGTGCATGCATGGAATGAACTGCCTGATGAAGTGGTCGAGGCTGGTACAATGACAACATTTAAAAGGCATCTAGGTGAGCACATGAATAGGAAGAGTTGAGAGAAATATGGGCAAATGCTGGCAAATGCAACTAGATTAGTCTAGGATATCTGGTCAGCAAGGACGAGTTGGACCGAAGGGTCTGTTTCAGTGCTGTGCATCCTTATGACTCCATGACAAATTTGTTTGATGAATTTACTGGAGTTTTTTTGAATATGTAACAAGCAGATGGATAATGGGAATGCTGTTGATATAATTTATCTGGATTTCCTGAAGGCATTTGATAAGGTGCACAAAAGATTAATTCACAAGGTTAGATCATATGGGATTAAGGGTAATTTATTGGCCTGGATAGGTGACAGGCTGATGGACAGGAGACAGAGAGTCGGGATAAATGGGTTTTTTCTGGATGGCAAAATGTAAGGAGAGGGGTGCCACAGGGTTCAGTTCTTGGACCCCAACTATTTACAATCTACATTAACGAATTGGATACAAGGACATTTGGATACAGCCAGATTTGTGGATGACACATAAATAGGCGGGACGGTAAATTGCAATCAGGAAATAAGAACCTTACAACTGGAAATAGACAGGTGAGGAGAGTGGGCCAACACATGGTAGATGGAGTTTAACATTGATAAGTGTGAGGTCATACATTTGAGTTGAAAAAATGGGAATGTAACTTATTATCTAAATGAGGAGAAACCTTGGGGTACTCCAGTGCAGAGGGACCTAGGTGTACTTATTCCTGAGTCACAGAAAACGAGCATGCAGGTACAGCAAATAATAAGGAAAGCAAATCGAAAGTTGGCTTTTATAGCTAAAGGAATAGAATATAAAGGTAAGGAAGTATTATTGCAACTATACATGGTATTGGTGAGACTGCACCTGGAGTACTATGCACAGTTTTGATCCCATTATTTGAGGAAAGATAGAGTGGCATTGGAGGCAGTTCAGAGGAGTTTCACTAGATTGATCTCAGACATGAGGGATGTGACATATGAAGAGATATTGAATAGTTTATGCCGATGCTGTCTGGAATGAAAAAGAATGAGGCGAGATAAAAATGAGGTATTCAAGATGGTAAGAGGTGTGGATAAAATAGACGGGGAGCAGATGCTTCCTCTTGTGGGACATTCGAGGACCAGAGGTCATAGTTTTAGCAAAAGGGGTAGCAAATTTAAAACAGAGTTGAGGAGAAACTGCTTCTCCCAAAGAGTTGTGAATCTGTGGAATTCACTGCCCCAAAGTGCAGTGGATGCTGGGACAGTGAGTAAATTTAAAGAGGAGCTAGACAAATTTTTAATTTTTAATAGTGTGTCAGGCAGCATCTCTGGACAGAAAGCAAGCTAACATTTTGAGTCTGGATGACTCTTTATCAGAGCAGACTTGAAGGGTGGAGGTGAAGGCATTTATGTGACAGTGGGGGCAAGGGGTAGAGTGCTGAGGGTGAAAGGATGTAGATAGTTCAAATTAAATGATTGGAATGTGAGAATGACACAACAATGGTGTGTCTAACTGCCAGACTGGGAAGAACAGACAGTGCCACTCAGTGGCAGGAGGGGACGAGAGGACATGGTTACAGAGATTGTCACAAGTAGAGCTAAAAAAAGGGAAGGAAGGGGAGTGGATTCACAATTTGAAGGTGTTGAACTCAATATTAAATCCAGAAGATTGTAAAGTGCCTAGTCTGAAGATGAGATGTTGTTCCTCCAGTTTTAAGCTGTGATTTTCTGGAGCACTACAGCAGGCCAAGGACAGACAAGTGGGCCTGTGAGCAGGATGCTGTGTTAAAATGCCCGGCTACGAGAAGGTTAGGGCCATACTGGTGCATGCACTAGAGGTGTTCTGCAAAGCAGTCATCCGGTCTGCATTTTTTCCAAACGCAGACTGGTGACCGCTTTGCAAAACACCAACGGTTCGTGTGCAAGTATGACCCTGACTTTCCTGTAGCTGGTCAATTTAACACAGCATCCTGCTCACATGCCCACTTGTCTGTCCTTGGCATGCTGTGATGCTCCAGAGAATCACAGTGTAAAACTGGAGGAACAACATCTCATAGAGTCATAGAGTGCTACAGCATGGAGACAGGCCCTTTGGCCCAAACTGGTCCACACCGACCAAAATGTCCATTCACGCTAACCCTGTTTCCCTGCACTTGGCCCATTTTCTTAGAGTTATTTCTGATCCGTATATTTGTCCAAATGCCTTTCAAATGTTGTTAATGTACCTGCTTCAACCACTTCTGCTGGCAACTCATTTCATATGCATATCACCCTCTGTGTAAAAAATGGTGCCCTTCAGGTTCCCTTTTATTCTTTCCCATCTCACCTTAAACTGATGCTGGCTAGTCCTTGATTCCCCAATTCTGGGAAAAAGACTGAGTGCACTCACCCCATCCATGCCTCTCATGATCTGAAACACTTCTGTAAGATCTCCCCCCTCGATCTCATACGCTTTAGAGAGAAAAGGCCTCACTTGTCCACCTCTCTCTGTAACTCAGACCCTTGAGTTCAGGCAACATCCTTGTAAATTGCTTCTGCATTCTTTCCTGTTTAATATAATTCTTCCTTTAGCAAGGTGACCAAAACTGAGCACAATACTCCAAGTGGGCGGCACGGTGGCACAGTGGTTAGCACTGCTGCCTCGCAGCGCCAGAGACCCGGGTTCAATTCCCGCCTCAGGCGACTGACTGTGTGGAGTTTGCACATTCTCCCCGTGTCTGCGTGGGTTTCCTCCGGGTGCTCCGGTTTCCTCCCACAGACCAAAGATGTGCAGGTCAGGTGAATTGGCCATGCTAAATTGCCCATAGTGTTAGGTAAGGGGTAGATGTAGATAAAGATGTAGGGGTATGGGTGGGTTACGCTTCGGCGGGGCGGTGTGGACTTGTTGGGCCGAAGGGCCTGTTTCCACACTGTAAGTAATCTAATCTAAAAGTAATCTAAAAAAAAAGTGCAGCCTCACCAACATCCTGTATAACTGCAACATAACTTCCCAACTTCTACACTCAATGCCTTGACTGATGAAGGCCAGGGTGCCAAAAGCCTTCTCCACTGCCCTACGTGTGACTCCACTTTCAGAGAACTGTGAACCTAAACTTCAAGACCCCTCTCTTTCACTGCACTCCTTAAGGCCCTATCATTCACCATGAAACTCTGATCATGATCTGACTTTGCAAAATGCAACACGTCACACTTCTCTATATTAAACTCCTTTTGTCATTTCTTGGCCCACTTCCCCAGCTGATCAAGGTCCTGCTGCAATTTCTGATCACCTTTCTCACTGTCCACAATGCCCATATTTTAGTGTCATCTGGAAACTTACTAATCATGCCTTGTACGTTCTCGTCCAAACCATTGATATAGATAACAAACAGCAATGCGCCCAGCACCGACTCGAAGCACTCCACTAGTCACAGGCCCCCAGTCCAACAAGCATCCTTCCCCATTACCCTCTGCTTCCTACCATCAAGCCAATTATGTATCCAATTGGCCAGCTCACTCAGGATTCCATGCAATTCTATATTCCAGAGAAGCCTAACGTGTGGAACCTTCTCAAAGGCCTTGCTGAAATCCATAGAGACTATGTCCACAGCTCTGCCCTCGTCAACCTTCCTGGTCACTTCATCAAAGAACTCTAACAAATTTGTGAGGCATGATCTCGCATGCATAAAGCTATGCTGACTACTTCGAATCAAATCCTGTCTTTCCTCATGTACGTCTAACTTACTTCTCACAATCTCCTCAAGTAACTTACCTACCACAGATGTTTGGCTTACTGGTTGATAATTCCCAGGATTTTCTTTGCAGCCCTTAAATAATGGCATAACAGTTGCTCCCCTCCAGTCTTCCCGGACTTCACCAGTGGCTAACAATGATGCCAAAGATTTATCTTTAGATAAGGCAGTTTCCAACCTTCTGGACTTATTATTGAGTTCAACATCTTCAAATTGTGAATCCACTCCCTTTCCTTCCCTTTCTTTTAACTTTACTGTACTTGCTACATCCTCTCTCCCCTTCCCCCACCCCAGTGGGACTATCTGCTCTTTCCAGTCTAACAGTTTAACACACTATTGTTCTGCCATTCTCACAGTCCAATCACTTAATCTCCCAGCCCAACTCCTGCATTAATGCTTCCCTCTCCACATTTCACATCAACTCTGGTGAAGAGTCATCTAGACTTGAAATGTTAGCTTGCTTTCTCTCCATGAATGCCACCTGACCTGTTGTGATCTCCAACATTTTTTATTTTCAGAAAAATTCCAGTATCTGCAGTAATTTGGTCTGATGTTAATGAGTCAGCTACTTGGGGCAGCCTGAGACAGAATTCTCTCCAGTTAGAGGAGTCAAATATTGGGCAGTCCACATCCCATTCTGACTTTTCCTGCCTGGAGGCTGTTTTGCTTCTGGAATAAGAAAGATCCAAGTATTATGGGAGATGAAAATGGGTGGTATAGCTGTTACTTTGTGTGTAGGTTGAGAGGTGTCATGAGTGACTGAATAGGTAACATGGAAGGCTTGTAGAGCTAGTGTAGTCAAGGGTTGGAATGCGTTACAGTGAGTGACAGATGTTGCAGTTGACAGTGAGAATGGGAGAGTGAGGTGGGTGCTGTGAGAGACAAAATGAGTGAGGTATTGGACGGAAGATTGTGGCACCTACACTGGTGAAGTGGAGAAGGACATGAAGCTTTTTCCAACAGTGCCAAGGAAGTCAGACAACTGAGACTGTTCGAAGCTGGGTGGCAATTTGAATCAGGTTAGCATGGTCTTCTTGTGCTGCTGGCCTTTGAAGTGGTGTGGTGGGAGGGGGGGGATGGGGGGAGATGATGTCCTGCATCTGCACCATTTTGTCCTGCAAGACCTACGCACAAAACAAACCAATTTCTTCCCGGTTATCATGTTTGGAGCAAATGTCTGGAACCATGTAGAGCAGCTCTGGATTAACAGCTCTTGTCTAGATGGATAACAGGCTTTAAAAAATGGCACTGACTCAAGGGACAATGGTTTTTCAGGAGATGCCTGGTGAGTGGCAAGTTGTTCAGGAAACTGCTCTGGCAAGGTGGGACAAAATTGGGCATGAGGCATGCAATGGGTAAAGTTAAATAGTTACAGAGGCATGTTTGGTAAGATACAGCGAGGAAATTGCTCCAGGCCTCCCAGTGAGGATTCCTTGAAAAAATCCAACTTAAACATCCATTTAGCCTAAAAGAATTATGATGTACCCTGACTTTTTCAATCAGAATCCAAAGTTGTATCACATTTCAAATAAGCACTGTGGCTGGAAATAGAAGTCAAGAATGAAATGAATATGCAATCAAGGAGAAGATCATCGAGGAAGTGGTCAAAAGTATGGAGGGTGGCAGGAAATGTGGATTTTGTTGGCTTGTTTTGGAGGCCAGGGCAAGGCCTCTAGAAGGCTGGACCAATGATGGGCATAACGGTCTTCTCGGAGAAGTATGCATGAGTAAAAGATCGGCTAAAGAGAATGGAGTCAGGAAACTGAGTGTAATCGATAGAGAGGTTCCAATAATCCAGGAAGGACCTTGAAATTAAGTGACTGGTAGGTGGAGAGTTTGGGGAACCTTGGCATGGAGAAGCATGATAGGGCTGCAGAATGGTGCTGGAGTTCTTGGCAAGATGATAAGACTGACGTTCCAGGAGGGTGGAGGTTAGTGACCAGACCACAGCCAATGATGAAGGCATACATCTGTCTTGGACTGCATTATTTAACACAAGTGAAGACATAAAAAACAGGTATTAGGATGTTTCTTAAAGTGTTTTGAAGTGCTATATATTCTTTGGAGAAGGAAATGAATCTTTCTAATCCAGGAAGTCCCTAATTTTTGATTTTCTCCAGACTTCTGGTCCAACTTAATCATGTGTCACACTGTGATAATTTTGAAAAGTTCATTGACGCACAGCAGAAAAGGATTCCTATGGGGGAAGCTCTTCTTGAACTGAGGAACTGGCTAACTTTGGCTAGATATCCCTTGGATTTGTCCACATGTGAAAATCAAATCTGCAGGCCTCCCACTTATGGAATCAGGACTGTTTAACTCTTGAGTGAAAGGGCAATGAGGGATGGACAACAAATGCTCAACTTGCCAGCAACACACACACCCCATGAAAAGATAATCAACCTTCACCTCTTCTCAAGACAATTTCCAAAGATCAATTCGATTGTTTTGAGAGATTTGAAACAGTTTTGATCTCCAAATCAAATCTCATGAAGGAGTAAAATATCAAGAAGTTAAAAAGGAAGAATGTTTCACAGAGATGTGCTATGCTATTTTCGCACGAACTAATCTGAGTTTGTATATTTCCCAGAGGCTAAGGACATAGTTCAGACACACATAATGGAGAGTTCCATGAGCCATTAATGCACTGACTGAAACATTTCATCATACATTGAAATATTTACCAAAACAATACAAGTTAAGAATTTTATTCCAGTAATGATGCTGCACTAAATGATGGAAAATCATTGGGACCACTGTTAATCACACTCAGCCTGATAAATGAAAATCCATACCTTCACATTCCAGGATAAGATCATTTAAAATCATCAACCAACATACATTTGAACCTTTTTGTTGATTTGTTCAGTTAACTGGAATGTTCTGTTCCCCAGGTAACGCCTGGGTGAAGTCTTGAATTTTAATTTCTCATCTTAGTTATCAAATGGATCCAACTCTTTGCCTCTCCATAACTGCATCTTCTTCTACAATTCCATGAGATACCTGTGACTTTCTAGTTCTGGTCTGCCACTACTGTTCATCTGAAACAATTTCTTCTTAGATGGCTGGGTATCATATTTTGCTTTGAAATCCTCCTATTAAGTGCTTTAGAATTCTTTATCAAGTTAAAGCTATAACTTCAATCTAAATTGTTGTTGTCTTCATTAGGCACCCCATCGCCCTCCACCACCCTCCCAGCCCAAACCTCTCACACCAGCTTGATACATGTTACAAAATAGAGGTGAACCCCTCTGTTAATTAAACCAGACACCCAGAAAAGCTCACCTCGCCTTCATAATCTGTTAAAATATGACTGACAGAGAACTCCCAAATTTCACTATTGAAAGAAAATAACAAGAATTAATTTCTTAACTCTAAAAGCGAACATTAAACAACTATTCACAACTCTAAGTCATCCTTTCTCTTAACTGCTTGCTATCTGCCTCCAACTCTATAACAATATGCTGTTCCAATAAGACACTTACTAAAATTACATCAATTTAATTTCAAAACCACACAGTTTTTGTCTTCTTCTGTGTCTTCACTCTTCTGGCTGAAGATCTCCCTGGATAGTCTTCTTTCTTTTTATTGCGAGTGTGTTTCACATGAAAAGGTACCTTTGATAGAGAATGTTTTCTAATTTCTTTGAGAACAAGATGTTAACTGTCCATGAGTTTTTCACTCTATGGCAATTGCTCTTTGACCAATTTTCAAAATGTCCACCTTCTTATATCCCCCCAACAGCAGGTCATCTCAATGTTTCAATGTTGCCAAAACAATAAATTCAAACTCGATTGGGTTTTACTATCCCTGGGGCATAATTTAAACTGATTGGTTAAATTCAAATTGTTGTCATAACAGCAACCAAAACTCAGGTATCGATTTCACAGCCAAATGTTACATATTTTCAATTTTCCAGTACACTCTGGGACTGCCATCTTCTCATACACCCATTTTGTAAGCTGTCAGTTAAGAACAGCATTCTCTCTCTCTTAAAGGTACAGTATATTCCTTCAACTTCAGAACATACAGTAGTTCATCAAAAGCTACACTGTTGGTACCACCATGAGAGGATCACAGCAAAGCACCTCAAACCAGCATCCCCATTGGGATTCTGACATGCTTAGATTAACCTCCAGAACATGCTGTCATGAACACTAGAAATGAATTCAATCCAATCCAATGCAGTCAGAATTGCAACGCATAAAAGTACATTCAGATAAACAATATTTTCCTTTCCTATAACGAATGGATGACTTGTTAATTTACAAGAAACAATGGGCATTGCTGACAATGTTTCTGATTTTGTTAATGATATATTTGTTCTGCACCAGAGTATTTGTCTGAATGATTCAGATGAACAGAATGAAAGAAATTGCTTTGTCGTTACTGTTATGTTCCATGATTACTCTCTTTCATTTGTCTTTTCATCCTTGTGAAACTGTGGATGACCATTGATTCATAGAATCTCTACAGTGCAGAAATAGCCCGTTTGGCTCATGGAGTCCACACCGACTATCCAAAAAGCATCACACCTGGACACACACCCCCACCCTATCCCAGTAACCTGACATTTCACATGGTTAACTTACCTAACCTATATATCTTTGGACTGGAGCAGGAAACTGGACCATGGACACGAATCCCATACAGACATGGGAAGAATGTGCAAACCCCACACAGACAATCCCGCAAGGGTAGAATTAAAACCGGATCCCTGGCATTGTGAGGCAGCACTACTAACCACTGAGGCATTGTGTTCGCCCATAATGGTTGTTTTAAGAGTTCCTACTTGGGGTGAAAGAACTCCTGTGAAGTGCCACAGGGTGTTTTCCTGCACAGTATTAAAAGGTGTTAAATAAATGCAAGTTGATGCTGTAGGACACTAATTGCAGATTTATAAATGAGTTGAAATTGGGGAGGCTGCTGGGAACACAGAAATTTAATTTCAATTTCAAGAACGATGAAGAGTTTCAATATTCGAATTGCTGAATTATTTACATGCTATCCATGACGTGTTTGGTCTTTTGCTAAGTACATAGCTTGTGGCTCGTCTTCAGTCAGGTGACTTGGGTTGCCATTTTGAATTGTGTCCTCATCATATAACCTGATATATTATTCTGACAGCCTGAAAAAAATGAGAGAATTCTGAACGTCAGTCATCTCTCACTGCGACATTCCAGTGCATCAATGTCTCACACCAGAGTGCAGACAGGTGACTGATATAATGTGGATGTATTCCAGGAGGCATTCTTTCTTGGTTGTTCAACTGACATAAACCCACCCCACTATTCCTGGCAATCCTGGCACATTTATCTTCATGATGCTTGTCCCACACCAATTGGAAAACAAACAGATGGGTGGGTCGTCTCCTGACACAAACTGGTGCAAAGAGTGTGCGCAGAGGCAAGATGTTTCAGATTGCAGCAAGTATAAGTGTAGCATGCAGAAGACGGGAAGGCTATTTGTTCAACTTATTATCTTTTCAAATTGGCTGTTGGCACTTTATGAACTCACAACAATGAATCATGGCTATTTTAAGAAGACTTAACGTGAAGGTTTATGGCCTTTTAGTTGAAAGATTTGAACTGATTGATCTTCCTCCAAATTCTGTTTTGCTCTCTTCTGAAGAGATTGCTTACTTTTGATGTCCTGGTCCTGAAAATGTGGTTTAGTCACACTGGAGTTAACGAAAAGTTACTTCTCCAGCACAACAAAAAAAATGTGAAAGAAGATGACATAGACATCAACAGTGGTAATACTAAAACGGATTGTGGTGGGGGGAATTGGGAGAGAGGAATACTAATTTCGTGCCACAGAGTATTGCTGCTGAATCCCTTAGTCCTGATGGTCTTTGAGTGCTTTAAATAGTGGCTGCAGATTAGTGGATGCATTGGCTGTTAACTTCCAAAAGTCCCTCAAATTTGCAACAGTCTCAATGGATTGGAAAACATCAAATGTCACAGCACTGTGAAAAAACGGAGGAAGACTGAAAGAAGGAAGCTTGAGATCAGTCAATTAAATCTGACATTGGCAAGATGCTGGAATCCATTACTAAGCAGGTGGTAGCAGGACATTCAGACAATCACAATACAATCTGGTACAGTCAACATGCTTTTGGGAAGGGGAAATTATATTTGACCAAGTTATCAGAGTTCTTTGAGGTTGTAACAAGCACCTTGGATATAGGGATAGAGTCATACCGTCATAGAAATGTACAGCACGGAAACAAACCTTTTAGACCAACTCATCCATGTTGACCAGAGATCCGAAATTAATTTAGTCCCATTTGCCAGCATTTGGCCCACATCTCTCTTAACCCTTCCAATTCATATACCCATCCAGATGCCTTTTAAATGTTGCAATTGTACCAGCCTCCACCACTTCCTCTGGCAGCTCATTCCATACACGTACCACCATCTGGGTAAAATAGTTGTCCCTTAGGTCCCTGTTAAATCTTTTCCCTCTCACTTTAAATCTATGTCCTCTAATACTGGTCTCCCCCACTCTAGGGAAAACACCTTGTCTATTCACCATATCCATGCCCTTCATGATTTTATAAATCTCTATAATGTCACCCCCCCCAGCCTCCGACGCTCCAGGGAAAACAGTCCCAGCCTATTTAGCCTCTCCCTATAGCTCAAACCCTCTAACCCTTGCAACATCCTTGTCAATCTTTTCTGAAACTTTTCAAGTTTCACAACATCATTCCGAAAGGAGGGAGACCAGAATTGCACACACTGTTCCAAAAATGGCCTAATGTCTCCCAACTCCTCTTCTCGGTGCTCTGACCAATAAAGGAAAGCATACAAAATGCCTTCTTCACTATCCTATCTGTGATTCCACTTTCAAGAAACTATGAATCTGCAATCCAAGATCTCTTTGTTCAGCAACATTCCCCAGGACCTTTACCTTTACCATTACTTTTTCAAAATGCAGCACCTCACGTTTATCCAAATTAAACTCCACCAGCCCATTGACCCACCTGATCAAGACCCCATTGTACTCTGAGGTAACTTTCTTTGATATCCACTACACCTTCAATCTTTGGGTCATCTGCAAACGTACTAACTATACTTCCCATATTCACATCCAAATCATTGTATAAATGACAAAAAGCAGTGGACACAGCACCAATCCTTGTGGCACATCACTAGGAAATGAAATTAACTTTCATAGCTTTGGATGTGCCGGTGTTGGACTAGGGTAGGACAAAATTAAAAATCACACAATACCAGGTCATAGTCCAACAGGTCTGTTTGGAAGCACCAGTATAGTAAATTGGATTGGCACTGCAACAAGTCCTTGTCAACATCGTGGTGCAAAGAAACCTCACAGGCATAGATGGTGAATAGCTGTGATAAATGAATGCTTTATCTGTCACATAACAGGGCACTTTCAGCAAGTGGGACATAGTTTCAGTTAAGCAAGAAATCAAATAGCCAACTATGAAAAGATATTAGTGATGTAGGTTAATCTATCACAGAAGAGAAACACAAAATGTTCCAAGGGAAATGAATGATCCAGACTTTCCATTCAGGGAAGCACATATCTTTGCCAAGGGTCACCTCACAGTTTTCAAGTTTAACAATGGAACAAATAACATGATGATATCCAACAGTGAGCCATGTTTTAGAAAACACTGCCAATAGTTGGCAACAGTGCAAGTACAAAGACCAGAGGATATTAAAGATATGCTACAAGCATATAGGGAACTTTAAATAGTCAAAAGTGTTTACATATTTCACCATCAATAGTTCTCACTCTTGAAGAAGAAGGCATGTCTCATTCTCGATCTTATTCAAAAGGCAGAAGCAGTCAAACAGAAACCAAAGAGATCCTTTGAATTGGAATATTCTAAATTATTTGAAGGGTTAGAGAAGCTCAACACTGAATCGAGCATTACGCATTATGTCCCTGTCCAGCCAGAAGACTGAATATCCCTCATGAACTAAGTTTATTTGAACATAGGTTCACAAGAACAGAAGAAGTGGGTAGAATTTCTACATTTGTAGGATAGTGAAGAAGGCGTTTGGTATGCTTTCCTTTATTGGTCAGAGTATTGAGTACAGGAGTTGGGAAATAATATTGCAGCTGTACAGGACATTGGTTCGGCCACTTTTGGAATATTGCGTGCAATTCTGATATCCTTCCTATCAGAAGGATGTTGTGAAACTTGAAAGGGTTCAGAAAAGATCTTTTTTTAGATTAGATTCCCTACAGCGTAGAAACAAGCCCTTCGGCCCAACTAGTCCACACCGACCCTCCAAAGAGTAACCCACCCAGATCCATTGCCCTCTGACTAATGCACCTAACACTATGGGGCAATTTAGCATGGCCAATTCACCTGATCTGCACATCTTTGGACTGTGGGAGGAAACTGGAGCACCCGGAGGATACCCACGCAGACACGGGGAGAATGTGCAAACTCCACACAGTCACCAGAGGCTGGAATTGAAGCTGGGACCTTGGTGCTTTGAGGCACCAGTGCTAACCACTGAGCCACTGTGCCACCCTTCCTTTACAAAGATGTTGCTAGGGTTGGAGGGTTTGAGATATAGGGAGAGGCTGAACAGGCTGGGACTGTTTTCCCTGGACCGTCGGAGGCTGAGGGGTGACCTTATAGAGATGTACAAAATCATGAGGGGCATGGATAGGATAAGGAGACAAAGTCTTTTCCCTGGGGTTGGGGAGTCCAGAACAAGAGGGCATAGGTTTAGGGTGAGAGGAGAAAGATATAAAAGAGACCTAAGGGGCAACTTTTTCACACAGAGGGTGGTACGTGTATGAAATGAGCTGCCAGAGGAAGTGGTAGAGGCTGGTACAGTTGCAGCATTTAAAAGGCATTCGGATGGGTATATGAATAGGAAGGCTTTGGAGGGATATGGACCGGGTGCTGGCAGGTGGGACTAGATTGGGTTGGGATATCAGATCGGCATGGACGGGTTGGACCGAAAGGTCTGTTTCCATGCTGTACATCTCTATGACTCTATGATACTATTTAAAAGGCACCTGAATGGGGATATGTGTCCAATGCTGGCAAATGAGACTAGGTCAGATTGGGATGTCTGATTGGCACACATGAGTTGGACTGAGGATCTGTTTCTGTGCTGTTTGACTCCATGACTCTAAGTTGAGAGGCAACTTACAGAAATGACAAGAATGGCTGTCATTTCCCTATTTAAGAAAAACAATCAAGTGGTCTGTGGGCATGGTTCCAGCACCCAGGTCTAACTGTACTATTTAAATTTATGTTGACTTCACACAGCTCAACAAGGCAGGAGTGAGAGAAAACCACTTGATGTCTGTGGCTGATGAAAGTTGAGTTAAACTATTCAAAACTAAGGTTTTCACAAAATTGGATGCAAATAGTGGCTTATGGCAAGTCCCATTGGTCAAGCAAACAAGACTGTTTAGTACATCCATAACTCTGTTTGGGAGATTGTGTTTCAACAGATTACCATTTAGTACCTCTTCACCTTCAGACATGTTTCAGCAGATTGTATCCAATATTTTACAAGGTCTTCACAAAATCATATGCTTCACGGATGACATATTGATGCAGAGGAAATTAGTTGAAGAGCATGATCAAAGAATGCTTACACGCAGAAGTGTTCACCTCATTGACAAGTGTGAATTCTGCAAGGCATCTTGTCAATCCTTGGGACACGTTGTCAGCAATGATGATTTAACAGATCCTGAGAAGACTAATGTCACGATGGAGTTCACAATTTTGCATTCAGGCCAGAATCTCTGACAAAGATTTTTAGGGAAGGCAAAATCTTTGCCTGAATTAGCAATGACTACAGAGCCCTGAGATGACATCTTAAGAAGACACAAGGATGGTAACAGAAGCTGAATACATTTCAGAGGATCAAGGTTAATATTGATAGTCACAAGTGGCTCAGTGCAGTATTCTCTGCCCTTTCCAACAACTGGTGCTTTAGCTGCGGTCATTGTAGCAGGTGCTTTTTCATGAACAATCAAAAGAACATTGCAGTACAGTCTGTTACAAATCACAAGCATTATCAGACACAGAAACACGATATGCTGTGATTGAGAAGGCAGTTTTCTCAGTTATATGGGCTCGAGAGAGATTTTCAGACTCCATCTTTGGTCTGAAAGTGATCACAGACACAGATTACAAATCTCTAGTTTATTGGATGAGAAAGAGCTGGCAAAGATGTCTTGGAGAATGCAAACATTTTGACTTTGTCTCATGAGTTTCACTGAAGAAAGAGAATATGAGCAAGAAAAACTGCAGATAACAGCATATACGTTTCTCAGAGCAATGGTCAACAACGCTTTTGAGCATAATTTGAGGTTATTTACAACATCAAGTCATATAGCCAGTCCATACACAGGCCACTGCGCCACAACTAACTCAGCGAAATTCGACAGGAGCATGTCCCAGACCAGAATTACTCAAACTCTCGTGATCCTGTATTGAGGATTGCACAGATCAAAAGCACTGTAGTATGAGCACCAACAGTATTTACAAATGTCGACAACATCTGACCAATAACCAGCTACTCCACTTCACTTGGGAAAGCTTCCTAAGGATGCTTGCTGACACCAGAGACACTTGAATCAACACATGAATAGCCAAAGCTCCATCAGTGATGTCTTGGTTTGGGATCTCCAAAAACACTGAAGATCTCATTCTGGATTGCAAGACCTATGCCATCCACAGGCCACAGTAATGAGAACTGTTAATGCACAACACATTCTCTCCAAACAGTAGCATTGTGAGGGCATAGACCTATTTGTTTTTTCATGGAAAATCTTAACTCACTGTCATTCCTGATTTCTCCCACAGGATAGAGGTTGAGAACGGGCGGCATAGTGGCTCAATGATGAGCACTGCAGCTTCACAGCGTCAGGGACCAGGGTTCAATTCCAGCCTCAGGCAGACTATCTGTGTGGAGTTTGCATGTTCTCCCCGTGTCTGTGTGGGTTCCCTCCAGGTGCTCTGGTTTCCTCCCACAATCCAAAGATGTGCAGGTTAGGTGAATTGGCTGTGCTAAATTGCCCATTGTGTTCAGGGATGTGTAGGCTAGGTGCATTAGTGTGAGATAAATATAGGGTCTGGAGGGTTTACTCTTAGGAGGGTTGGTGTGGACTTGTTGGCCTGAAGGGCCTGTTTCCACATCATAAGAATTCTAATTCTTAAACAAAGAAGATGCACAACACAACTATTTATTTATTCACCTCATTCAAGATATTTGCAATATCTGATACCTTTGATATTGGTGTGGGATTTCGGACCATTCGCTAAGAGAGTGCTTCATGCAATTTGTGGTCAGTTCTGGATTTGAACATGTCATAATTGAATGGAGAAGCTGAGCCTGGGTCAGGACAGATATATTGCTCTTGAAGAAGAATACTTATTGACACTGTTAAATAAGAGACTCACGCCACTCCAATCAAAGTTGCTGATGGGCAACAAGCTGAAGATTCAGCTCCCATCTTACTGACATGACAAAGAAGCTGACATTACATTTATGCTTTAAAATATGGTGCTGGAAAAGCACAAAGCATCCGAGGACAGAAAAGTTGACGTTTTGGGCCCTTCATCAGGAACATGAGGAGGGCCCAAGGGGGCTGAGAGATAAATGGGAGGGGGCAGGGTTGGGCGAAAGGTAGCTTGGAGGGGTGATGGTGATAGGTCGGAGCAGAGGGTGGAGTGGAGGGTAGAGCAGATAAGTGGGAAAGAAGATGGTCAGGTGGGACAGTTCAAGAGGGTGGTGCTCAGTTGGAGGTTTGGATCTGGGTTAAGGTGCGGGGAGGGGAGATGAGGAAACTGGTGAAATCAACATTGATACTTTTTAGTTGGAGGGTCGCAAGGCAGAAGATAATGTGCCTTCCTCCAGGCATAAGGTGGTTTAGATTTAGCGGTGGAGGAGGCCCAGGACTAGCGTGTCTTTGGCGGAGTGGGAGGGGGAGTTGAAATGGTTGGCCACAGGGCAGTGGGATCATTGGGTGCGTTTGTCCTGGAGATGTTACATTTATGCTGACAGGACTACCAAGATTGACATAATAAAAAGTTGTCCTCTCGTGGGCAACAGGCTCCATGTGACAGTGGGTGATACTTTGAAAATCGATTGTCACATTTCTGGCAGGGGCAACAGATGTAGCTCAGGGATTTGAACAGAAAAGATACAGTCATCCAAGGAGCTGGAGCAACCTTTCATGTCTGAAATGTTGCGAGTCTGAAGAAGTTCTCATTGGACTTGGAATGCTAACTCTGCTTTCTCTCTTCAGTTGCTGCCAGACCTGTTGAGTTTCTTGAGCAATTTCTGTTTTTATTAATTTCCACCCTTTTCTTTCCATTCTCCTGTTACCCAACAAGTTGCTACTGTCCATTTTATTCTATAAGCTGTAAACTTGCTTGTAACTCTGTTGTGCAGCTTTCCTCATCGTCTTCTAGGTCTTTCCTGAAATCAATGCTACCTGCTTAAAGATGTTTCTGCCCTAACTGGAGCACTGCATGCAGTTTTGGTCACCACATTATAGCAAGGGTTAGAGGGGATTTCCTCTGTGAATGGAAGAAAGTGCCTTATCTTTGCCCCTGATAATCTCATATATCTCTGCCAGGTTCCCTCTCAATCTTCACTGCTCCAAGGAAAACAACCTGAGCTGATCCAACCTTTCCTCATACCTCAGAACCTCCAGTCCAGGAAGCATCCAAGTAAATCCCCTCTCACCCTTCCTATAATGTGGTGACCAGAACTGCATGCAGTGCTCCAGTTATGGCATAACTAGCTTTAACCAGTATAACTGTTATTACACAGTCCAGCATAACCTCCTCGCTCTTGTATTCCCTGCCAGAGCTAATTAGGGCATGCATCCCATATGCCTCCTTAATCACCTCATCTGCCTACCCTGCTCCCTTCAGGATCGATGAATCAGGATCCCCGTGACCTTCAGTACTTTCCAGAGGCAACCATTCATTTTGTAACCTCTTTCCTTGTTAGCTTTCCCCAAGTGCATGACCTCACATTTTTCTGGCTTGAATTCCATTTCCCGTTGTTGTACACAGCTGACCAGTACTTTGATCTCCTCCTGCAGTTTACAGCTATCCTCACTATTTACAACCCTGACAATTTTCCTGTTGCCTTCTTGATTACACCTGGATGGGATACAGGGAGATTTGGCTGTCTGAATTCAGAATTGGTTGACTGACAGAAGGCAGAGAGTGGTTGTAGGTGGAAAGTATTCTGCCTGGAGGTCAGTGGTGAGTGACGTCCCACAGGGCTCTGTTCTTGGGACTCTGCTCTTTGTAGTTTTTATAATTTACTCGGATGAGGTTGAGGGGTTGGTTAGTAAGTTTGCCGATGACACAAAAATTGGAGGTGCCATTGATAGTATTGAGGGCTATTGCAGGCTGCAGCACGACATCAACAGTATGTAGAGCTGGGCTGAGAAATGGCAGATGGAGGTCAACCTCGATAAATGTGAAGTGATTAAAGACAGGATTCTTGGCGGTGTGGAGGAACAGCAGGATCTTGGTGTTCAAGTGCATACATCCCTCAAAATTGCCACCCAAGTGAATAGGGTTGTTAAGAAAGCATATGGTGCTTTGGCTTTCATTAACAGGGGTGTTGAGTTTAAGAGCCATGAGCTTTGCTGCAGCTCTAAAAAGCCCTGCTGAGACAACACTTGGAATATTGTGTCCAGTTCTAGTTGCCCTACTATAGCACAGACACAGAGGCTTTGCAGAGGGTGCAAAGGAGGTTTACCAGGATGCTGCCTGAACTGGAGGGCTTGTCTTACAAGGAGAGGTTGACTGAGCTCGGACTTTTCTCTCTGGAGAGAAGGAGGAAGAGAGGTGGCCTGATTGAGGTGTACAAGGCAATGAGAAGCATGGATAGAGCCGATAGCCAGAGACTTTTCCCCAGGGCAGGAGTGGCTGATATGAGGGGTCAAAGTTTTCAGGTGTTAGGAAAAAGGTATAGAGGCGACATTAGAAGTAGGTTCTTTAGAGTTGTGAGCGCATGGAATGTGTTGCCAGCTATGGTGGTGGAAGCAGTCATTAGGGACATTTAAGCAACTGCTGGACATGCACATGGATAGCAGTGAATTGAGGGGAGCGTAGGTTAGGTTATTTTATTTTAGATTAGATTAATCCCTGGCGCAACATCGTGGCTGAAGGGCCTGAACTGTGCTGTACTTTTCTATGTTCAATGTTCTATACCTCTTACTGTTTCAGTCCAAGTTAGTTATGTTCACCACAAACAGCAAGGGCCCCAGCACTGAGGCTGGCAGAACCCCACTGGAAATGGACTTCCAGTCACAAAAACATCCCTTCACCCTCAGCCAATTTTGGATCTATTTTGTGTTACTTTGCCTTGGATCTCATTGACTTTTACTTTCTTGACCAACCTGCAATGTGGGATCAAAACTCTTGCTAAAGTCCATGTAGACTGCCTCAAATTAATGACCTTCATCAATGCTTCTGGCTACTTCTCAAAATATTTGATCAATTTGGAAAACAGAATGTTCTTTCAACAAATTAATTTTGACTATCTTTGATTAATCTCCGTTTCTCCAAGTATAGATATATTCTGTCCCTCAAAATTCTTTCTTATAATTTCCCCACTCTGAGGTTAGACTGATTGGTCTGGAATTTCCTGGTCTATTCCTTCCTCCCTTTTTTAAATATTCATTGGGTCATGTAATGCTCATCAGTTTGGGCATGTACCTCCAAACGTACATGTTCAGGGACTTGAACAGAACAAAAGGAAGGAAGTGATGGAGTCAGCAACTCACTCCATGACTTCTGTCACTGGGATTTTCACACTATTGACTGAATTAAAAATAGTAACAAGGCAATTAGATTCATTCCATCCCCACAACAATCATTGGTAATTCTGATTTTCCTGCACTTGAACGAGTTTGCATCTTGCTGCTACCCAAAACTTAAAATGATGGCATAAATGGCAGCGCCTAGACCTTTAAACATGTTTTCCAGTTGGCTTATGCTCATTCACTTGGCTCCAATTAATTTACAAAATGTCAAAATTTATTTCCAAATATTCATTGATGCAGAATTCTACCATTGTGAAATAAAATCTTCATCAAAGGATTGTTTAAGTAACAACCAATCAATGCAGTTCATCGAGCACGACAGTCCAGTTTATTTCTTTCACACAAGTCTTTCGATTTCAAGCAAAGCAATCTTGGGCATTTTACCATCAACCATGAATGTTTTTTCCAAAAGGTGGCAAACCTACATCAGCCCATCACAATCCAAAATGACAAAACGAAATGGTGTACTTAATGGCTCAGTAAATTCACCCTTTCCATGCCTGACTACAGTACATGCCTCAGCTCCACAAAATCTCAGTCATCGTCAGTTTCCTGCAATTCTGGCTTCCTGCAAAATTTCAACTGTAATGCCTTTGGCAGCCAAGCATTTCATCAGCTGTCCTTATGTATTCTATATATGTGACCTGATGTCAAAAGCTGTGAGATAAGGCATCGGTGAAGTACCTTGGAACATTTTGCATTGTTCAATGCACTTTATTGAACCTGTTAAAAGCCTTTCTTTCCTTCTTATCCAATCCTGAATATTCCTCAACATCCAGGATACGTTGGGCTTGTTGCTCCTAAATTTCACCCTAAAGGGAAACATGTTGGGCCTATACTCTCTCCAATTCTGCTTTGAATGCTGTCCCCCCACCCCGCCCCGCCCCACAATTTTTCTGCTGTAGATTTCCCTGTGAGTAGCTGTTCACAGTTACCTTGGCTAGATCCTGCCTTATTCTCCTAATCTGAAATGCAGACCATCTTCTTCCTTTTCCAAATCACACTTGAAATATGGAGTGTTGTGGTCATTTTTACTAAAATGCTCCCCAATACCACCTCAACCACCAGCTTCATTCCCCAGAGTTTGCAGCTTCCCTTGTTGGACTTTCTACATGTTGATGCATAAAGTTCTCTTAAATACATTTCTCAAGAAATCTGTCACCTTTAAACTTTTTACACTATTTTTACCCCAATTAATGATAGGGAAGTTGAAGTCCCCTAATATAATTACCTGATAGTTTTTTTTATATACTTCGATGAATTGGTCTATCTTGCTGCTTCTCTACTGCCTGCATGGGGTCCAACAATACACTCCTAACAGTGTGACTGCTTCCTTTTTATTCATAAGCTCTACCCTCAAAGCCTTCCAAGATATTGTCTCTCCTTATTGCAACAACTGACTCAATATCACCTTGGTTTTTACATCTCCTGTCCTGCCTGAAGATCCTATATCCTGAAATGTTGAATTGCCTGTCCTGCTCCACCTGAAATGGCAACAACATCGCAATTCCAAACCTCTTAACTATCTGTCTTACCTATAATTCTCCGAGCATTAAAGAAGAGGCCATCAGCCTCACCTTACTGCCTTGAAACTCAACATAGCTGAACTCCCTTTGCCTTAGTTTCTTCACGAAAGTACATGGTGTCTCAATTGGACAAATACTCTTAGGTGCTCTCCTCCTGCTGAACTATTTTAATTCCCTCACAACAGCATTAGAAAATCCACATGCAAGGATGATGGTCACCTTCTGGTTCAGATACAGTCCGTCCCATTTGTATAGGTCCTGCCTTCCCAGGGAATAGTTCTAGTGATCCAGTAATCTAAAACCTTCCCTCCTGCACCAACGTTTGAGCCATGCATTCATCTGCTCTGTTCTCCTGTTTCTGTATTCACTAATACACGGCACCAGGTGTAATTCATCGATTCCAAACTTTGAGGTCCTGCTCTTCAGTTTACTGCCAAGTTCCCTAAATTCTTGTTGCAAAATCTCATCCTTGTTCGACCTATTTCATTGGTACCAACACAAAGCATGATCTCTGTCTTGTCACCTGACACTGCATTAGGGAGACAACACACCATCCTGGAGTCACAGCTGTGGCCACAGAAAAGGAAGAGAATTCCCAAAATTCACAACACTTTTCAGGGAAAGAAATTCCTTCTTATCAGAGACCTGAATGGCTGACACCTTACCCTAACTGGTGAATGCCCAATCACTATTGCTCTGACTTTCTTCTTCCTGCTGACCTGAATAGTCAGGTCACTTGTGGTGCCAGAGGCTTGCTTCTGTCTGCACTGACTTGAAGAACTAATGCACTCACCAGCTTCCAAAATGGAAAACTGATTTATGAGGGGGACCCAGGGGACTCCTGCACATTTGTCCTCCCTACGTGATTCTCTTTGACTGTTGATAGTCACCCATTCCCTTCTTTCCTCCAGTCCTTGAGCTGGAGTATGACCATCCCTCTAAACATGTTATCCATATCACTCTCAGCCTTGCAGATGTGTCACAGTGTCTCCATCGACCACTCAAGCTCCAAAATATGGAGCACAAGTTTCTGCAGGTGGGCGCACTTCCTGTACATGGTCATCGAGGTCAGTGGTCACCTCCATGACTTTCCACATATGAGAGGTCACAAATTCCATTTGGCTAATCCCACCTGCTATGTCCTATTCTTACTTGCTAACTTTTCTAATTGCTTAATTTTCAAGAAATTTCCTTGACCTTAAATTAATCTTCTTCGTTTATTCTTTGACTTTTACAGATTCCTGATGCTTCTCAGTTAATCCTTTAATAATCTCCTAACTCTTAGGCTTTAGTCTGCTGCTGCCCCGAGTGATCTTTGAAAGTCGTTATGAAATAAGACAGTGGAAGAAAAAAAACCTCCCTCCCCAGCCTCACCTCACTCCCATATTTATGAAATTGTCAAACTGCAGGTTCCATGCTGTGAGGCAGGAACATTGACCAAACCATTAATACACTCCTTATCCTTCTTTTCTGAGACTGTCATCAGATCTTTCACATCAGTCTCATCAGGCAGGCTCTATGGCTTCATGTCCAATTCAAATTATACTTTGATACCCCTTTCACAAAACACTATGGAGTTAGTTACAGAAGAACACAAGAAATAAAGGCAGAAGCAGGCAACTTGATCTCTTGGACTAGTTATGCCATTCAGTATGAGAATGGCTGATACAACTCAACTGTACTCTCCTGCACACTCCACATAGCAAAAAAAAACCTATCAATTCCAGTTTTAAATATGCTCAACAACTGACCATCTACAACTCCCTTTGGGAAGAGAATTCCCAAAATTCAAATGCGTTTCAGGGAAAGAAATTCCTTCTTATCACAGACCTGAATGGCTGACACCTTACCCTTAGACTGCGGCCTCGTTCACAACTCTGTGAGCAGTGGAAACAACTGCTCAGCATCTTACCTGTCATGTTTGTTAAGACCTATTCACTTTTTCTTGATAGGACATCCTTTCCATCCATGAAATCAATCTGTTGTGACCCCTCACACATCCATCCTTTTTTCAAGGACCCTAAATTGTACACAGTACTCCAGGTTTGATCTCAATGAAGGTCTGCATAATTGCAGCAGGATTCCCTAACTGTTAGATTTCAACAGCCCCACCTTTGCAGGAAAGGCTAACATATCATTTGTCTTCCTAATTGTTTGCTGTACCTTCATGCGAACTTTATGTACTCAGATCATGGAATGTGGTTAAACCCTTCTGATTCTTGGGTGAATGTGATCACGGAGCAAAGCAATTATGCAACAAAGCACCAAGAAACAATTAAGTGCTTCATTGGAGAGGTCGAATACGAACGCGCCTGAGAAAGAATGAACATGACAGGTTATTACCATCCATCCCCCTCTGCAATTCTGCAGAGTAGCAGTGCCAAAGGTTGTTCAGTTGAGTACACCAGGGACAAAACCAATTGCAGAGAAAAGCAGTTAGTGTCTTCATCCTTCATAATTTAAATTAGTATTAGCAATGATTGCTGGATTTAATTTTGAGTAAGAAACATAAAATTATATTTTTAACATTTCTCTATTTTCATTTCCCCAGTGCAGTTTCACTGATCTTCCAGTGAGGAAACTCTTCAATTACTAACATTAGGTTAATAAGTTTCCAATTTGCAGCCAGCAGCTATATTCTGAATGAGAATGAAACAAGTTCAGGTGAAGGGGGCCTTTGGACTTATATTTTCTCTGTCCAGAATACCAATTTCATTGTACTATTATGAGTCAGTAGTGTTGGTTAATGTCTCCTCAGTAGGATGGCAACCCTGAGGGTGCAGCACTGGACCATGACATTTAACTCTATTTTCTCTCCACTGATGCCACCAGACTAGTTGTGTTTGCCCAGAATTGTGTTTTTGTTTGAGATTTCCAGCATCCACAGTTGTATTTTGGTGAGGGATTAACTGCCCTTGATCAAAATCTCCTTGGATCCCAAATAGACAAATTTGTTCTTTGTATGTTAGTTGGATTTAATTGCGTAGAGGTATTGGCATTCACTGAGTTCCATGTACACAAACATGGGTCTCTTGTGGTATAGTTGCAATGTCCCTGCCCCTAAACCAGGAGGCCTCGGTTCAAATCCCAACTAATCCAGAAGTGTGCCATAATATCCCTGAATAGGTTGATGCAAAAAGAACACTGTATGCAGACACAGTCCTCAAGTATGATTGTTGGAGCTAAGAGGTGTTGATTTGAAATGAGTAACTGACTAAATAAATGTAGATGTGTATAAAGGTTTCTCCAGGTCTATTGCTCACAAACTGAATTCCTGGAAATGAATAAGAGTCAAAATCAGTTGGACAAGGATCTAACAGATCTGTTTGCAAAGTTGGGCAACTAACTTGGAGTGTTGGAGAAGATATTGGAGACATCAGCAGCATGGTCCGAATTACCTGAAAATTTGGTGCAATGTGGATGATTTAATTTTGCCTGAAGATATGAAATCAGATTGATACTGCACTCGTTACCTTTCACAGATTTAAATTGGACGAACATGCTTTCACTAATGACATCAGAGGATTATTGCAAATCTGGAGATTTTTGCTCCAATTTTTACAACATCTCCTTTTAAATGTGAAAGCTCGAACTTTATATGTGGAAGATATTTACATTTAAAATGTGTGACACCATCAGGGATGTGCTAATTCAATCATGTATTATTAATTCATTTAATTCCAGTGATATCATTAATCAAAAAGTAATGTTTCACCCATGGATTTAATAATGCACTTTGGTAATGGGCTTTGTATGCCCTCAGAATGTTTTCAGGTGCCCATGTTGCTTTTTTAAGTTGTTTGATCATGTTTTACAAAATATAGTTGGTATCGTTGCTAATTGATATTATTGATGTGCGTCAGAGCCCTTCGTATTTAATTCATTTTTAAGAGTCATTTGGCAAGGTGAGCATTTACTGTTCATTGTGACGGACCCCAAGAAGGTAGTTATACAAATGAGAAGCTTGAATCGCGTGTCAGAAGCCACTTCATAAATGGAGCTATTTATCACTTCAAAAGGTCCCTGCTTAGGAGCTGCTCGAAGATAAAAGCAAGGGGCATCGATTCAGGGTATACCATGGCAGTGAGATTGGCAAGTGGATATTGGGTAGGGAATGGAGGAACTGATAGTCTTAGATGGAGGATGACACAGAACAGGATGAATTTAATAACATTTCAAAGATCCAGAAAGGCAAGTTGGGGCCAGGTGCCTGAAATTATGTTCTGTGATTTCAGACAGCCATGGGATGGAAAAGAGATGGAAATATGTGACAGAGAAGAGAGAAATAGGGAGAATGGGATGAGAGTTGAGGTAAGGGATTGGGGGCAAGAGTTCAGATATATGGGTTATGGTTGAGATGCATAAGCAAGGGGTTTTGCATGGGGACCTCACACTGGAAACTGGGGCCAAGTCAGTACATATGGTTTGAGGTGAAATATATAGGGAGTAGAATTGAGCCGATGTCATCAATTTTGCATTGAGGTGCTTAACATAGTTGGTTGGTAATATTAGCAGGAGAGATGATTTTCAGACATCAATCGGCAATGCAAGTAACAGGTGTAGGACACAGTGCAGGAATGATGGAAGTTGGTCATTAGCAAGTAACATGAGCAAAGGATAGGGATTGAGGGGTGATAGATATAGGACAGACGTCAGAGGTAGTTTCTTTACTCAGAATGAACTGCCTGCAACAGTAGTAGACTCACCGACTTTAAGGGCATTTAAATGGTCATTGGATAGGCATATGGATGAGAATGAAATAGTGTACGTTAGATGGGTTTCAGATTGGTTCCACAGGTCAGCACAACATCGAGGGCCAAAGGGTCTGTACTGCGCTGTAATGTTTTATGTTCTATTTATCTGACTATTTAGGATAGAGTGCAGTTATTCATATTTAACTTCTTTGATTTTATAGAACATAGAACATTACAGCACAGTACAGGCCCTTCAGCCCTCGATGTTGTGCCGACCTGTCATACTAATCTGAAGCCCATCTAACCTACACTATTCCATGTACGTCCATATGCTTGTCCAATGACGACTTAAATGTACTTAAAGTTGGCGAATCTACTACCATTGCAGGCAAAGCATTCCACACCCCGACTACTCTCTGAGTAAAGAACCTACCTCTGATATCTGTCCTATATCTATCACCCCTCAATTCAAAGCTATGCCCCCTCTTGCTTGCCATCACCATACTTGGAAAAAGGCTCTCCCTGTCCACCCTACCTAACCCTCTGATTATTTTATATGTCTCTATTAAGTCACATCTCAACCTTCTTCTCTCCAACGAAAACAGCCTCAAGTCCCTCAGCCTTTCCTCGTAAGACCTTCCCTCCATACCAGGCAACATCCTAGTAAATCTCCTCTGCACCCTTTCCAAAGCTTCCACATCTTTCTTATAATGCGGTGACCAGAACTATATACAATACTTCAAGTGCGGCTGCACCAGAGTTTTGTACAGCTGTAGCATAATCTCATGGTTCCGGAACTTGATCCCTCTATTAATAAAAGCTAAATTTTTGCTCAGTAAAGTCCATCTGAACCAAACTATGAATCTTGTGGCTTGAGGCCTTTCATACATATCTCAGGTTTTGGATTTGAAATAAAAATAAAAAACATTATTGGTCTTTACAGAGATAATTAAAATATTTGTCAGCTTATAGGAACAGATAGTGTGTTGGAAAACATCATGCCACAAATTTTAACTCCCTACTCACAATTTCATACAGATTATCACCTGCCCTCACAGTTTACTCCTCTACTCCTAATCCCTGACCTCTACTCCTTAAAAACTATGAGCCAGAACAATATTAACTGTTGATTTACACATACTGGATCATTGTCATCATTAGGAAAAAGTTACTCATTGTAATCATGGAAGTCATTGAGCAGGAAACTCAGTTTCACTTTGGCACATTGGTCCTCAAAGACAATTAAGAGAAATATAAAGATGTTGGGACAATGCACAATACCTTCAGACATTCATGTGTTGCAGTCACGGCCATGTGTGCATTCAGCAAGATTTCCATGTGATCCAACAGCCATTTCACTTCTCAAATCAGTAACTTGTTAAGCATGAACCTTTGAGGGCATGGGAAGAAATAGAGTTCCAAATGGCTCCAAGAAATTTCATTAAGTTCAAATAGTGAAATATCACAGCCAATTCTTAACTGATAGATTTGGTTTGGAAAATCATCTCATACAACTTTATGTCAATGCACATTTATGGGAGAAAACATAAGATAAGCATGAACTTGTATCCCAATTATTACCTTCCACACCATCCACCCCCCACCAATGACGCATAGTGACAGGAGCATCTTACTTACACGAAATGTAATGCCATGATTCACAAGGGTATCTTTAACCCATCTTTCAAATCCTTGCCCTCTATCATCTTGAAGGACAAGGGGAGCAGATATATGGAAACTCCACTAACTGCAAGTTCCTCTCCAAGCCAAACACTACCCTGACTTGAACTATGTTGTTGTTCTTTACTGTTGACCACATGGGCTGCAGAAGCACATCAAATTCTCAAAGGCAATTAAACATGATTGATAAATGCAACAATGGCTAGTGTTGCTCAAATCTTAAGAATGAATACAAAAAGTACCGAGCCATAATCTCACTGAACAGTGGAATGGATTCCAAGGGCTAAATGTTCTGCTCTTATCCCTTGGTAAAGCTTCAATCCATACCTGTTATATCTATGATTGCTCAAGTTGTGATGGTGTTCTGGTTCAGGATGCACTCACCAACAAGGACACAGCTCAAAAGCTTATCCCTTTCTAAACATACCAACCATTAATTTGGAAGTCGGTTAAACCAGCGATGTCTGGATTTAAGGGGCATGTACTGACATTGCTTTAGCATAGCTCTGTGGAGTCAAGTCCAAATGCATATGATTTCAAAGCAGGAGATCAAGACATGATGTAGTTATGGTGAAGTGCATGAGAAAATAAAACATCTCCCAATGTGATTCATGAAATAGCTTGTGTATTCTGGGCTAGACCTCCAACAGTAAAAAGCCTTATAGAGCTTTGCACAGTCAATTTACTTTCTCCTCCAAGATTTGAAATGCAGCAATGGAACAGAACTGACTGCCCTCTGTTTGCTGACTGTTCTAACCACTGTGTCAACCCTCATTTTTTGCAGGTAATGACCTATATGAAAACTCTCCCTATGAGCCGGTTAGCTCACGTCTGTCCGACATATTCCGACTTGCTGCAATCAGTTCAGGTAAAGAAAATGATATTTCTCTTATCTCCTCTGAAAATATTTCCTCTTCTGAGAGAGGGGCGTGAGTGTGGGATTTATCTGAGGATAAACTTCCCAGTGGTAGACTGAAAGCCACAAGATTTTCAATTCAAATGAACCAAATTCCACTGTGAAATCCCCAGGTTACTGCTGCAAATCTTGTAATCCCATGGAATCGAAATCGAACTTGATTATCTTGAATGCTATAAAACAGTAGTCATGCTTCCAGTTGCTGCAGTGGAAAATACATGGGAGAGCAATATTTGAATTTACTCGACAACCTTGAGTACAATTCATCAGCAATCCCTTCCTCGATTGAATACCACATTTCAGCAGAAGTCTAAATGATTCTAACAAGAGGACATATCGTACACTCCAAACCTAGTGAAGACAAGGCCCACACCATATCTGATCTCAATGAAAATTCTCCTCAAATTGCTCTCCAAACTTCCCTCAAATTTTCCCATGTGGAGTGGTTCATTGAACATAACTTGTTCAAGTTAGCATAGTCAATTATCTGTCTCTGCCCAGCTCGGGTTCCTGACTGCTTCTTCCAAGACTTTGCCAATCTTAGAAATACGATGAAGGACTACCATTTCCTCGTTATTCTGAGGATTCTGAGCAATTGCATCATGCTTATTGTCAATATAGGATGGTTAAAAGCAAATTAAGCAGTGGTGTTCTGAAAGACACTGGATAAATAATTTGGAAGGAAAATATTTTCAAGGCAATGGGGATAAAGTATGGAGGGTGAGGTTAATTGAATAGCTCTTTGAAAGTGTGGCATATGGATCATTCCTCGATTCTTACCTCACTTTTCTCTTCATCAATGTTGGGAACCTCAAGATTCAAATCATGTCAGATTTTATATTTAAGACACACAATGACTAATTTGTCAAAGTTAAGTGAACATGTTCGTGACTTTTATTTCTAAGTTGGAATAGAAGCAAGCTGGGTACATTCGGCCTGGAGCGCAGTACAGATCATAGCCAGAATTAATTCCAAATCGTTCTTTTGGCAAATCAAGCTTTGCTTTTGGGAAAGGATATTTCCTCATCCTCAAAACCAAGATTTTGCCCTAATCTGAAAGTTATTGGAACATGTGAAAGACCCATTTGGCTGTCTCTCAACAGCATGCCCTTTCTAGCGACTTTAACAGAGTAAATCATCCCAAGACAATTTCCAGGAAAGTTGTCAGACAAATGAGACAGTCCACCATTTAAAGCAAAGTTAGGACAGGTCACCAAATGAAGTTAGGCAAATAGGTCATTTTTTTGGCAGTATTTTAGTGATAATAAAAGCAAGCTATTGCAGATGTTGTAGATCTGAAATGGAAACAGGTAGTAGAACATAGAACATAGAAAAATACAGCGCAGTACAGGCCCTTTGGCCCTCGATGTTGCGCCGATCCAAGCCCACCGAACCTACACTAGCCCACTATCCTCCATATGTCTATCCAATGCCTGTTTAAATGCCCATAAAGAGGGAGAGTCCACCACTGCTACTGGCAGGGCATTCCATGAACTCACGACTTGCTGACTAAAGAATCTACCCCTAACATCTGTCCTATACCTACCATCCCTTAATTTAAAGCTATGCCCCCTCGTATTAGCTGACTCCATACGTGGAAAAAGGTTCTCATGGTCAACCCTATCTAAACCCCTAATCATCTTGTACACCTCTATCAAATCACCCCTAAACCTTCTTTTCTCCAATGAAAACAGCCCCAAGTGCCTCAGCCTTTCCTCATACGATCTTCCTACCATACCAGGCAACATCCTGGTAAACCTCCTCTGCACCTGTTCCAGTGCCTCCACATCCTTCCTATAGTATAGCAACCAAAACTGCACACAATACTCCAGATGCGGCCGCACCAGAGTCTTATACAACTGCAACATGACCTCAGGACTCCAGAACTCAATTCCTCTACCAATAAAAGCCAGTACGCCATATGCCTTCTTCACTGCACTATTTACCTGGGTGGCAACTTTCAGAGATTAACACTTCAACACTTCAACACCTCAACTTGAAGTGTAGTCCTGGAAAAAAAATCTTCCAGGAGAAAGTGAGGACTGCAGATGCTGGAGATCAGAGCTGAAAATGTGTTGCTGGAAAAGCGCAGCAAGTCAGACAGCATCCAAGGAACAGGAGAATCGATGTTTTGGGCATGAGCCCTTCTTCAGGAATGAGGAAAGTGTGTCCAGCAGGCTAAGATAAAAGGTAGGAAGGAGGGACTTGGGGGAGGGGCGTTGGAAATGTGATAGATGGAAGGAGGTTAAGGTGAGGGTTATAGGCCGGAGTGGGGGTGGGGGCGGAGAGGTCAGGAAGAAGATTGCAGGTTAGGAAAGTGGTGCTGAGTTCGAGGGTTGGGACTGAGACAAGGTGGGGGGGAGGGGAAATGAGGAAACTGGAGAAATCTGAGTTCATCCCTTGTGGTTGGAGGGTTCCTAGGCGGAAGATAAGGCACTTTTCCTCCAGCTGTCGTGTTGCTATGGTATGGCGATGGACGAGTCCAAGGACCTGCATGTCCTTGGTGGAGTGGGAGGGGGGGTTGAAGTGTTAAGCCACGGGGTGGTTGGGTTGGTTGGTCTGGGTGTCCCAGAGGTGTTCTCTGAAACGTTCCGCAAGTAGGCGGCCTGTCTCCCCAATGTAGAGGAGACCACATCGGGTGCAGCGGATGCAGTAAATGATGTGTGTGGAGGTGCAGGTGAATTTGTGGCAGATATGGAAGGATCCCTTGGGGCCTTGGAGGGAAGTCAGGGGGGAGGTGTGGGCGCAAGTTTTGCATTTCTTGCAGTTGCAGGGGAAAGTGCCGGGAGTGGAAGTTGGGTTGGTGGGAGGTGTGGACCTGACGAGGGAGTCATGGAGGGAGTGGTCTTTTCGGAACGCTGATGGGGAGGGGAGGGAAATATATCCCTGGTGGTGTGGTCCGTTTGGAGGTGGTGGAAATGACGACGGATGATACGATGTATATGGAGGTTGGTGGGGTGGTAGGTGAGGACCAGTGGGGTTCTGTCTTGGTGGCGATTGGAGGGGCGGGGTTCAAGGGTAGAGGAGCTGGAAGTGGAGGAGATGCGGTGGAGAGCATCGTCGACCACATGTGGGGGGAAATTTCAGTCTTTGAAGAAAGAGGCCATCTGGGTTGTTCGGTATTGAAACTAGTCCTCCTGGGAGTAGATGCGGCAGAGACGAAGGAATTGGGAATATTGGATGGTGATTTTACAGGGGGCAGGGTGGGAGCATGAGGCAGCGCCAATACAGTCATCGATGTAGTGGAGGAAAAGGTGGGGTGGGGAAAAAAAATAAACAGGTCTGAAAGCATCTGTGTTGAGAGAAAATCTTAAAGTTTCAAGTTTCTCCTTCAGGAATTCCAGATTTTAGAAACTGGGTTGCTGAAGGTGTGACTGCCATTTGTGGGGTGATGGAAATTGTGCAGAGTGGGACAGAAAGAGAGACCTTGGTGTCAAGTCTTTGAAAGGCTACTGAATTTTCATCAGTGAGTCAGGCTTTCCAGTCCAGTGTTAAAAGTAAAGCTGTGTGAGTTTTCCATTCTGCCAACACTGAGTTGTGTAGTTGGATCGTTTGTCACTGATATTCATATTCACATCTTCCCTTTCACTAGCCACTTTTCTGCCCAGTCAACTTTAACTGGATAAAAACAGTTGAGAAATTATAATGGTTTCATTTAAACCAATAAAAACTACATGGAAAGCTAAATGAAGGTGAACTGAAATTATGAAAGGGCCAATTATGACACTGGCAATTAAACAAAGAAATTATTCCAGATAATTCTATCTTTTTTATGATTTTCCTAGTCCCTAGATACATGATAGATTTTAATCAAAGAACTGCTACATTTATTGGAAATCTACATGAAAGGAACACTTCATGACAGACAAAAGTAAATTAACCCACAAAGTCGCAAAAAACTCAATTACTGATTCACTCACCTATCTGAAAAAAAAATGTAATGGGTGAGATTCCTTTTATTACTGTACCAAAAAATGACATCTTGTTAATTTAGGCATCAGCCTCTTTCTCGAGTCAAAGAGATGTATAGCACAGAAACAGACCCTTTGGTCCAACAAAATATCCGAACCTAATCTCATCCCATTTGCCAGCACTTGGCCCATATTCCTCTAAACCCTTCTTATTCATGTACTCATCGAGATTCCTTCTAAATGTAATAATTATACCAGTCTCTGCAGTCCTCAGTTTTACCTTTTCCTCTGGCAGCTGATTCCATACATGCACCACCTTCTGCATTGCCCCTTAAGTCCCTTTTCCCCTCTCACACTAAACCTCTGCCCTCTAGTTCTGGACTCCCGCACCTCAGGGAAAAAACCTTGTCCATTTAACCTTCGCTTGCCCTCGTGATTTTATAAACATCATAAGGTCACCCCTCAGCCTGCGATGCTGAACTATGCTGTACAGAAAGGTGCTACCAATTACTGAAGTAATATAAGTACTTTTAACATTCCAGGGTATAAATTTGTGCTGGGTGATATCTATGTGTAGTGCCTGATGCACAGCTTCAATTCAGTGTGGTACACTTAAAGAATGAAACTTTAAAATCGAGTCTGATACTTTGGTACAGAGCAAAGAGAGTGCTGAAGTCAGGAAGTCAGTACTCAGGGGGTGCTGCATTGTTGAAAGATCAGTGCTGAGAAAGCTTTGCCATCGGAGAACCAAGACGAAGAGGGTGCAGTTGTTATGTCAGTGCTGAGGGAGTATTGCATTGTTAGAGGACAAAAAACCTGAACTAACCAAAGTGAACTGGCAAATTAGGTTACGGAATAGGTCAACAGAGATGGAATGGCAGATATTTAAAATTATTTTTCAGAATACACAGAACAGTTGCAGTCCAAGAAGAAAGAAAAATTCAAACAGGAAGAACCATGATCGATAGTTAACAAAACCAGCAAAGTGAAAGAGGAAGTATATTATTGTGTCAGGATGGGTAGCAGAATAGAAAAATCAGGTGAGAATGACTGAGAGATAAATGAGGAAGGAAAAATTTGAATACAAGAGAAAGCTAACGTAGAAATGTTGAAAAAGCTTTAAGAATTTCAATGGATGTAAAGATGGAAATGCATTAATAAAATGAACATTGATCTGATTAACAATGAGTCTGAGGAATTAAGCATGGAGGATAAGAAGATGGACTCTATCAACAATGAATTGAATAGGTATTTTGCATTGGACTTTACTGTAGAAATTATAAGGAATTCCCCAGAAATAACTGGAAAACAAGGAATGAAAGGGAGGGAGGGACTGAAGAAAATTACAAACACCAAAGAATTGGTAATGAGCAAATTACTGGAGTTGAAGGCTCACATGACCTTGGGTTTTGATGGCCTTCATCCTTGGATCTTAAAAGAAGTGACCAGTGTGATTGTTGGTGCATTGGCTTTAATGTTCCAAAATGTAGATTTGGGGAAGCTTCTGTTAGATTGGAAGATAGTGAATATAATGTCTTTACTCGGAAAGTGAAAAAGAAAACAGGCCAGTTTTGTTGGAGGTGCTACCAAAGATATTATAATAGGCCACCAGGCAAGGTAAAGGTAGTGTCAATGTAGTTTTGTGAAAGGAAAATGATGTTTGACCAAAATATTGGAGTTCTTTGAGGCAGTGACATGTACTGTGCACAAAAGGAAATTGGCAGATGTATTATATTTAGATTTCCAGAAGTATTTCATAAACTGTCTCAGCAAAGGTTATTGTGAAAAGTAAAGGCCCATGGTACAAGAGTAGAAGATTGGCCAGCTGCAGGTAACAAAGAGTAAGTGTCAATGGATATAAAGAAAAATGGGAGCAGGGATCAGTGCTGGCTCAAGATTCTTTATGAATTTATACAAATTATTTCAATGTTTTGGTTGTGAATATGTTCGCCCAGCTGGGAAATTGATTTGCAGACATTTCGTCCCGTGTCTAGGTGACATCTTCAGTGCTTTGAAGTCTCCTGTGAAACACTGCTGTACTGTGTCTTCTGGAATTTATTTGGTTCCATTTCTGCTGCTTCTCATTGCCAGTTTCAATTGTTCATTGTAATGGCCCAGAGAATGGGTCCAGATCAATGTGGTTGTTGATAGAGTCCATGGATGAGTGCCATGCTTTGAGAAATTACTTCAATGAAAGGACAGAAGATTTGGTGAGTAAACTAGCTCATGACATAAAGATAGGTGGGAAACTAAGTTGTGAAGCCGAAGAAAGCTGCAAAGAGATGTAGATAGGTTAATTGAGGGGCAAAGATCTGGCAAATGGATTATAATGTGGAAAAATGGTCTACTCTGTCAGGTAGAATTAAAAAAACATTTTATCCAAATAGAGTCACAGAGAAATAGTGAGAGATCATAGATAATTAAGTTGTAGAGGGTGGCCTAGTGTATGAATCAGAAAAGGCAAGTATGCAAGTAAAGCAGATAATGAGGAAAGCTAACAGAATGTTATTGCTTATTGTGAGGGGATTCAAATACAAAAGTAGGAAGTTGAATAAAAGCAAAATACTGCAGATGCCTGAAATATGAAACAAACACAGACAATGCTGGAGAAACCCTGCATGTTCTGAGCAAGAGTTATACCAGATTTGAAACATTAACTCTGTTTCTGTCTTCACAGATGCAACTAGACCTGCTCAGTTTCTCTAACATTATCTGTGTTAATTTCAAAGAAGGGAGGTTATGCTTCAGTAGTACAAAGCAGTGGTTAGACTGCATTAGGAATATTACAAACAAAATAGGTTTCCTAATTTAAGGAAAGGTGTAAATGCATGGGAAGCAATTCAGAGAAGGTTAAAGAGATGAATATCTGGAATTAGTGTTTTTTTTTGTGAGGAAAAGTTGGACAAGCTTGGCTCAGCTGAGAAGGGTATGGGGTGACTTGACTGAAACATGGAAGATCGTGAGGGGTCTTGACAAGATGAGTGCGGAAAGGACATTTTCTCTTGTCAGAGAATCCAGAACTTAGGATCATATGAAAATAAGAGGTTGTCCATGTAGTATAGAGATGAGGAGTTTTTTTCACTCAGAGAGTGTTGAGTTTTTGGAACTCTCTTCCTCAAAAGGCAGTGTAAACCGTGTCGTTGATGATTTTTCAGTGAGAGGCTGAGTAAGGGATAATAAGGGGTAATAGAAATATTGGCTTGAGCATACAATCTGATAATCCATGCTCTTATCCAATGGCAAAGCACATTGAAAAAGAAAAGGGCACACTCACACACAAAAATAATTTGATCAGTACTGCCTGTGGGGGTTTGTCATGTGCCAACCTTTCTATACTTCTGACATTGCAATGGTGACCACACTACAAAACTGCTTCACTGGATGTTAAACACTTTCAACATCCTGTGGTCATGGAAGCTGTCATATAAATGTAAGTTTGTTTTAAAGTTTTAAATTTCTTTTCTTTAACATGCATTGACCAGTTTTGAGGTAATGGTGCTGAATCTGGGCTTGGCAAATAACACTTAACTCTAAATCAGGTGAATTCAAAATTGACTTAAGCATATTATCCAGCACTGACACTTCAAGATACATGTAATATTGAGGAAACACTTCACTACTGGAGGTAGCATGATTCAGATGAGGTGTCAATCCCAGAGTCCGAGTTAGCCGACAAGGTGGACACAAGTGATCCCATCTTCTCCAACATCCTCGCCAACAGTTATCTCTCAATAAACAGCACTTTGAAAATACACAGAATTTCTGATCTTGTTTTGTTGAAATGTGTCCATGAAGTATTGTTGGGAGTTTACAGAAAGATGCAACAAGCAATTATACAAAAGCAGGTCTGTATTGTTTCTGAAGAGAGTTCTAAAATATGTTTGTGATGGAAGTAAAATAATTGGATATTGTTTGAAGCCAAAAAAATGGAAATTTCTTTGTTCGTTGGTTCTGCTGCCTAAGTAAATCACCTTTGTGTTTGATCAGTGGAATAATCTCAAAATGTAAGTTAATGTAAGGGTCTTCCATGTCAACAGTGAATAAAAACAACAAATTGGAATGAACTGCCAGACATCAATAAACTTTTTGAACAGAAAAGCTGTGGGTGTTCTATACATTGAGAATAACTAGCTTCAGAGCTTGAGTGGGAGGTGCATATGCTCTGCTTGGGTTGAGGGTCATGCATGATATGGTAGAAATGACAGAAGATGAAACTGTGTTTTACTCGTGAGAAAATAAGTCTATAATGTAATCGTTCTGTAACTGAGGCTTGCTGACAATGTGTCACGGTATAAGAGTTCCTTTCTGATGTTAACCAAGATGCTGAAAGGCTGCTCAACTGGACTAGTGAAATGGAGCCAAGTGAGTAACTGCATTATGCAAGAATACAAACGACCAACGTTGCTTTCCAACACCAGACTCAATTTTTGACTTTAACTTTTTCTCTTTAGATGCTCATTCCCAGCTGTATTGACTCAAACTCAAATCTATTTGTGTTAAATTGGTTTGTGCCTCCCACAAATTGGATAATTGAGGGCAATTGACCGAGTAACATGTATTGTGTAATTGGGTTTCAATGATGATGTTCTGTGCAGTATAATTGCTTTTTAGTCATTACATTACATTGTGTCTGATAAACTGTGGCAAGCGTCACCTTCGTGGCATTTGCACTTTTTGAGTTTGCCCATAAATGTCAGGCACAGAAATTGCCAGTAGGATTCCAACTTTGAAAGAAATGAGAAGACCTCAGTGCTAGGACTCCTCATTAACTGGGAGTATGTTGCTGAGGGCAGAAGATGTGACAGGCAGGTTTGACGACACCTGAAGTGGATATCAGATGTTGTTGTGGATTGTTGTTTGGAGTATTAGTGCCTGATGTCAAGTAGTTGTAACCACTGACCACCATGATGCATACGCTGACCCACAGAGGAAGTCGCCATTTTCACTCTGTTGTTGGCTAGTTTGATAAGTAATGTTTAGCACTTACATGTCACACCTGCAAGCATCCTTGAAATGGAGCTTTGGTTTTCCAGTGGTCATCTTGTTCTGGTTACTTAGTCACACTGAAACTTCTTCAGTAACCGTCTTCCATCTTGGTCCTGCACAAATCCACTATTACATCAAATGTTCCTTGACCACATTCTTTCCACTCCCTAATATGTTGAGATAATTACACCAGGGCCTTGCTAGGTTTACTTCACAAGCTTTCAGTTGTGACCTTGTAACCATGAGCCAAGCTATTTCCTCACTCTTTCTTAAGATCACATCCCTCATTCTTTGGCATCTCAGCCTGATATCCTAATTATCAGCAAATTCTTTTATGCCAGACTGTATGACATAAAAGCCACAAACAGTGCAGCCTCCCAGGCGTTCCTATCCTCTATCATGGAGGTCTAAGATGACAACACACTGGGAAGGCTGGACCAGCCATGATCTTGGGATGAGTTAACCAATGCCCTTGAGTCCTTTAAAAAGAATAAAACTCCCACAATTGATGGCTAACCACCTAAGTTGTATTCAGCTCTACGGGACTTGATTAGACAAACAGGAGGCTGGAAGAATACAGCAAGTCAGACAGCACCAGGAGGTGGAGAAGTCACTGCTTTGGGTATAACCCTTCTTCAGTTATCCCCAAAACATTGACTTCTTCACCTCCTGATGCTACTTGGCTTGCTGTGTTCTTTCAGCCTCCTGTTTGTCTACTTTGGATTCCAGCATCTTCCGAGTTATTTTGTCTCTAACGATGTGACTTGATTGGCAAGGGCCAATTAGAGGTGTACAACAGTATGCTTCTGGAAGGTACAATGAAGGGGGAAGTTATCATCACCCTTATCTACAAGGTGAAAGAGAAAAGGAGGAAATTAGAAACTGGCAATCAATATTACTGATGAGTGCAGATTACAAACTCCTACCTCAGGTCATCACCAACCAGATCAGGTCTGCTCTGGGATTGCTGATTCACCCAGCTCAAACCCAGGCTGTAGTGGGCAAGAAGATCTCTGAGAGCCTTGTGCTTCTTAGGGATATGATCGTTGGCATGTAGGACAGGGGGTGGGCACGTGCCTCATCAGCTTGGGCCAGGAGAAGGTCACTAACAGGACATTACACACCTATATTTAGGATGTGCTCTCCAAAATTGGTTTTGATGAGGGAATCTGAAATTAGATCCATTGATCGACACCAACGTTATTAGTGCAGTCTCAATCAATGGGTGGGAATCAGAAAACGTACAAATCAGATTTGGAGTCAGGCAGGACTGCCCACTCTCTGCTACTTGGTTTGTGTGCTGTATAGAACCTTTTGCTGAGGCCAGGAGGAAGGATGTGAGCCTGATAGGGCTGATTAAACCAGGCTGCAGAGGCCTGCAGGTCAAAGCTGCCCTGAATGTGTATGATGTTGCCATTTTCTGTTTGGATTCACTGTCAATGTGCAGACTCATGAGCATCTGAAACCAATTTGACCTGGCCTTGGGAGCCAAGGTGAATTGAGGGAAGAGCCAGGCCACATGCTTCCATTGGTAGTCACAGATGAAGTGCCGGAAGACTGGAGGCTGGCTAACATGGTGCCACTATTTAAGAAAGGTGGTAAGGAAAAGTTAGACAATGATAGACTGGTGAGCCTGACACTCAATCAAGCTAGTGAGGCATGATTTCCCAATTGATTGAGTTGTTTGAAGAAGTGATGAACAGGATTGATGAAGGCTAAGCAGTGGACGTGATCTATATGGACTTTAATAAGGCAATCGACAAGGTTCCTTATGGTTGACTGGTTAGCCAGGTTAGATCTCATGGAACACAGAAATGGCTTGAAGGTAGAAGAGAGCATGGTGGTGGAGGGTTGCCTTTCATACTTGAGGTCTGAGACCAGTGGAGTGCCACAAGGAATGTGCTGGGTCCACTGCTTTTCGTGATTTATATAAATGATTTGAATGTGAATATTGGAGGTATAGTTAATAAGTTTGCAAATGACATTAAAATTGGTGGTATAGTGGACAGCGAAGAAAGTTACTTCAGAGTACAAAAGTATCTTGATCAGATGGGCCAATGGGCTGAGGAGTGGCAGATGGAGTTTAATTTAGATAAATGTGAGGTGCAGCATTTTGGAAAGGTAAATCAGGGCTGGACTTATACACTTCGTGGTAAGGTCCTGGGGAGTGCTGCGGAACAAAGAGACCTTGGAGTGCAGGTTCACAGTTCCTTGAAAGTGGAGTCAACATAGATAGGATAGTGAAGAAGGAGCTTAGTATGCTTTTCTTTATTGGTCAGAGCATTGAGTTTTTGAGTTGTGAGGTCATATGTGGCTGTAAAGGGCATTGGTTAGGTCATTTTTGGAATATGATATGCAATTCTGGTCTTCCTGCAATAGGAAGGATGTTGCAAACATGAAAGCATTCAGAAAAGATTTACAAGGATGTTGCCAGATTGAAGGGTTTGAGCTATGAGGAGAGGCTGAATACGCTGGGGTTGTTTTCCCTGGAGCGTTGGAGGCCAAGGGGTGACTTTATAGAGGTTTATAAAATCATGAGGGGCATGGATAGGATAAATAGACAAGGTCTTTTCCCTGGGTTGGGGAGTCCTGAACTAGACAGCATTGGTTTAAGGTGAGAGGGGAAAAATTTAAAAAGGACCTAAGGGGCAACTTTTTTCATGCAGAGGATGGTGCGTGTATGGAATGAGCTGCCAGAGGAAGTGGTGAAGGCTGGTACAATTACACCACTTAAAAAGCATCTGGATTGGTAAATGAATAGTAAGGGTTTAGAGGGATATGGGCCAAGCGCTGGCAAATGGGAGTAGATTAGGTGAGATTATTGGTCGGCATTGACAAGTTGGACCGAAGGGTCTGTTTCTGTGCTGTACATCTCTATGACTGTGACTATAAGAGGGCCAACCAATCCTTTATCCCCTTCACTGTCAGGACATAGAACCTGAAAGTGCTGGGAATATGCTTTGGAGGAGCTAGGATATGTGCAAAAAATTTGGGAGGAATGTCTTGCCAAGGTGAGGCAGAAACTGGAGTACCAATCCCTCTCCATTGAGGGTAAAATCCTGGTCATCAGGTGTGAGGTACTCTCGGTGTTGCTGCATGTGGTGTAGGTTTGGCCCATTACCCAAACCTGTACCTTTGCAGTCACCTGAATCATCTTCCACTTCATCTCGATGTCAAAGATGGATATGCCCGTCCAGACACGATATACTAAACTCTGGATGGGGGATGATGATGTGCCCAATGCTGCCCTCATCCTGATGCCCACATTTGTGTGTGCCTGCATCAAGTTGCATGAAGACCCTTGGTACACAAACAGGAGTCACTGAGGTTCGACCTGTCCCCGGTTTTGTGAAAGATGGGTCTGGCTGTGGATGTAGGTTTGCTGTGTGAGCTGCAAGGTTCGTTTTTCAGACATTTCATCACCATACTAGGTAACGTCATCAGTAAGCCTCTGGTGAATCACTGGTGTTAGTGACTTGCTTTCTATTTCCATGTTTAGGTTTCCTTGGGCTGGTGACATAAATTCCTCTGGTGATGTCATTTCCTATGGTGATATCATTTCCTGTTCTTTTTCAAAGAGTCCAAGTCATTGTGTTTGTTGATAGAGTTCCAGTTGGAATGTGTGCTTCTTGGAATTCTCATGCGTGCCTCTGTTTGGCTTGTCTGAGGAAGGATATATTGGCCCAATCGAAGTGGTATCCTTCCTCATCTGTATGTAAGGATACTAGTGAGAGTGGGGCATGTCTTTTTGTGGCTAGGTGATGTTCATGTATCCTGGTGGCTAGTTTTCTGCCTGTTTGTCCAAGGTAGTGTTTGTTACAGTCCTTGCACAGTATTTTGTAAATGACATTAATTTTGCTTGTTGTCTGTATCGGGTCTATAGAGTATAGAGTTCCAGTTGGAATGGGAATTCTCATGCGTGCCTCTGTTTGGCTTGCCCTAGGATGGATGTACTGTCCCAGTCGAGGTGGTGTCCTTCCATATCTGTATGTAAAGATACTAGTGAGAATGGGTCATGTAGTTTTGTGGCTATAAGACGATAAGACCATAAGACATAGGAGTGGAAGTAAGGCCATTCGGCCCATCGAGTCCACTCCGCCATTCAATCATGGTTGATGCGCATTTCAGCTCCACTTACCAGCGTTCTCCCCGTAGCCCTTAATTCCTCAAGACAACAAGAATCTATCAATCTCGGCCTTGAAGACATTTAGCGTCCCGGCTTCCACTGCACTCCGTGGCAATGAATTCCACAGGCCCACCACTCTCTGGCTGAAGAAATGTCTCCGCATTTCTGTTCTGAAATGACCCCCTCTAATTCTAAGGCTGTGTCCACGGGTCCTAGTCTCCTCGTCTAACGGAAACAATTTCCTAGCATCCACCTTTTCAAAGCCATGTATTATTTTGTACGTCTCTATTAAGTCTCCCCTTAATCTTCTAAACTCCAACGAATACAATCCCAGTATCCTCAGCCGTTCCTCATATGCTAGACCTGTCATTCCAGGGATCATCCGTGTGAATCTCCGCTGGACACGTTCCAGTGCCAGTATGTCCTTCCTGAGGTGTGGGGACCAAAACTGGACACAGTACTCCAAATGGGGCCTAACCAGAGCTTTATAAAGTCTTAGTAGTACATCTCTGCTTTTATATTCCAACCCTCTTGAGATAAGAGACAACATTGCATTCGCTTTCTTAATCACGGACTCAACCTGCATGTTTACCTTTAGAGAATCCTCGACTAGCACTCCCAGATCCCTTTGTGCTTTGGCTTTATTAATTTTCTCACCATTTAGTAAGTAGTCCATGCTTTTATTCTTTTTGCCAAAGTGCAAGACCTCGCACTTGCTCACGTTAAATTCCATCAGCCATTTCCTGGACCACTCTCCCAACCTGTCTAGATCCTTCTGTAGCCTCCCCACTTCCTCAGTACTACCTGCCTGTCCACCTAACTTCGTATCATCGGCAAACTTCGCTAGAACGCCCCCGGTTCCCTCATCCAAATCATTAATATATAATGCGAACAGCTGCGGCCCCAGCACCGAACCCTGCGGGACACCGCTCGTCACCGGCTGCCATTCTGAAAAAGAACCTTTTATCCCAACTCTCTGCCTTCTGTTAGACAGCCAATCCTCAATCCATCCCAGCAGCTCACCTCGAACACCATGGGCCCTCACCTTGCTCAGCAGCCTCCCGTGTGGCACCTTATCAAAGGCCTTTTGAAAGTCTAGATAGACCACATCCACTGGGTTTCCCTGGTCTAACCTACTTGTTACCTCTTCAAAAAATTCCAACAGGTTTGTCAGGCATGACCTCCCTTTACTAAATCCATGATACGAAGTTGATGTTCCTGTATCCTGGTAGCTAATTTTCTGCCTGTTCATCCAATGTGGTGTTTGTTACATTTCTTGCAAGGTATTTTGTAAATGACAGTAGTTTGGCTTGTTGTCTGCATTGGGTCTTTCAAGTTCATTAGCTGCTGTTTTAGTGTGTTGGTGGGTTTGTGGGTTACCATAATGCCAAAGGGTCTGAGTAGTCTGGCAGTCATTTCCGAGATGTCTTTGATGTAGGGGAGAGTAGCTAGGGTTTCTAGAAGCGTTTTGTCTGCTTGTTTGGGTTTTTGCTGAGAAATCGGTGGACTGTGTTTATTAAGTACCTTTTTCTTGACTATGCAGTTTAGGTGATTTTTCTTTGCTCTTCGTAGTTCCTCTGTACTGCAGTGTGTTGTGGCTCACTGAAATAATGTTCTAATGCAGCTTTGTTTGTAGGTGTTGAGATGATTGCTTCTGTAGTTCAGTATTTGGTCCGTATGTGTTGTTTTCCTGTAGACACTGGTTTGAAGTTCCCCATTGGCTGTTCGCCCTATTGTGACATCTAGTCTGGCCTTGGTGCCTTGGAACGCTGTAAGTAGTTTGACTTCTGTATCACTTGTTCTTAATGGAAAAAAGATCTGCAGAGAGAGATGCAGTTGGTTTTGTTGAGGTTCATCCCAGCAGCTCCTTGATGCAGGACTCTGAGCTCTGTGCAATGTTCCCCCGGCTGTACAGATAAACATCAACTGTGCCTAGAGGACCACCAACTCAGTGAAAGATTCTCCTTGGTCTGCCTGAAACCTGTTGATCTTCTGGTGTAAAGAATTGACCTCAATCGGTTGTTGCCGATTTGACATTCCAAGGTCTAGGACTTTGTGCTGAGGGATGCACTAACACTGGGGGCAGTTGCCACCAAGGTGGAGTGGGAAATGACCACCGTCTAACGTCTTTGTCCCAAAGTGTAATGAAGGTCTGTTCAGTTCTCAAACTCTCTTGTTTCTTCAGTGTATGTCTCAAATACTATCCTGCATGAGTAAGAAATGCCTTTGGCTTTGCAACTGCAGGGAATGTCAAATTCCAATGTTTGCTTCTTTTAATACGTAAAGACTGTACTGAACTACCTTAGTATCTGAGAATGTTGAGAAAGACTTTTTATGAATAAGGTATATTTTCCAATAGAAAAGGTTGTGTGTCAATTAGTTTGTACAATACACAAGCTATTATCTTTAACTGAAGAATTGGCAACTTGAGTAAAGCACGACAAACTCTTCTTCTCAGCATGCAGAAGGTATGCTTGTGGATATATTTAAACAGTGCTCACTTGGCTGGTGCCTATGTGTGCACAATGCTTATTTATTTGGGTCTCTGAAGAATACGCCTGCTGCATTGACATTATTGTCATTTGAGCTTTTAAGCATATCCAGCTCTTAAATGTATTTGATGCATTGATTGCCTTGAGCATTAGTTAACAACTGACAGTACACCAAGGACCTGCAGAAAATCTATAAGCCACCTGCAAAGTAAATTGATATTCTGTGATTGGCATCAGCCAGTTCTAAGTAGGGCAAGAAAATACAGCACAGCCTGCCTGCAGAGCTGACAAATATTTGTCGTTATTGCACAAGCTTGTTACAAATGGGAAAATTGCCAAATCCACGCAACTCTCACGACCAATTCTGTTCCACTGCTACGTAAACTGACTGTAAGGGTGCAGAATTTGAAGTAGAAGCCCATTAGTTGGTCCCTCATAATAGTCTGCAAGCTTCACTTAAACTGAGTGAAGTTGTGTTCACATATTGGAGGTTGGCATCCTTCTGATTCTTTCATCCCTCATTTTTGCACAGAGAGACCAATCACTCTCTCACACACACTTACACGCACACTTACACGCACACGCACACGCACACACACTTACAGACACACACACACACTCAACACGAATACACATAGTCACCACAAGAACCACTGCCTGCCGTTCCGATCTGCTAAATCTGTTGAAGTTTAATTCCCAAGCCCCAGATCTTCCATTTCTGCCCCCACTTTGTTTGAGAATTGTGTTTGAAAATACCATCAGTGAAACACATAAAGCACTCCCACTGAACTCAGCCTGGCCTGGGATTTGCTTGGTGAGTATCTGTCTTCAGTTCCTTCTGACATCTATATCAATGTATAATTTGTAACTGCAACTAAATTATTCAAGATGTAAATTGTTTTGACCCAATGTCTGATTTAATGGCCATTTGTCTGAATTGGTTGAATTTCACCAACCTCCCCATGTGTAATGAGCACATATATGAATGCATCTTTGCTTTGTTGGATAAGTGAAATGGGCAAAATACTGTCATTCTAAATCTTATTTTCTTGTTGTCTTTCCTTCACAACTTGATCATTCAGCTTCAGATGGAATGTGGATCTAAATTATTATCAAATCTGAATCAATGGTGACTGAGTGCACATATTGACACCAATCCATGCAAAATGAAAATACAAAGATGATCGTCTGTTCTGTGGGTTTGACAACCTGCAAATAGATTCTGGAAAACCGGGCTGTGATATCCTTGATTCCAGTCAAATGTACATGAATAAGTCCAAGGAGTTATGGGAACAATTCAGAAAAATATTGAAACCTTCGAATTGACAAATTCTCAAAAGAGAATGTCTTACAGACCTTCGGCAAAGAGCAGGTGTTATGACTGCCATGTAAGGAGTGCACCAACAATGAAACTCCATGACTGGAACAGTCGCATCGTTGCTACAAATGTGTTTATCCAGTTACCTAAATAGCCAGCTGCTTCTCTTTTGTACGATATTCCAGAGTAGAAGAAATTCTATGAATATAAAATGAACTCAAAATAAACAGTTTAGTGTGAACCAAGGATATTCTTAAAGCAAAAGGCGTACTCTGGTTAACACTTCAGCTATGTTGCAGAATCAGAAGTATCTTGCTTTTTTCCTACAAACAAACAGACACACAGACACACATAACAAACAAAAAAAATGGTTCTGCAGAGATGATGGTTTATAGAGAAAAAAAGACAAAAGGGAAAAATACAACCCATGGGCACTGAGGGTCAGGAACAAAAGAGTAGATGTGATGACATGTAAACTTTTTCATATTGGCAAAGCTTGATTGCTGACAGCTTTCGATTGATAGAAGATGTACAGCACTAATTACAATCAACTTGGATTCTAGTCATTGAAGATTGGTCAGAGTTTGCTTCTTCAGTTTTTATCAGTTAGACAGAAATGTCACAATTTGGAAAATGTATCAGATTCCCAAGGACTTCTACGAAGGACAGGATATTAAGGCAGAGTCTTGCAGCTTCAGGGATGTCTTCCTCACTTTGATTCCTGGCCCACAGAACAGACCTCTAGGTCCAGAAAGGGTTGCTAAGCAGCCATTATTATTAGACCCCTAGTCCTCTCAAAGCCAGGTTGGTTTCCATTAATAAAGGCAATGTACACCATCTCTTAGCTTCTTGAAAACCTTGTTTATCTGTTTCTGGTAAATTGCTTGATTTACAGTGAAAAGGAGGAAACCCACAACACACATTAAACTAATGTCTTAATTTCCAAGAAATCACAGAACAAACCTCTTTTGGAATAACATCACATAGTAAATTACTTCATGGTTGATGCAGGAAGGATGTTCCTGATGGCAGGGATGTCACAGTGTAAGCATCTTGGGTAAAGCATTTAAGATTGTGATGGAGAGAAATCTCTTTACCCAGAGAATGGTTAGCCTGTGAAATTTTCTACCACTGAAAGCAGTTGAAGCTAAAACATTGTATAATTTCAAGAATGCATTGGATACAGTACTTGGGTCCAGAGGAATCAAGGGATGTTGAGGAAAAACGGGAACAGGTAAGTGAGTTGGATGGTCAGCCATAATCATATTGAACGGCACAGTAGGATCAAAGGGCCAAATGGCCTTCTCTTGCTCCTATTTTCTATATTTCTATGTCTTTAATTCAGAAAATGCCCAAAGAGTTAAAAAAAGGAGTCCTTAAATTGAATTATATATTCCCAACAATGAAATGGATAACTCTTTTGAGGAATCAGAACAGACATTCTGGGCTAAATAGTTTGTGTTGTGTCATTTTGATTTCATGCTACCACTGGCAGTTCTATCATAATCCTCAGTTGGTAGTTTAAGTAAAATCCCAAAGCAATTAACTGAAGTGTAGCTGTGTGTGTGAAAGAGAGATACAGAGAGAGTTAGAGGGAGAGACTGAGTTTGGTGGTGGTGGGTAATTGACGGGAGGTATTGCAGGAGATTCAATAACGTGCTGTCTGACTTTGTGCACAAATGCTAAGTAGAGATGGTGGCTGCTCACAATCCAAGGTCAAGTCTAATGGTCTGGGGCTCAAATTCGACAGAATGTAAATTCAATTAATAATTCTGGAATTAAAAACGAGGTCAAAGTTTCTGCCATGACAGAGGACACATCAAATATGGCAGAAATGGCCTGAAAACACAAGTACCACCTTTGGAACTCAACATTTTCCATTTCCTCTAGCATTCAAATGACAAATTGCTCCACTAAAAGCAGATAATGTAGTCCCTGGTTATGTGCACTCCAGAGTGTACAGATCACACCAGATAACAGCAGGTCTGTTTGCAGTGCATTTCTTTTGGATAGTGATGGCATCTCTTTGGAGAACTGAGGTTCCTATGTAGATATGACTTTAGCATATTCGGAGTAGGTTCAGGTGTCCTTTGGGGATTGGGTGTCAGATATCCTTTCGAGTATAGGTAAATGATCCTTTGACGGGTTCATGAGCTTGTTGGGAGTGTTAACTGTGGTGAGGATTGTGTGTAAAAGGTACATAAACCTCTTGGGAATGTCCAACTTGCCAAGGCCTATTAGGAAGTGTCAAGAAGAGTTGAGATCGTCAACCTGATAACAAGGTAAAAATACATATTGATTAATCAGAATGCTTTTCTCAAGACAGTCAGCTACAGCAGAGATATTTACAACAAAGGATATGTTTTCCCGTTCAGACATGTGGATACTGAAGGAGCTGGCATGGTAAGTGAAGAGAAAAAGGATGGTGGAAGACAGCACTAAGTTAGGATCAATTATGAGAAGTCTTGGGGAATGGGTAGAGGTACCTTAGATTGTCTAGGTTTGCATAGGTTGCAAAAGGGGTTTGGTGTTGAGGGGATGGTTTGATGGTGAATTTGGAGGAATAATTCTTCTGTTTTGAAGAGGTAAAGTACACATTTGAATCTGGTCCAAGAACGTGTTTGGTGAAGGTGGTGGACCTTTGGGGTTGTGAAAAGTCAGGTTTGAGTGTAAAAGATGCAAACACTCTTTGTGGCTCACAAGGTTGGAAACAGATATTCAAAAATAAAACAGGGATTTTAAAAAAAGTGTGCTACTACTTCAGATTGCCTAATCATATAAAACCATAATAGAATTTGTGTTGCATGATTAATTCTCGATCATTTTCACAATGGGATATCCAATGGCACACGGTTCCAACTGTTTACTGATTGGAAATATTTGCTGACAAAAGGGATTAAGCATTTAAAGTGAAATATTTTGTTGGAAATGATATGAAGCAACTCAGTAAAATGCTTGTTTCAAAATGGATTAGCTGAAGAAATTTCAAAGTATTGAGCTTTTTCCATCACGACATTATCAGTAGACTGGTAATGTAGCAATGTCACTGGGTGAGTAATCCAGAACCTCAGGCTAATCTTTTAGGTCTGAATCCCACCATAGCAGCTGCTGTAGTTTGAATGGAACTTTTTAAAAACAGGTCATTAAAAAAATACAGTGTTTGGGGAACCATGCAATCACGGTCAATTGATCTAAGATCCATGTGGTCGACTAATGCCATTTCAGGGAGGAAATCTGCTGTCCCTACCAGGTCTGGCCTACGTATGCCTCCAGGCCACAGCAATGTAGGGGACTCTTAAACTGACCCCTGGGAAATACATGCTAACCAAGGCAGCAATGCTTACATTTCATGTAAGTACTATTTTCTAGGCAAGGTGCTTCCTGATTAATGTCCATTTAGACAATACATGTGTTGGACAAAGGGATGTGAGTAGGGTGGTGGTCTGAATTGGCACGAAGATATTATGAGCTTTCAAAGTTTGCGGCAATGACTGGGTACAAAAGGGGCTCGGGTCATAGGGATTGGTACAGAGCATGAGGATGGCATTAATTGGATGTGGAACATGGAGAGTTTGAGGGATGTTTCCATTTTAATCATGGTTAAACTTAAAGCATGATCAAAAGGTGGACTTTTGATCTGGTTCTCGTCAAGAACTGACAGCCCCTGAGGTTCTTTTTGGGTCACCACCTGAACCTCACTCCAGGCCTTAAATCAAGTCTGGGTCACAGTTTTTAAAGATTCACAAGGGTTCACAAGGTCAGGACTTATAGAACATAGAACATTAGACAGCAGTACAGGCCCTTTGGCCCACTGACCTGTGCAACCAATCAGAAACTGATCTATCCTACACTATTCTGTTTTCATCCATATGTCTATCCAATGACCATTTAAATGCCGGTATAGTTGGTGAGTTTATTACAGTTGCAGTCAGTGCGTTCCATGCCCCTACTACTCTCTGAGTAGAGAAACTATCTTGGGCATCTGTCCTCTATCTATCATCCCTCAATTTAAAGCTCTGTCTCCTTTTGCAAGCCAGCACCATCTGAGAAAAAAGGCTCTCATTGTCCACTCCGTCCAATCCTGTGATCATCTTCTATGTCTCAATAAAATCACCTCTCCACTTTCTTCTCTCTCATGAAAACAGCCTCAAGACCCTCAGCCTTTCCTCAGTAGACCTTCCCTCCAGACCAGGCAACATCCTAGTCAAAGCTTCCACATCCTTCGTATAATGCGGTGACCAGAACCGTATGCAATACTCCAAGTGTGGCCACTCCAGAGTTTTGTACAGCTGCAGCATGACCTCGTGGCTCCAAAACTCAGTCCCACTACCAATAAAAGCACTGTATGCCTTCTTAACAAGCCTATCAACCTGGGTGGCAACTTTCTGGGATCTATGCACATGGATACCGAGATCTCTCTGCTCATCTACACTACCAAGAATCTTCCCATCAGCACAGTACTCTTTACTCCTGTTGATTCTTCCAAAGTGAATCACCTCACACTTTTCCACATTAACCTCTATTTGTCACCTCTCAGCCCAGCTCTGCAGTTTATGTGTATCCCTCTGTAATCTGCAACATCCTTCAGCATACTCTACAACTCCACTGGCCTTAAGATCATCTGCAAATTTACTAACTCATCCTTCTATGCCCTCATCCAGTCATTTATACAAATGACAGACAGCAGTGGCTCCAAAACAGATCCTTGCGGTACACCACGAGTAACTGAACTCCAGGATGAACATTTCCCATCAACCACCATCCTCTTTCACTCGCCAATTCCTGATCCAAACCGTGAAATCACCCTCAATAACATGCCTCCTTATTTTGTGCAATAGCCTACAATGGGAGACCTGATCAAATGCCTTACTGAAATCCATATACACCACATCAACTGCTTTACCCTCATCCACCTGTTTGGTCACCATCTCAAAGAACTCAATAAGTTATTCCAATTCTGTACACTCGAGCTAGAAAAGAAAACCCAGGCCCTAGTCTCAGTAATGATGACCATGAAAGTATTATGAATTATTATAAAAAGCCATCTGTTTCACTAATGCCCTTTTCAGAATGGTAATCTGCTGTCATTACTTGATTTAGTGCACAATGTTGCGATTGCAATGAGGTCAGCCAGGAAGAATCCTCACAAAATCACAGTTTCCTGATAGGGTGGTAAATCTGGTCTAATTAGGGAATCCTGGCTGACAGAGAGAAACAGGAGTTTCAGAGGTTCTGCTCACAATGACAACTGGCTCTGAGGGAGCTGGATTAGTGTCAAGTATCTGTCCACACATTAACAAAGGGTGAGCTGGTGATAGGATATTGGTCTTGGAGTTATTTCATGCATATGACTCCAGACCCACAGTATCTTTGAACTGTTCTCAAAAATTACCAAGCCTGCCATTCATTTCAAGTGCAATTAGGGAAGGGCAACACATTGTGGTCTTGCTGCTGACTTGCCATGAATTTTTTTTTTAAAAATCAAAGGTTGTTACACTTCCAAATAAAAGCTGGGATTCCCCAGTCATGAATCTCAGCTGAAAGTTTTTCAACTGTGCAGGAAGTTCTGAAGACCAGGAAAATGAGGAAAAAGAACGATGGGGATGGGGATTAAAGGGTAAAAAGAAACTGAGAGTAGGGAGGAAGGTGGAGTAAATAGTGAGTGCTTGGGAATTGTTCATGAGAAACTGAAAGATAAGGCAAGGATTTCTAGACGGGGAATCACATGATATATGAAAACAAACAAACAAACAGCAGATCACGTGAAAGGTAAAACTGATGAATATTACTCTCTCAGAAAGGGGTATACGAGCACAAACATAACTCTGTGCTGCATGGTCGTATTAGGATCACAGTTTGACTCTATATGAACAATTAGCAGAAATCTCACCTCATTCTTCTTCATTTAAAAGTAAAGCAAATACACAAGTGAAGGTAACTTGCAGGATGAGGCTGGTACAATTACAACATTTAAAAGACATCTGGATGGCTATATGGAAGGTTTCAGAGGGATCTGGGCCAAATGCTGGCAAATGGGACTAGATTAAGTTAGAATATCTGTTCGGCATGGACGAGTTGGACCGAAGGGTCTGTTTTCATGCTGTACATCTGTATGACTCTATGATTACTATTCATAAGGATAAGCCATTCAGCCTTTGAGCCTTTTCATCATTAAATCAGATTTTGGAAATCAATTTAAACACCTTTGCTCCAACTCTCCCAGTCAAAAATAGGATGAGACGATACAGTTTCAAACCAGCCAAAGGTAAATGTAGGATTAATTTTTGCAAATGCACACAATATGGTTGAACAGATTGAATGACAGAGGCAGGAAACTTGGGAAAATGTAAGGTGAATTAAAACTAAATATATTGTTCTATTCATTATCTTCAGAAGTAGCTTTACTGTCACGTACTCTGATGAGTACAATGAAAAGTTTACAAGTCACCACTTACGCCGCCATCTAAGATGCAAAGGTACCCAGGTACTGATTCTTAAGTCCAAATCTTCAGGGAAAAGATTAGAAAAATGGAGAAATAAAAAGTACTTAAATCCTTAATAACCTCCGCTTCTAAAATATAAACATGATGTAAAGTCGTAAATGCAGTCAAAGAAATATCAGAAACAGGAGACGCCGTATTCTGAGGGTTTCAGAGGAAGAATGTGGAGGGAGTTGTACTTTGTATGCAGCCCTGTGCTGCAACCATCCCAGAGATGTTTGGTGAGGGCAGTGGAGGGGGAGCTTTATTCTTTCTCTGAATTATTAATGCACTAGTTTCATTTTCCTATTGAATTTTGAAGAGTTTACATTTACATGTATATTTTATAAGCCCATTCTACATTTTGCTAACATGGCTTTTGAGTAGGAGTACATTGATGAATTGGAGTTTCCAAGCAGTGTTGTGTCTATACTACGAGTAATGTGGACTCAGATGAAGCAATGTAGTCTTTGGCTTTCACTTTAAGTCAGTGTAGTCGAGTGCCTGTGGCACTGGCAGAGAACTCTCCACGATCTGATGCAAGAACTCTCCACGATCATTCTTCAAGTATTCTAACCGACAGCTGAAATTACTCGTCCATCCTGACGACACAACCTGTCAAGTGGCACCTTTCCCCTGACAGTGTGTGGACATAGGAACAGGATGAGACCATCTAAACTTTTGGGTCTGTGCCACAGAAAACGATAGAGATCATCCAGCCATCCAGCACATGTCACAGGAGCAGGAGCAGACCATTCAACCCCTCCTACTGGTCTCTAAGGAACAGGAAGAGGCTCTTCAACTCCTCAAACATTCAGGTGGACCATACCACACATATTCTGGATCTAATTTATCAGCCTGGTTCCATACCAATCAAAACCCTGAAATAACAAACTCCATCAATCTCAACTTGGAAACTTTCAGCTGACTATCAGTGTCAGCTTTTTGGCTGGACAGAGTTCCAGACTTTTGCCAGCCTGTGTGTTGGTGCTAAAATTCACTGCAAAGTGCAACTGTAACAGTTTTCTGCATGAGAACATTTGTGTTTCTCAAAAGAAATTAATTAAATCTTTTGGTTCCTCCTGCCTGGTCCATACTTAAATCTTGCTGAACAGTAAATGCGACTCCTTTATGCTTATGTGTAAACCAAATGTTATCTGTGTCAACAGACCTCATCCGCCTGGAGGGAATGAGATAACTGGGTCAAAGAGTTATACCTTCTCTGTTCCAACCTAGTCAATGGGGTGCAAAATCAGGCAGGTTGGAAATAGGTTGTCACTGAGCAGGTTTTATTAACAGCAAATTTTATAAGATGACATTGAATCCGTGAAGTCAATATGCGGTTCCATTGAAACCACTGAAATTGAATATCGGGTGTATTTATCCGATGCAACCAAAAACATATTGTTGCTCCAGTGAGTTCTGATCTGCTGCATGGATTCTGTCTCAGCTGTACTTGTGTTCTGTTAGCTTCAAGGAATAAATAACAAACTTGCATTTTTATGTCAGCTTATTGTTGTGATACACCATTCACTGGATGTCATTGTGTTTTCTGTATGCAGCAATCAAGGGAACATTTTGCAATTTCTCATGTGAATAAGACAGTCATAATTTGCTCTCATGAATCTTCCAATTCAGAAATGTGTGTAGTATTATAGTGTTTTGAAATTGCAACACATAGATATTGTTCACTATTGGGTAAAATCCTACATAACAGCTTATCGTGCAAAATCACAGCACACACATTGGTAATAACATACTGACATGCTTTGTGAATTAGTTAGCACCGAGGAAACAGTGAGGAGGAATATATGAGTCATTTTCGAGTAGAAGTGACAAGTGAGGTACTGAGGAATCAGTGCTTGGACCCGAGTTTTATCTCTCTCAATAATTTGGAGGAGGGAATTGAGTGCAATATTTTGAAGTTTGTTGACATTGCAAAACAAGTGAGTGGTGAGGAAGACATAAACAGAACTTAGGGCGATTTCAGGAAATTTAGTGAGTGGGCAAATGCATGGCAGATGCAATATAACATGGACAAATAGCCACCGTGCTGGAGTACATGTTACATTGTGTCTTAATGAGAACACTTGGTGCTGTCACTGCTAGCTTTTAACCCCCTTAAAGGTACAGTACACCCACATCTTCATAACAGCGGGGACTTGGTGAGATCACACCTGGAGTGTTGTGTCCAGTTTTGGTCTCCTGACTGAAGAAGAAAGTCCAACTGCCATCGAGAGAGTGCAGTGAAGGTTCACCAGACGGATTCCTGAGACAGACGGTGTGTCATATAAGGACAGGCTGGGTTGACTGTACTATGTTCACTTAAGTTTAGAAAAATGTGAAGGGACTTCACTAAACCACTAAATTCTGACAGAGCTGGACAGACTGGTTGCCAGGAATTTTGGTCTGAAATGAAGAGAATTTTTTTCATTCAGGGTGGTGAATCTGTGGAATCTCTGGTAGAGTAGAGGAGAGTAGAATTGATTGGAGTAGCTTTTCATTTGCTGGTTCTACCATATCTAACAGATACAGTAAAAATGAGACAACATTCCTCCAGGAGGCGCTACATGAACAGCACAAACTACACAGTCATACGTGGCATAAAGTACATAAGAAGTACAGAACACGCAAGTTACAGTGCAATAGAAGAATGTTGGACAATAGACATTTTTCGAGCAACAATTCGAAGTCATGCAAAGGATTTTGGAGGGAAAAGAGTCTGATTATACTGTGTTAAGGAGCCTGATGGCTTGGGGGAACAAACTGTTGCTCAATCTGGATGTGAGAGACCAAATGCTTCCGTATCTTCTGCCAGACAGCAGGAGGGAGAAGAGTTTGAGTGAGGGATGTGCGAGGTCTTCCACAATGCTCTTAGCCTTTCAGATGCAGCATGTGCTGTAAAGGTCTGTAATGGAGGGAAGAGAGACCCCAATGATCCTCTCAGCTGTCTTCACTACCTGTTATATGGTCTTGAGATCCGAGACAATGCAATTCACAAACAGATATCAACAGATAATGCTATCTCCACCACCCACCAACTGGCCCTCACCCACCTAGAGAAGAAGGACACCTCTGTCAAACTACTGTTCATAGACTTCAGTCCTGCATTTAACACTATCATTCTTCAACACCTGATTGGAAAACTGAGTCTGCTGAGCTTGATTTGGAGATGCTGGTGTTGGACAGGGGTGTACAAAGTTAAAAATCACACAACACCAGGTTATAGTCCAACAGGTTGAATCCGCCTGATGAAGGAGCAGCGCACCGAAAGCTAGTGCTTCCAATTAAACCTGTTGGACGATAACTTAGTGTTGTGTGATTTTTAACTCTGCTAGACTCGAATACCTCCCAATATAACTGGATCCTGGACTTCCTAACTGAGAGACCTCTTTCAGTCCAGATTGGGAACAGCACCTCCAACACCATCACACTGAACACAGGGGCTCCCCAGGGCTGTGTGTTCAGCCCAGTGCTGTTCACCCGGCTGACACATGACTGTGCAGTGATGCACAGGTCAAATCACATCATCAAGTTTGTAGTGGGTCTCATCAGCACAAGTGATGAATCAGCATACAGAGAGGACATGCAGCGGCTAATGGACTGGTGCAGAGCTAACAACCCGTCTCTGAACATTGACAAGACAAATGAGATAGTTGTTGACTTCAGGAGGGCACGGAGTGACCACTCTCCGCTGGACATTGACAGTTCCCCTGTGGAGTTTGTGAAGAACAGCAAATTTCCTGGCGTACATCTGGCAGATAATCTAGCCCCGACCCTCAACACCAGCTCCATAGCCAAGAAAGCCAAGCAGCACCTCTACTTTCTACATGGGCTGAGGAAAGCACACCTTCCAACCCCCACCCACCATCCTCACCCCATTCTACAGAGGGTTCATTGAGAGTACCCCGAGCTGCTGCATCACTGCCTGGTTTGGGAATTGCATTGTATCGGATCGTAAGACCATATAACGGATAGTGAAGACAGCTGAGAGATTCACTGAGGTCTCTCTTCCCTCAGACATTACAGACATTTACACCACATGCTGCATCTGAAAGGCTAAGAGCATTGTTGGTCGAGATGCGAATGCAGGGAGTTCAGTGAGGGGTCAGCAGGGTCTCATCATGAGGCCCTCGAAGCACTTCACAATGATGGGTATAAGCGCAACAGGGCAAGGTTGTTGAGACAGGATGCTGAAGATGTCTTGAAGTGGCCTTGAAGTATGTTGGAGCTACGGCGCAGCTCAGGGAAATGTTTAAGATGCCCATGAGAACATCTGCCAGTATGTCAGAGCACCCTCTGAGCACTCTGCTTTATCTGTGTGTGCTTTTGAGGACCGATGATTCCGCCTGTTATCTGGTCTAGCAGCCCTTATGTGGGTTGACTCTGCATAGAGGTAAAAACAATGACTGCAGATGCTGGAAACCAGATTCTGGATTAGTGGTGCTGGAAGAGCACAGCAGTTCAGGCAGCATCCAAGTAGCTTCGAAATTGACGTTTCAGGCAAAAGCCCTTCATCAGGAATAAAGGCAGTGAGCCTGAAGCGTGGAGAGATAAGCTAGAGGAGGGTGGGGGTGGGGAGAGTGGCATAGAGTACAATGGGTGAGTGGGGGAGGGGATGAAGGTGATAGGTCAAGGAGGAGAGGGTGGAGTGGATAGGTGGAAAAGGAGATAGGCAGGTAGGACAAGTCCGGACAAGTCATGGGGACAGTTACTGAGCTGGAAGTTTAGAACTAGGGTGAGGTGGGGGAAGGGGAAATGAGGAAACTGTTGAAGTCCACATTGATGCCCTGGGGGTGAAGTGTTCCGAGGCGGAAGATGAGGCGTTCTTCCTCCAGGCGTCTGGTGGTGAGGGAGCGGCGGTGAAGGAGGCCCAGGACCTCCATGTCCTCGGCAGAGTGGGAGGGGGAGTTGAAATGTTGGGCCACGGGGCGGTGTGGTTGATTGGTGTGGGTGTCCCGGAGATGTTCCCTAAAGCGCTCTGCTAGGAGGCGCCCAGCCTCCCCAATGTAAAGGAGACCGCATCGGGAGCAACGGATACAATAAATGATATTAGTGGATGTGCAAGTAAAACTTTGGTGGATGTGGAAGGCTCCTTTAGGGCCTTGGATAGAGGTGAGGGAGGAGGTGTGGGCGCAGGTTTTACAGTTCCTGCGGTGGCAGGGGAAAGTGCCAGGACCTTGGATTAGTGGTGCTGGAAGAGCACAGCAGTTCAGGCAGCATCCAAGTAGCTTTGAAATCGGCGTTTCAGGCAAAAGTCCTGATGAAGGGCTTTTGCCCGTAACGTCGATTTCGAAGCTATTTGGATGCTGCCTGAACTGCTGTGCTCTTCCAGCACCACTAATCCAGAATCTGGTTTCCAGCATCTGCAGCCATTGTTTTTACCTCTGCATAGACTTTTCCTCACGTCAGCTGTGGTAAGGCATAGCATCTGGTCAGTGGGAGGAGGGATGGTCTTCCTTACTGCCACATCATTTCATGTCTCAAAAAGTGCATCAAAGTTTTTCAACTCATCTGGGAAGGAGGCATCACGAGCACAAGCAGGCGATGCTGTTCTGTGGTTAGTGATGGCCTGGATGCCTTTCCACATGCTCCGCATATCGCCGCTGTCCTGAAAGTGGCTGTTTATTCTCCCTGTGCGTGGGCACGCTTTGCCTCTATGATAACCTGAATAAGGTTTGCTCTCACTGTCGTTAGGGCTGCCTTGTCATCTGCTATGATGGCAGCAGCGCACACACCTTTGCTGTCATCCATGGCTTCTGGTTCAGGTGAGAAGTGATGGTCTTGGACACACTGACGTCATCAATACGCTTGCTAAAGTAGCAAATCACAGTGTACTCCTCTAAGTTGATGTAATCGCCATTGGTTGCCATCTCCCTGAACACGCACCAGTCAATGCGCTCAAAACAGTCTTCAAAAGCAGAAATGGCTACTGCTGGTCAAGTTTCCACCTGCTTCAGAACCGGTGTGACACATCTGGTGAGCCGTCTGTATGTTGGGATTAGCATAACAGAGATGTGGTCTGAGGAGCTGAGATGGGGCTGGGGCCCTGCCCTGTATGCGTTGGGGATGTTTGTGGAAAGCAGATCCAGCATGTTCTCCCCTCTCGTCACAAACTCCACATGCTGATGGAATTTAGGGAGCACCGTCTTGGGATTCGCACAGTTGAAATCTCCAGCAAAAACAAACAGACCATCAAGATGTACATTCAGCAGTCCACTAATAGCCCCATATAGTTCACAGAGTGCTTCCTTAGCATTAGTACTGGGAGCCCTCTAACACAGAGGGCTATGGAAGCGAAGTCATTGAATATATTTAAGAAAGAAATAGACAGATTTCTGGAAGCCAGAAGTGTCAATGGATATTGGGAGAGAGGTAAAATGTGGCATTGAGACAGAAGATCAGCCATGATCATGTCGAATGGCAGAGTGGACTCAATGGTCCAGATGTCCTACCCTGCTTCTATTTTCTATTTTTCTTAATAGTATGAAACTTGAGAGATACGCTTTAGAGACTATCTGGGAATCAATTTATGTTCAGGAAGCTCCCACAAATAGTATATTTACAACACTTAGTTAATCAACACTTAGTTTTGTTGGTTGCAGTCGGAAATGTTGACAGAGGATGTCAGAAAGCAATCCCTGCTTTCTTCCAAACATTGGTGTCAAATCTTCAATATCCACCTGAGAGGTCTCAGCAAACACCTCATCCATAAGACTGGTGTGCACTGTTGCAGCACTTCCTGCATATTTGCCCTGGGAGCATCATTATAGGCAGCGGGCTGAGGTTTTCACAGCAGGATTTAAACCCATACCCTTCTAATTGAGAGACAAGAGTGCTGCTCATAATATCATATTTGATACTTGAATATTGTGAACTTGAGCTGGATTGTGTGCCTATGGTTTGAATTTCTATTGTTCTGATAGAATCAAATGTAGCTTGTCGAAATAAACTAAAGTGCATCTCAGATCAGAGATTTAATTTAATCTCTGCACTGTTTTACCCCCTTCTTTTGCAGTTATCTCAGTTGTGAACTGCATGCATGAAATGGTATTGATCACCATGGGATTGGTACAATTGAAGCAAAACAACAACTCCCTTTTGTGGCCCATCCCATGAATGTAAAATAGTTGCAAAGCTGGTACTTCAGGATGAATATAATACTTATTTGTTGGCACTGAACTTAAAACAAACATCTCTCTTGTGGGCCTCATCGACTGGAAACAGATTCTTGATAACATTTCAATTTTTTATCTTTATTTGCTGCAGTTTTAAGGCTTCATATTCCCAACAGAGGAAACTCCCACTCACTATCTTCTATTTGAACACGCCAGCTGAAACAAAATTTTGAAACATGGAAAGAGGGGGTCCTGGTCTACTGCATTGGCAGACAGAATCTATCAAGAGCTGGGCTGGGCCACAGCAGCAAGGAATTTTTTTAGCTAACACGGAGCATTATAATAAATGGCCAACACAAAGCTGTTTCCTTCCCAAGCTATGTTTCAGTGATGTTTGTGCAGAGTAAAGTGAGCGCTCCGATGTTTTCAGGAGATGCAGTGTGCCAGGGATGGGGTGGGGAGTTGGATAATGTACAATGAATGTGAGAAACAGTGCAGAGAGCTGGATGTGGGACAGCATGCAGGGTGGGTGTTGGATGAGCTACAGTATATATGAGAGAGGGTGGGGATTTGACTGGGTACAGTGTGTTTGAGAGGATGCGGTGTTGATTGTTGGATAGTGTGAGTGAGAGACGTTGGTGAGTTGGATGGGTTACATTGTGAATATGACAGGGAGCAGGGAAATGGATGGGGTTACTGCCTCACCTTTACCACAACCATGAGAGGGCTACGAGCAAACAGTATGGGAAGGTATATAATTGGGGGAGGGGAAATTATACTGCTGTTAAACAGGAGCTGTGGAGTATAAATTGGGAACAAGTATTCTACAGGAAATGCATAAAAGAGATGTGGAGGCTGTTTAAGGAGCACTTGTGAATGTTGGATAACTTTGTCCCACTGAGACAGGCAAGGAATGGTAAAGTGAGCATGCCTTGGATGACAAAAGAAGGCGTTTCTCATCAACAGGAAGAAGGAAGCTTACTTAAGGTTGAGGAAGCAAGGATCTGGCACAGCTTTAGAGGATTACAGGGTAGCTAGAAAAGAACTCAAAAATGGACTGAGGAGAGTTAAAGGGGTCATGAAAAAGCCTTGGTAGGAAGGATTGGAAGACTAAAGGTGTTCGATGTTTACGTGAGGAATAAAAGATCATAGAGAGGATAGGGTCGATCAGGGAGAGTGGAGGGAACTTGTGCCTGGAGTCTGAAGAGGTTGCGGAGGCCCTAAATGAGGTTTTTGCTTCAGTATTCACTAGAGAGAGGAACGTGGTTGAGAGTGAGAACAGTGATAGTGGGGCGGCACTGTGGCACAGTGGATCCCTCAAAGTTGCTACCTAAGTTGAGAGGGTTGTTAAGAAGGCATATGGTATTTTGGCTTTTATTAATGGGGGATTGAGTTTGAGAGCCGCTAGGGTTTGCTGCACTTCTATAAAGCCCTGGTTAGATCACATTTGGAATACTGTGACAGATCTGGTCACCTCATGGTAGGAAGCATGCATATGCTTCAAAGAGAATGCAGAGGAGATTTACCAGGATGCTGTCGGGATTGGAGGGTTTGTCTTATGAAGAGAGGTTGAGTGAGCAAGGGCTTTTCACACTGGAGAGAAGAAGGAAGAGATGTGACTTGATAAAGTTGTACATGGTAACAAGAGGCATATATAGAGTAGATAGTCAGATACTTTTCCCCAGCGTAGAAATGGCTGTAATGAAGGGTCATAATTTTAAGGTGATTGGAGGAAGGTATGGGGGAGATGTCAGAGGTAGGTTCTTTATGCAGACAGTAGTGTGTGTATGGAATGCACTGCCAGTGGTGGTATTAGAGTCAGAGACATTAGGGACATTGAAGCGACTCATGGACAAGCACATGGACAGCAAAACATTGCGGGGTGTGTAGGTTGGGTTGACCTTAGATTAAAATAAATGCTTGGCACAACATTGTGGGCTGAAGAGCCTGTGCTGTGCTCTATTGTTCCATGTTCTATGTTGTGTATGTGAGGGGTTGGGTACAGTATGTGTCAAAAGAGGGTTTGGAGTTGGGTGAGATGGTGTATGTCTGTGTCAATGGGACACACTGTCAGTGAGGAAGGGTTCTTAGTTGTATGGGGTATGGAGAGAGGGTGAGGAATTGAACAGGGTACTCTGTAGGTCTATGTGTGAGAGTGGGTTGTGGAATTGGATATGTGTGTGAGAAAGGGAGATGGAGTTGGAAAGGGTACAGTGTGTGAGTGAGGGTGTGGAGGTGGTTAGGGTACAGAGTATATGAGAATGAGTGGGGAGTCGAATAAATGGAAGGGCAATTTTTTTTTGAAAGACAACACTTTTTTTTAAAAGTTACACTTGAAGTAACTTTCACAGAATGCATAACACCATAAGACATCAGAGCTTTCCATTCCTGGGACCATTCTTGTAAACCTCCTCTGGACATGCTCTAGGGTCAGGACATCCTTCCTGAGATATCGGGCCCAGAACTGCACATAATACCCCAAATCTGGTCTAACCATAACTGGTTAGTCTTCAGATTATCTCAACATAATTTTTCTTAAATTAAAAATCTATGTATTATGAAACTTAAGAACCTGAAATTAAACAATTCATGATTTTTAGTGCGGAATTACTTCATGTCCAAAGCCTGTGCAAATATTTGTCTTCATATACTGGCTCGTACTGACCTTTTAGCTAACTGATCAAGTTGTTCAGTTTTTGTTAGTTTTGTGAACTGGTTAGTACATGTCATTAAGTTAAGTAGCATTGAAGAAATCCTTTGGCCCATCGAATCTGCACTGACAAAGACTACTCTAAATTGACACGAGACCTTCTAGCACGAGGCCCCTAACTTTGAATGTTATGACATTTCAAGTGTTCATCCAAGTACTTGTTAAAGTTTGTGAGATTTCCCAACTCAACTCCTCTCTGAGGCAGTGCATTTCAGATTCTCAGCACCCTCCAGGTAAAAACAAATTTCCTCAGATTCCCTTGAAACCTTCTGCCTTTCACTGTAAATCATGCCCCCAGTTAGTGACCCTTTGACAAAGGGGAACAATGCATTCCCTCCACCCTCTATCAGGAGGGTAAATCTCTCCTCAACCTTCTCAGCTCAAAAGTAAACAACGTGAACTGATCCAGCCTCTCTTACGAGCTGAACTGCTCCATCCTAAGAAACATCCTGGTTAATCTTCTCTGTACCCCCTCGAGTGCAATCAATTCCTTCCTAATTGCACACAGCTACTGTATGACTCCAAAAATCTGACCTTAGCAAAATTTTGTATAGCTCCAAAGTAGCTTTACTGTTCCTCTAGTGTATGCCTCAAATGGAAAAGGCAAATGTGCCGTGTCCTTTCTTAATTCCCTTAAACTCAAAACATCGACTCTCCTGCTCCTCAGATGCTGCCTGGCAAGCTGTGTTTTTTTTAGCACCACACTTTATGACTTTAATTCCCTTATTAACTTGTCCTGCCACTTTCACAGATCTGTGGACAAACACCCCAAAACCCCTCCATTCCTCTGAGCTTCCTTTTTATCCTCTTTAGCCACAGGTGAGGTCCAGAATCCTGGAGAATTCGTTGTTCCTTTGTTGAAGAAGCGTAACAGGGATATTCCATGAAGTGATAGGGTGGTGAACCTTATTATCAGTGCAGGGAAATCATTAGAGAAGATTCTTAGACACAGGATATACTCGCATTCGAAAAATAATAGACTTATAAGGGATCATTAGTGTGGCTTTGCGTGGGGACGTCTTGTCTCACAAATCTGAATCAGTTTTTGAGAAAGTGACAAAGATGAGTGATGATGTTCTCCACTTGGTTTACTTTAAAGCACTTGACAAGGTTCCTCATGGTAGGCTGATCCAGAAGTTAAGTCACGTGGGATTCACAATGAGTTGCTAAATACAACACAAAAATGGCTAGGCCAGAGAAGACACAGGGTAGTTGTGGATGGACATCTGTGTGAGCAGTGGCATCCTGCAAGAATCAGAGCAGAAACCTCTATTGTTTGTAATATATACAAATGATTTGAGTAAAAATACAGATGGTCTGATGAATAAGTTTGCAGATGACACATAAATAGGAGAAAGATCATTTGGAAAGTTGGCCAGAGTAATGGGAGATGGGACTTAATCTGGAGAAGTATGAGGAGATACATTTTGGGAGTTCATATGCAATGAGGAAAGTATATCTTAAATGGCAGGACATTTGATACACAGATGCATCTTTGGAACACAAGTGGATATGGTGGTGAAGACACAAATCATGCTTGCTTTCATGGGTCAAGATATTGAGGACAAAAGTTGACAAGTCATGCTTCAGCATATAAGACTTCAGCTGTGTCACATTTGGAATACTGTGGGCAGTTCTGGTTGCCACAATATAGGGAGGATCTGGAAATTTTGGAGAGGGTGCAAAAGATTTCTACCTGGCTATTGTCCGAATTGGAGTGAATGAGGTATTAGGTGAGGTTGGACAAATTTGGGTTGTTTTCGCTACAGCGTGGGAGAATGAGGGGTGATCTGATACAAGTGTATAAAATTATGAGAGGCATGAATAAGATGGATCATCGGAATCTTTTTCCTTGGGTAGAAATGTCAAATACGAGGTGTAAGGTGAGAGGGGGAAAGTTGAAAGGACCTGGATGAGGCAGGGTTTTACACAGAGGATGGTAAGTGCTTATAGTGCGCTGTCAGGGGAGATGGTAGAAGCAGAAATGAAAGCAATGTTTAAGAGGCATTAGACAGGCATACGAAAAGGCAGTGAATACAGATTTATGGACCATATGCAAGCAGATGGGATTAGTTTAGAATGGCATTACATTCCGTACAGACGTGGGGGTGAAGGGTCTGTTCCTGCACTGTACTCTTCTATGTTCCTGTTGAAAACTGTTGCACTGGAAAAGCACAACAGGTTAGGCAGCATCCAAGAAGCAGGAAAATTGACATTTTGGGTATAAGCCCTTCATCAGGAATATTGCTGATGAAGGGCGTATGCCTGAAACATCGATCCTCCTCCTCCTTGGATGCTGCCTAACTTGCTGTGCTTTTCTCGCACTTTTCGAATCTGACTCTTCAGTATCTGCTGTCCTCACTTTCTCCTATTCTATGTTCCTCGTGACTTGACATTCAATGAGTACACCCTTGCTTTGTTACTTCTTTCAAAATCCATCACCTTGGACTTTCAGAGTGAAAATCCATGCACTGCTGATCTGTTGATCTAATCAAACTGTCTGTGTCTTCTTTAACCAAAGACCACCTTCCTGACTGTCAGCCACCTGGCCAATGTTTGTTTCATCTGCAAACTTACTCCCCATTCCCCTTCCATATTCCTATTGATATTGTTTATATGAATCACAAACAATAATGGGCCCAGCACTGATCCCTATTGCTTGTCACTAGACATCAGCCTTCAGTCACACAAACAGCCATGTACCACCACCCTCCATCTTACCACTGAGCCAATTTGGATCCATCTTGTCAAATTACCTGGATCCCACGTGATTTTACCTCCTTCATCAGTCTCCCATGCGGGATCTTGTCAAAGGCTTTGCTAAAATTTGTATAACTGCATCAACTGCTTCACCATCACCCACAGACTCTTTGAAAAACTTCCTTGATTGAATTAGATAGACATGAGCTTCCTCTGACAAAGCCATGCTGACCTCCTAATCAGGAGGTTGGTTAACTTCGACAGATGGGCTACAAACCAGTGATGCCAAAATTATCGATTCGATTCCTGTATTGACTGAGGTTCTCAACCTTTCCCTTCACTTGAAGTTGTGGTGACCCTCAGGTAAAACCAGTACCAGTCTTCTCTCTCTCTCTCTCTGTAATTATGGTCATTTGAGACCATGGTGACTTTACTTTTCCCTGCGTAAACCTTGCCTCTCCAAATGGAGATTAATTCTTTCCTTCAAAATTTTCTCCAATAGTTTCCCTCCTATTGACATGAGACTTGCTGGTCCATGGTCTACCCCGACCACCTTTTGAAAAAGAGCAACCACATTCACTGTCCTCCAATTCTCTGGAACTTCCCCTGTGGCCAGAAAGGAATTAGAAGTTTGGGTCAGATCCCCTGTAATTCTTTCTCTTGCCTCCCAAAGTAATGTGGGATACAATTCATTCAGATTTGTCCACTTATTGGGCAGCAAAAATCTCCATACTGCCTTCATCTCAACGTCAGGCTGCTCAAGATATGTTTTCAGCCCAACCACACAACAGAATTCCTTCATGCTCCTTGGTGATTGCTTTTGTATCTTCCACTCAATCATTTCATTTTGCCTGTTGGAACGAGATTCTTCTCAGTGTGAGGTCTGTGGGCTCACTTCCATAAGGAAATGTTTGAATTCAACAACTTCAGTTGAGTCCAATTGGGTTCCTCAAAGCCAACACACATTAGTGTGGGTGTGATCAGAGAGTTACTGAATCTCAAGTTTCATGTTGACCTCGCTCCTTGTGTATCTTCTCTGCAGCCATAACATTGTACTCCTTGCTCTGTTCTATTACCCTTATGCACTTTACATAGTATGATCCATCTGTACTACACATGAAATAAAGCTTTTCACTGTATCTTGGTACATGTGGCAGTAATCAAATCAAAGATGTCCAAAGACTGTTTTTTGACACCGCTGAACCATTTAATCCCACATTACAATTCATACAGTGAACAAAAAATGTGCACATTCCAAGCATCCTGTGAAATATTTCAACTGAAATATGGTTACTAAAAATGTTCAAGCTCTGGTCAAGAGGATGAAGAAGGCTATTGTGAAGATGAAGAGTGAAGGTTCAGTTCGGAGGATTGAGAGTTATAAGTTAGCCAGAAAAGATCTAAAGAGGAGCCAGAAGAGGACATGAGAAACTGTTGGCGAACAGGATCAAGGAAAACCCTAAGGCCTTCTATAGGTATATCAGGAATAAAAGAATGATGAGACTAAGAGTAGGGCCAATCAAAGAGAGTAGTAGAAAGGTTTGTGTGGAATCTGAGGACATGGGGAAGTGCTTAATGAATACTTTTTGTCAGTATTCACATTGGAAAAGGACAATGTTAGTGAGAATACAGACATCCAGGCTACAAGATGAGATGGGATTGAGGTTGACAAAGAGGAGGTTTTAGCAATTTTGGAAGATTTGAAAATAGGTAAGACCCCTGGGCTGGATAGGATTTATCCTCTGATTCTCTGGGAAGCCAGGGAGGAGATTGCAGAGCTATTGGCATTGACCTTTATGTCATCATTGTTGACAGGAGTAGTGCCAGAAGATTGGAGGATAGCAAATGTTGTTCCCTTGTTTAAGAAGGGGAGTCGGAATAATCCTGGTAATTATATGCCAGGGAGCCTTATTTCAGGTTGTGGGTAAGGTGTTTGAAAAGGTTGTAAGAGATATGATTTATAATTATCTGAAAAGGAATAATTTGATTCAGGATAGTTTTGTGAAGGGTAGGTCATTCCTCACTAGTCTTATTGAGTTCTTCAAGAAGGTGACAAAACAGGTGGATGAAGGCAAAGCAGTCGATGTGGTGTATATGGACTTCAGTAAGGCTTTTGATAAGGTTCCACACGGTAGGCTATTGCACAAAATACGGAGTTTCGGGATTGAGGGTGTTTTAGTGGTTTGGATCAGAAATTGGCTGGCTGAAAGAAGACAGAGGGTGTTAGTTGGTGGGAAATGTTCACACTGGAGCTCAGTTACCAGTGGTGTGCTGCAAGGATCTGTTTTGGGGCCACTGCTGTTTGTTATTTTTATAAATGATCTGGAGGTGGGCATAGAAGGATGGATGAGTAAATTTGCAGATGACACGAAGGTAGGCAGAGGTGTGGATAGTGCTGAAGGATGTTGTGGGTTTCAGAGGGACATAGGTAATACACAGAGCTGGGCTGAGAAGTGGCAAATGGGATTTAATGCAGAAAAGTGTGAGGTAGTTCACTTTGGAAGAAGTTACAGGAATGCAGAGTATTGGGCTAATGGTAAAATTCTTGGCAGTGTAGATGAACAGAGAGATCTCAGTATCCAGGTGCATAAATCCCTGATCATTGCCACCCAGGTTGATCGGGTTGTTAAGAAGGCATATGGTGTGTTGGCATTTATTGGTAGGGGGATTGAGGTTTGGAGCCACGAGGTCATGCTTCAGCTGTACAAGACACTGCTAAGGCCACACCTGGAGTATTGTGTATAGTTCTGGTCACCGCATTATAGGAAGGATGTGGAAGCTTTGGAAAAGGTTCAGAGGAGATTTACCAGGATGTTACCTGGTATGGAAGGAAGGTCTTATGATGAAAGGCTGAGGGAACTGATGCTGTTTTTGTTGGAGAGAAAAAGGTTGAGAGGTGACCAAATTGAGATGTATAAGATAATCAGAGGGTTAGATAGGGTTGACAGTGAGAGCCTTTTTCCTCGGATGACGAAGGCTAACACGAGGGGACATAGCTTTAAATTGAGGGGTGATAAATTTACGACAGATATCAGGGGAAGTGTCTACACTCAGAGAGTATTAGGGGCGTGGTAGGGCCTGCCTGCAACAGTAGGAGACTCACCGACGTTAAGGGCATTTAAATAGGCATTGGACATACATATGGATAACAATGGCACGGTGTAGGTTAGATGGGCATCAGATTATGTTCACATGTTATGGCAACATTGAGGGCTGAAGGGCCTGTACTGTGCTGTAACGTTCTGTGTTCTGTGTTCCATATTCTGTGAAAAACACAATCCCCTTTGTGCAATTCCTCTTAAATTTGTGTCCAGTCATTTCAGATCAAGACTCGCTGTGTACAAGTGCTTTTTCTCGTCTTTTCTCTGGTTCATTTGACACATTAACTGGTCATTCATCTCTCACTGATTGTGCACTCAGGGATAATCAGCTTTCACTGCATGATAGAAGTGACTAACACTTCAAAGGCAATTGGCAGCATTTGAAGTGTGTCGAGACAATTCCTAAGGATACAGTGAAGTATTTTGTAAATTCTTGTATTAAATTTGTGATTCCCTTTACTCAGACATCGGAAGTGTCTCCAAGCATATGTGCTGGGTACATGTTGGGATTGCAGATATTTCTGCATAGCCATCAAATGAGAAGAATTCGCTTTTATAAAGTTTGTTTATGGGAAGTACCATTGCTAGCTTGGCCAACATTTATTTTCCATTCCTAGCTGCACAGAGGTCATTTAAACAGTCACTAAAATGAAATAAAGAACTGTGGATGCTGGAAATCTGAAATAAAAACAGATGCTGCTGCAGAAACTCAGCATCGGTGGAGATAAAGCACAGTTAACGTTTCGAGTCCAGTGACCCTTCATCAGAACTCGACCACACCTGCTGAGTTACTCCAGAAATTTCTGTTTTTGTTTCAGTCAAGAATCAATCTCATTATTGTGGTCTGGAGTCACATGGTGGCCACACCAGGTAAAAAATGACAGATTTCTAACCCTAAAGTCTCATGATGAACCAGATGGAATTTTACAGCAATGCACAGTGGTTACATGGGCAACATTTGGCTAGCTTTTTAGTTCTAATGAATTCAGATTTCACCAGTGACTGAGGTGGAATTCAAATCCATGTCTCAGGAGCATTTGTCTGGGGTTCTGGATTTTTATTTCAATTATGTTACTGTCAAAACAGGAAGCTCATTTTTGCTGAAAGTTGTGTAATATTCCCAGTATGAATAGTTTTAATATAGCCTCTGCCCAATTCTGGAAGGTTTACCATGCTTGCTTTTCCCCCTACCTCTTTCCTTTCTGAAGTTTAATCCGAACACAAGGCTTTCAGCTACGAAGGAGGATGGTTTGATATTATCTCACATCATTTATCATTATTCCCCCCTTGTTGATTCAATGATGTGGAGGTGCTGGATTAGGGTGGACAAAGTTAAAAATCACACGACACCGGGTTAGAGTTTAATAGGTTTAGTTGAAACACAAGCTTTCGGAGCTCCTGCTTCTTCCTCAGGCAGCTAACTGTGTTGTGTGATGTTTGACTTTGTGAATTCAAGTGATTGCTGCAAGGTCCAAAGATCCTTGTCTTCCTTGACTGCAGATCTCTCACTTCGATGAAGCCAGGGGGTGGGAGCTCGAGCATGTGTTCCTGTGCACCTGATTTTCACCAGTCCACAGTGTAATGTGTTTTAAAAAACCTCCTCAGTTTGTTTAATTCTTCATCTGACCCAGATGGACTCTTAAAAGAAGCCATCTGTTACACTTTAAAGTGTTTTTGAACCTCAGTTTGTTTCTGTAGCCCCATCTGTTCTTGCTCTTGTGGTTTTACACCAGCTTCAGCTGAGAAGAGTTCCAAAATACTTTGTCTTCTTCAATTTCTCCTTATGAGCGTTTTCTTACTCATTCACAGGATGAGAACAATGCTGGCCGGGCTGGCATTTATTGCATCCCAGAGGGCAGTTAAGGGTAAACCGCATTGCTGTGGGCCTGGACTTACATGTAGGCCAGTTTCCTTCCCGAAAGGACATAAGTGAACCAGGTGGGTTTTTCCAACAGTCAACAATGGATTTATTGGTATCATCAGGCTCTGAACTCTAGATTTTTAAAATTGAATTCAAATTCCACCATTTGCCATGAGGGGATTCAAAACCTAAACCCAGTATTTGGGTTGCTGGATGAATAGGCCAGCAATAAAACTACTAGTCCATCGCCAAGTATATAAAGATAGAAAGCGTAGAAGACAGGAGCAGGAACAGGCCAGTTGGCCCTTCAAGGCTGCTCCACCACTCAATGGGATCATGGCTGATCATCCAACTCAGTACCCTATTCCTGCTGTAGCCCCATACCACTTGATCCCTTTAGCCCGAAGAATTATGTTTAACTCTTTCTCAAAATCATTCAATGTATTGACCTCATTTTCCATTTCCTCTGGAAGAGAATTCCACAGGTTCACAGCTGTCTGGGTGAAGACATTTCTCCTCACCTAAGTCTGAAATGGTCTACCTAGTATCCTTAGATTGTGATCCCCGTTTCTGGACTCCCTGGTCATCATGAAGAGCCATTCTGCATTTACCCTGTTATGTCCTGTTAGAATATAGAGGTATCTTTGAGTTTCACACTTGTTCTTCTGAACTCCACTAAATATAGTCCTTTGCTGCACTCCTACCACAGTCAGAACACCTCACCAAGAGGACACACAATATTCCAGGTGTGGTCTCTATACAATTGCATCAAGACATTCCTGTTGCCATACTCAATTTGCTTGCTATGAAAGCCAAATCCTGTGCTTGCTTTCAGCAAGTGGTGTGCAAAGACACCAGGTCTCGATGCATTTCCTCTTCTATGACTACTAAGATAATAAACTGCCTTTGCACATTTGCCACCAAAGTGATCATATTATGTCCATCTGAGGAGGGGCAGATTGACTCTCCTCTTTTTAACCCACCTCAATTGGCTTCAACAAAGATTTGAAATTTCTTTTAGCAAAAATTAATATTGCAGTTCAATTAAAACATGGTTCTAGTCAAAATTAGGTCACCAATTACAAGATTTTCTTGGGAGAAAAGAAGAATTGTATTACTTACCAACTCCAAGAAAAGTAAAATGTGGAATCTCAGTATTTTTTAGCCAAGTAAAATTACATCGGGTTTGGTGGAACAAATCTTGTCTCAAGGCCAAGCGAGTTTTCTCACCATGGCCATACTAAACTTATCATTTTAATTGTTCTCATGGCGAAAATTACACCTTCTTTCTGCCTTACTTTACCACATGCCTTTCCTGGAACGACTCACTACTCCTGGAATTAATTGGCGTCCCTGGCACCAGCGCCATATTTAAGAGGCAGTTATAGACCTGGACAAGCACTGTCAGTCTGGAGATGCTCTGCATGGCTCCTGACATTTGTCCTTAAAGTGACAAACAGGAGGAAATCCTCATCCTACCTTGCAGGTGTAACCTTGGACATCCTTCTGGATGGGGTGGTGCACTGGTGGAATCACTTCTTTCCCCAAGGTCGGCCTGACATGAGGTTGCTATTCATGTTGAAGCACTTTCAACCATCTGGAGAAATGTCCAACAATGCTGGAAGAAGGTCCTTCATCACTCTGCCAACCATTTCTCTGTTGTACCTCATACTCGCTCAACATCTGCCACTGTACTCACATCTGACCAAGGCTCATGCTCCACCACTCTCAGTCATGCATGCAATGTGTTCTCCAATCTCGCTCACCCACCCCAAATCCTGACAGCACGAACCCTGCATGCCCTGTGCACTGCCCATTCACTTAGTCAGGACACATGCCAACCTGAGCCATCAGTGATAGTTGGACCACCCTCCATCTTCCATATTCCCTGCCTCTCTCTCATTCCACAATACGGCAGAAACAGTCACGACAAGTGCTTTTTTACCGACCATTCAGATCCTCACCTGTTCTCAGCAAGGGATCCTGACTCTGACTGTCCTGAACGGGGCCTGAATTGATGTTGAAGGTTGTGCTTGACTTACTATGTGAGGATCCTCTGGGCAAATGTTAACCCTTGTGGCTGGACTGAGGCTTGCTGACAACTGTGGCAGGCTTCTTGACTTTGTGTGTGCATTCAAATGGCAGCACAATTAACATGAAACATATACTTCTAGATGATGGGTAAAATACAAAAATGCAAGCAAATCTGGGACACTGCAAGGATGCCAGAAAACTCGAAGTGAGTGAGCACTATAACAGGAAGCAAAAAGCCCAGAGATGCAACCTAGTCCAATCTATGAACTGAGTACATGTCTGAGTGCAGGGTGTCCTTGCTGCACACTTACAATGATACTTGGGGTTCGTGCAGCTCAAGGCGGAAGCACTAAAGTTCAGAAGCATTCTATCAGTAGATCAACAATGTACCAAGAGGGTTCACTGAAGCTGGAAGATGTCAATGTTGTGGATGCTGGACAGACGTGAATGGAAACTTTGGAACATGCCCAAGATATCGGTACCCAGTGTCCAACATGTAGATCTTTTGGAATAAGCAGTGAGCCAGTCCAGGAATATGCTGTGGTTTCTATGTTGAATTTTTCCAAAGGTTAGTTTTAATAGTGAGCTTGGTAAGATCTGTGGTGAGTTGGGCTGTTAATAAGCCATTTATCAAACAATAACGGAAGTCAAGTGGGAACTGACCACTCCCTGGTGAGAATCTAGCTAGGTGCTTGAGTAAATTGCAGAAGTTGGTATAATACAACCTCAACATCAAGATGACCATTTTGGCTGATTCTACCATTCATCTTGCCATAGCCCATGTTGCTTAAATCCTGCTAAGCTTCTGCTCAACAAAATTTATATTCCAGACATAAACATACACCTACCGAGGCATAAAGTTTAGAAAGGGAGAAGATTGAAGAAAGAAAGAAAGATCAAGAATAGGCAGTTTCAAAGCAAGGTCCTTCGTATCTTTGAGATGTTAGGTTTTAACCTAAGACCAAGGTTGTTGAACTGATTTCATGAATGAACTGCCACAAGGTGTGGTGGAGCTGGTACAATTAAATCCTATAAGAGGCATCTGTATGGGTATATGAATAGGAAGGGTTGAGAGGGATCTGGGACAAATGCTGGCAAAAGGGACTAATTAAATTTAGGATATCCGGTCAGTGTGGATAAGTTGGAGCGAAGAGTCTGTTTCTATGTTGTCCATCTCTATGACTCGATGCCATTGGCAATGGCAAAATCTACAGACTCATTTTAGTTTTCATGGAATAGTTCTTCCTCCAATTTACTTTTATTACTGTTTTTTGACAGCCTGAGAGAAAATACACGGACAGAGAAAATCTTCAAGTGATACCATTAAGAATCTATCTTTCTTCACTCTGATCTTCCCCAAAAACTTTTCTGAAGTACAGCTTCTTTGCGTATTCCTGTGTCTGGTTTGACTTTTTTTTAACCGTGCTGGCTTATGTGCCAGCAGCCTTCATCTCAAAACTGGCAGAAAATAATTCATTGAACACGTGACACAGATCTGATTTCAGTGCTTTGTTTTAAAATGTCAATTTTATTTCAGACTATTTATTATTTATTGATGATTTCATGAGCTTGGTCCAAACTACCACGTGATCAGTTATCTCAATGATTGCTTTTTCAGTTTTAAAACTCATTTTAGTCCATCAAAGGGTCCAGGAATTAAAATGGAAGTTTAAAAAAAAGTCAATTTTAACCAATATCAGAAGAGTAGCAATGCTTCAGTGATCACAAAGGTTTTGGCATAGACTCCCGACATTTTCAGAAATTACGGGGAAATTGATCTGTGAGGTATTATGATGTTCTTAGGACAGAAAGTCATGTTTCCAGCCAGAGAACTTAGAATTAGAACTGCAAGAGGTATTAAGTATGGATTCTTTGTTTTTTTTCTTCCTTACAGACTCCCTCTCTTGGTACGTGTGTGTTTGGTAGTCTCAAGTACACAAATTGCACAATATAATTTTCAATACACTGCAGATGAACCCTTCCCACCTCTTTGCTGTCTCTCCTGCATGAAGAACTTAGCTCTTTTCTTCAATGCACTCTTTCATCAGGTGTATGATTTTAACATTGATCAAAATTCTCCATTCAATTTAAATTTTTCAATCTCAGAATGATCCTGGATACACAGAGGACATTTAGCCCATTGCACCTGTGCCAACTTTCACAAATAGTCCCATTTCTCCCATTTCTCTGCAATTTACTGATTCTTTCTGAGCATCGACCCAAGTCCCTTTTGAAAGTAAGTGTTCAATCTGTTTCATTACCCTTTCAGACAGTGCATTACAGATTACAACAAGTTGCTGGGCAAGAAAAAAAAAATCAACTCACCTCATTTCTCTTTCTTTTGCAAATGATCTGTTGTTTTTTTTTACAGATTACAGGCCCTCCTGCCACTGGAAACAGTTCTCCCAATCCACATTATGAAACCTTTCATCATTATGAACACATTAAATCTACCTCTTTAGTCTTTTCAATGAGCTTACTTCTCCAATCTCTACACATAAAGCAAGCTTCCTCTTCTCTGATACAATTTAAAAGAGTGGAAGTTATAAATGACAAAATTCACCCTTGTGAAAATGTGGTGTTAAGCATTGAACATAGTGGTTTACATACTTGAGGCTTTGGGGGTGGAATACGGTGACCACTGAACAGCTTGTGCATCCCTCATTGTGCAGGAATGAATTAAGTCCTTTTTTTAAATGTGAATTCTTTGTTAGCTTTTGCTAGTTTAGCTCTTTGGCATGACAGATTGAATCTCCTGCCCAGACATATGCAAATATCATGTCTAATAAAGTGAAAAACTGACAATCGACAAAATCAAATTGGATGATTGCAGGAAGGTGAAACTCCATGTTGTACGGTCACATGGGGAAAGGTCAACAGTGTTAGACTCAGATTATTCTGTAAAATTGATCTTAATGTTGGACTATATGATTATATCTCTGAGTCCCTTGAGACTCTTGAGCAATAAGAGTTAAATGAAGACAACTTGTCTTTCATTTAAGTCTTTGTCAATCAACTGATTATTAACAAGTCACTATTTAAAATCAGATAGATAATTGAATGTGAAATATTAGCATGAATGAATGAAAAGGGTATTCCATTATTCTTAGTTGTTTCATTGGAATGTTTAAATTCTCCCGATGTATTTTTATTCATGGGTTTTGAGGGCTGCTGGTGAGCCCAGCATTTATTGCCTGTCTGCAATTGCCCTTGAGGAAGTGACAGTGAGCTGACTTCATTGCACACCATCCTGACTTGGACTCTCAATGTGGAAGGAACCTTCAGGTTGTAGTTATTGCTTGCTTTTATCACAAACACACAAAATATTTTGACAAAGACTGGTAATGTAAACCAAGCGATCTTTTTTGAAGAATAACAGGATTCCAAAAGAACTCTTTAGTATGCATTACCTCATGATCAACACTGCTCCAAGCGATATATCACATGCTCAATTCAATATTCAGCTGGAGTTGAAACACTATGTTAAATGACATATTGCAACATTATAACAGGGACATTCTCATGTGTTTGCTGCCATTATCCTTCAAGATGGTAATAACTGTGCATTTAGCAAAGAACATAGAGCTCTGCTGGCTGGCTTTCTATCTTCTACTCGACATCAATTTATGTCTATCCAAAACTTCTACTGTTCATATCTATACTTGATCAAAGTCCCATTCACCCATTGACATTCTGCTTGCTAATCTATGATGATTCCTGGTATCCAAATGCCTCCAATTTAAAATTGTTATCCTTGCTGTGAAGTATTTCTATTGCCTCACCCTTCCTGTCGGTTTGAACTCCTCCATCTTGACAACTATTTGGGTCCTCCAATACTGACCTCAAACATGAATGATTTCCATCATTCCACTGTTGGCAGATGTGTCTTCAACTGCCTAACTGGCTCTCTCCACTCCTTCAAGAGCTTCCAGGAAGTCTACCTCTTCAAAATAGCTTTTGTGAACTATCCTAAAGTCTTTTTGTTTGACTTGTTGACCATTTTTGTGTGACAATGATCACCAGTAAGGTTGTGCTTACTTGACCCTTACAGGATAAATATTTTTGTCGTTGTCCATTAAAATCACATTTTGACATTTTACGCTGACAGAATATGATTGGTGCTGCAATGGACAAACTCAAAACCCACTTATCTTGGGCACTGTTAGACCAAAGGAAGTCCTCAAATGACTAAAAAGTGAATGTGGGAACATCTATGCTCCGAGCCTCGGTTTTACAATGAGGTTGAGTGTCTCTGAGTTACATACTGAATCATGTTATTGTGATTTTGTGTTTTTATTTCTTTCCTCGGTTACAAAACTCTAATTCACTGTTTGGTATGAAATTTGTTGCTCTTTCAGGAATACAGTATGAAAGTGATGAACTCAGAGACTGACACTGTGATAAATTGTGAGGTGGACAATAAGCTATAACACACATGCAGGAAAATGTATAAGTGCAAAGAATGCCTTAGTGGTTTCACAATCAGCCACTGTAACTTTAATAGAACCCTGTTTCTACAAATTAAGTAAATTTCCAGTTTCTGGACTTCAGACTGGGAGCTGTCCCATGAGATTCCCAAGTGGGAATCAGAAGAAGAGTTGCTTTATAACAATCGGAAAGTTCATGCTATGCAAAGGTTAACAAGAGGAATAAGAAGACAGTGACTGAAAAAAAAATCAGATTTCATTTCTCTTCAAATGTATTCTCGTATTTTGCCTCGGACTTTGTGTTTGAATTCCAAAATACATCCATTATTAAATAAAAACCAAAAGATCAACTTACATTTCTCCAACACCTTTATGGCCTCAGCACGTCCCTAACTTTTGAAGTTTCGACACAGCTGTAAATTAGGAAAATGCGTGTTAATTTGTGCACAGCTAATAGGAAAGCACCATAGGAAAGTGATTAGATAATGTCTTTCACTGATTTTTATTGAGGCATAAATATTAGACAGAAGACATCAGGAAAAATTCCCTGTTCTTTGCCTAATAATGCCATGAAATCTTGCCCTGGAAAGGTAATGTGATTTCAAAAGGTCACATCTGTGATTGTGCTGAGGATGTGCTGCACTGTTCTAGAGTACGTGCACCTATGAATGTACTCGTGTCTGAAGTTGGGGTTGATAACTGGATACAATCAAGGTGGAGAAAACATGCTGCATCTTGCAACTAAACTATCGAGGAAAATGAACATTTTTCTTGATAGTTTAGTTGCAAAATGCTGCATCTCTGCTTTTGAATTTCCTTTCCAAAAATAAATGTGCTCATGGGATGTGGGCATCATTGGATAGGCCAGCACGTATTACTCAACCTGAATTGCCAAAGTGGAAACCACATTGCTCTGGAGTCACATGTCGGCCAGACCAGCTCAGGATGACAGATTTCCTTCCCTGAAGGACATTAATGGACCAGGTGGATTTTTCCTGACAATTGACAGTGGTTTTATGGTCATGATTAGATCCTTAATTCCGCTGTTTGTTTTCATTCAGACTTCACCATCTGCCTCAATGGCATTTGTCTGCAAGGTGCCCAAAGTATGTCCTGAATCTCTGGAGTAATAGTCTGGCAAGAATACTACAAGGCCACCCCACGATCATCTGACTCTCTCTGTCTCTTGTGATGATGCAAATAAAGAAATATACTTATCAATTATTCAAATTAATGAATCAGTACTTAAAAACCATAACTGAATTGAATTACTGGACACAGAAATCTGTGCAGGGCTCCTTCTGCGCCGTATGGTTTTCCCTATTTTTACCTTTAGATTTATTAGTATATTGTTTGCCTGAATGGCTGTCTGGAAAGATATTCCCTGACCAATATCTGTAGCTTTGCTGTTCTTCTTCATAATGCAGAGGCAGATTAAGTGCTGTCATTGTGAAGGAGTCACTTCTTTACATACGGTTTATAATGGGTGCCAGGGAATGTAATTCTGAACTGTCATTATAGTTTGACAATGTTAATAGAAAATACTCGCACAAGATTGACTGCAAAAGAAGAAAATCAATAATAGGTCCTGGGGGGATACACACAGACTCCAATCGAACATAGAAATGCTGACACATCATTTAAATAAATGAATCGCATTTTAAATACTCACCAATCAGTCTTCTACACTTTATGGAAATGCTTGCTTTAAGACAAAAACAGCCTCAGCTAAATTCTACTTTCAACTTTCAGTAAGCTGAATTTTATTGTTGCATTGACTAAACTTGTATTCCCTTGCACACACAGGATCATGTGTTGTTCTGATTGAGGTGTTGAAAATGATTAAATGACGGGAGATAGACAGCGGTTTCTGGGCAGTGTCAGGGAGCGATAACATTACTTAAATGTGCTTTTGGCTGTTAAGGGTAATGTCAGGAATCACTTCAGTATACACAGAATAATGGAAATTTGGTCGACTCTCTCCCCAGTATGCTGCCAAGGCTGTAGATCAATACAAAACTTAGATTTTGATTGGGTTTTGTTGGATTGATGGCTGCCTAGGTGGATCAATGGCATTAAGGTATAGATCCCTTGGCATATTCTTACTGAATGATCAAAGAGTACCAGAAGGCTGAATGGCCTTCTCTTGTATTCTGTGCTTTTCAGTATTCAATATAAAATATTATTCTTGCCCCGGTGATAACTGCAGTTAGCAAGTATGGAAGTTCGAAACAGTAATGACGCTGACAACTTGAAAACTGGAGCCACAGTATTTCTTTGGCTAGTCCAGTTTACGTAATGGTCAGTGGCAACTCTCAGAATGCTGATAGTGCAAAATTAAATCATTGTAATTTTAATAAGTGTCAAATGGATGAGATTATGTTCTCTGTTGTTGGAGATGGTCACTGCCTGGCACTGATGTGGCATGAATGTTGCTTGCAATTTCTCAGCCCAAGCCTGGATATTATTCAGACCTTGTTGGATTTGGACTGCTTCAGTAGCTGAGGCGTTGTGAATGGTGCTGAACATTGTGCAGTTATTGGTGATCATTTCCACTTTTGACATTATGATGGAGGGAAGGTCACTGATGAAAAAGCTGAAGATGGTTGGACCAAGGACACTTTTAGTAAGGGAAGGGCACTGGCTTTCCTGGGTAGAAGAATGCAATGGGTAAATACAATTGTTAAACTCTGAGGGAACTTGCATATGGTGGCATCTGCTATCCTTTTCTTTCAAGGTGGTCGATGTTGTGGGTTTGCAAACTGCTGTTGGCAGAGTCTTAGTGAGTTACATCAAGGTGTCTTGAGGATGGTACACACTCTGGCTATTCGATCATAAAGTCATAAGAAATAGGAGTTGGATTAGGCTATTCGGCCCATCAAATCTGCTCTACCATTCGGTCATGGCTGATATGTGTTTCAACCCCATTCTCCTGCCTTTTCCCCTCACTAATTAATAACCTATTTATCGCTATCTTAAATATACTCAACGGCCTCCATCGCCCTCTGCAGAAGTGAATTCCACAGATTCACCATCCTCTGACTCAAGAAATTGCGCCTCATCTCAGTTCTGAAGGGCCATTCCTTCACCTTGTGGCTGTGTCTTCTGGTCCAAGTCTCTCCTACTAGTGGGAATGTCTTTTTCATGTCCATTCTATCCAGGCCTCTAAGACTCCTAGAGCTCTTTGTGCTTCAGATTTCTGAAGCCTTTCCCCATTTAGGAAATAGTGTCTGCTTCAACTTTCCCACATTGTATTCCATCTGCCAGTTCTTTATCCACTGTTTTAGATTGTCCAAATCCTTCTGTTGCTTCCCTGCTTCCTCAACACTACCTGTCCTTCCACCTATACCTTTGTGTCATCTGCAAACTGAGCAAAGGTGCCCTCAGTATCTTTGTCAAGAATGTTAGTGTACAAAATGAATAGTGTGGTCCCAACCCTGACCCCTGTGGAGCTCCACTAGTCACCGACAGCTATCCTTAAAAAGACTCCCTCAACACACTATTCTGCCTTTGCAAGTCAGCCAATCTACTATTCATTCTAGTTCATTGCCCCGATACCATGGACTCTTCTATTATTCAGTAGCCTCCTGAAATCAAAACAGATTACATTCAATGATTCTCCTTTATCTAACTTACTCACTATCCTCCCAACGAATTGCAAGAGGTTTGTCAGGCATGATGTCCCTTGATGAAAGGCGGGAGAAATAGTAAGTGCACTCATGGTACTTTCTCAGAAATCGCTGGATTTGAAGGCAGTTCCAGCAGATTGGAAAATAACAAATGTGACGCGACTGTTTAAAAAGGGCAGGAGACAAAAGATGGGGAGCTATAGTTATAGCTTAACTGCTGTAGTGGGGAAAATGCTTGAGTCTATTATCAATGAAGAAATAGCAGGGCATGTAGATAGAAATGGTCCCGTTGGGCAGACACAACATGGGTTCATGAAGGGCAGGCCATGCTTAGCTAATCTATTGGAATTCTACGAAGACATTACAAGCATGGTGGAAAACAGGGACCCAGTAGATGAGGTGTACCCAGATTTTCAAAAGGCATTTGACAAGGTGCTGCACAAGAGGCTGCTGCATAAGATAAAGATGCATGGCATTACAGGTAAAGTATTAGCATGGATTGCGGATTGGGGATGAATGAGTGCTATTCTGGCTGGCAATCAGTGACGAGTTGTGTGCCTCAGGGATCAGTGTTGGGACCACAGTTATTCACAATTTATGTCAATGATTTGAGTTCGGGACCACACGTACTGTGTCAAAGTTTGCAGATGACACTAAGATAAATGGGAGAGGAACACCAATACTTTAAGTGAGTGGGCAAAGGTCTGACAGATGGAATACAATGTTAATAAATATGAAGTCATCCATTTTGGTAGGAGTAACAGTGAAAAGGACTACTGGAGTCATAGAGTTTATAGAGATGTACAGCACAGAAACAGACCATTTGGTCCAACTTGTCCATGCCAATCAGGTATCCTAACCTAATTTAGTCCCATTTGCCAGCACCTGGCCCATATTCCTGCAAACCCTTCCTTTTCATATACCCATCCAGATGCCTTTTAAATGCTGTAACCATATCAACCTCCTCCACTTCCTCTGGCAGCTCATTCCACGTACCACCCTCTGAGTGAAAAGGTTGCCCCTTAGGTCTCTTTTATATCTTTCCCCTCTCACCCTAAAGCTATGCCCTCTAGTTCTGGACTCCCCCACCCCAGGGAAAAGTCTTTGTCTACTTATCCTATCCATGCCCCTCATGATTTTGTAAACCTCTATAAGGTCAACCCTAAACCTCCGACGCTCCAGGGAAAACAGCCGCAGCCTGTTCAACCTCTCCCTATAGCTCAAACCCTCCAACCATGGCAACATCCTTGTAAATCTTTTCTGAATCCTTTCAAGTTTCACGTCTTTCCAATAGGAAGGAGATCAGAATTGCAAGCAATATTCCAACACTGGCCCAACCAATGTCCTGTATAGCCACAACATGACCTCCCAACTCCTGTACTCCACACTCTGACCAATAAAGGAAAGCATACCAAACACTTTCTTCACTATTCTATCAACCTGTGACTCCACTTCCAAGGAGCTATGAACCTGCACTCTGAGGTCTCCTTGTTCATCAATAGTCCCTAGGAACTTATCATTGAGTGTTTAAGTCCTGCCCTGATTTGCCTTTCCAAAATGCAGCACCCCACATTTATCTAAATTCAACTCCATCTGCCACTTCTCAGCTCATTAGCCCATCTGATTAACATCCTGTTGTAATCCGAGGTAACCTTCTTCGCTGTCCACCACACCTCCAATTTTAGTGCCATCAGCAAACTTAGTAGCTATACTTCTTATGCTCACAACCAAATCATTTATATAAATGATAAAAAGTAGTGGACTCAGCACCAATCCTTGTGGCACTCCACTGGTCACAGGCCTCCAGTCTGAAAAAGAACCGTCCACCACCACCCTCTGTCTTCTACCTTTGAGCCAGATCTGTAGGCAAAATAGGTAAACAGCAGCGAAAAACAAAACACAAATACAGGCAAATGCTATGAGTTTGTGAGTCCGTTCAGAATTCAAGGTTGAATAAATAGCATCGGTGGGTTTACGGGGAAAGAGGATAAACACATGAGGGAGAGGGTCACGCTGACAAGGTTAGACGTAGAAGTGTTGTGGAGGAGGGATGGATGTGTTGGGGATGTGGAGACTCAAGTAAAGCTCAAAGTAAAGTGAATCCTTAGTCAAATGGTCACTTCTTTGCTGCAGATTCTCTGATTTCTCTCAAAATGCAAGCAAGAAAAGCCCAATGTAATAAAAATGTTAATTCCTACTGGTGCAGATAAATCTGTCACGTTGATTTTGGATACTCCATTATTTCTGATTATGAAGCCAATATATGTGTTATCTAGTCCTGATGATTTGAGTGAAACATTGGCACACAAATCTTAATGATGCATTCATAGGAGAGCAAGGTTGAATTTTAGTGAATACGAATTATGGATTTATTGGGTAACTGTTGAAATAAGCAGCATTCTTTTCCTAAATTCCATGAGAAAAGCAATTAGTAATGTGATTTCCAGAATTCTATTAAAATCTGTCTCTTGATTTAATTTTAAAAATATAAACCATCAGTACTAAGTTAGCCTGGAGCACTTTTTTAGAACAAAAAGATGGTGCTATTTTCTGGGTCGGGAGATTGTGACGGAGGAAGATGGCCTTTAGTAGAGTGATATGCTCTTCCTGGTCAGATGTGGGAGATTAGGGAGAGTTTCCATATTACTGATGATTCTGTCTGCAGGAAGTGTCTTTGCTTGCAAGTCTTATCAGATCACTCAAATTGCTTGGTACAGCAGTAAGAGGAAATGAGGAATTTACATAAGCTCGGGGATGTGATGTATGGCAATTATAGAAAGGGAGAAAAGCCACAGATACAGTCAGGCAGATGGGTCACCATCAGGAAAAGTAGGAGAGGGAGGCAGATAATGCATGAGTTTTCTCACACTATCCTTGTTTCAAACAATTATGCTGTTTTGGAAAATGCAGGGGTGATGGTCTTTCAGGGGAATGTAGCACAAACAGCCAAGTTTCTGGTATCGAGACAGGCTCTAATGTAATGAGGGCTATATTGGGTTCCGAATGATTGATTGTGGTAGGGGACTTTCTAGTCAGAGGCACAGAGGCCAGCAGTAAAAAATCAGGATGGTCTGTTGCCTTGCTCGTGCAAGGATCAAGGATATCTCAGAGACAGTGCAGAATATACTCAAAAGGGGAGTGGGACCAGCAGGAAGTCATCGTATACATTGCAACTAATGACATAGGAAGGAAAAAAAAAGATTCTAAAGGGAGAATATAGAAATTTAGGCAGGAATTTTAAAAAGGAGGTCCTTGAGAGTAGTAATATCTGGATTACTCTTGGTTCTATAAGCCAGTGAGGGTAGGAATAGGAGAATAGAGCAGATGAATGCATGGCTGAGGAGCTGGTGCAGGGGAGAAGGATTCACATTTTTAGATTATTGGAATCTCTTCCAGAGTAGAAGTGACCTGTACAAAAAGGATAGATTGCACCTGAATCGGACCTGGGGAGTGGGAGTGGTGTTTTTGATAAGGGATAGTGTTACAGCTGTACTGAGGGAAGATATTCCTGGGAATGCATCCAGGGAAGTTGTCTGGGTGGAACTGAGAAATAAGAAAGGGATGATCACCTTATTGGGATTGTGTAATAGACACTCTAACAGTCAGTGGGAAATTGAGAAATACACTTGTGAAGAGATGAGGTTTCAGTAATCTAGAAAAGTAATAGGGTAGTTATGGTTCGGGATGATAACTTTCCAAACATAGACTGGGACTGTCCTAGTGTTAAGGGTTTAGATGGAGAGGAATTTGTTATGTGTGTACAAGAAACCTTTCTGATTCAGAATGTAGGTATATCTACTAGAGAAGGTGCAAAACTTGACCTACTCTTGGAAAATAAGGCAGGGCAGGTGACTGAGGTGTCAGTGGAGGAGCACTTTGAGGCCAGCGACCATAATTCTATATGTTTTAAAATAGTGATGGAAAAGGATAGACCGGATCTAAAAGTTGATGTTCTAAATTGGACAAAGGCTAATTTTGATGGTATTAGGCAAGAACTTTCAAAAGTTGATTGGGGGCAGATGTTCTTAGGTAAAGGAATGGCTGGAAAATGGGAAGCCTTCAGAAACGAGATAATGAGAGTCAAGAGACAGTATATTCCTGTTAGAGTGAAAGGAAAGGCTGGTTGGTGTAAGGAATGCTGGATGTCTCGAGAAATTGAGGCTTTGGTCAAGAAAAAGATGGAAGCATATGTCAGGTATAGACAGGAGGGATTGAATGAATCCTTCGAAGAATACAGAGGCAATAGGAACATATTTAAGAGGGAAATCAGGACGGCAGGAAGGGGAGAGCTTTGGCAAATGGGGTTAAGGAGAAGCCAAAGGGTTTTTATAAACACATTAAAGACAAAAGGGTAACTAGGGAGAGAACAGGGCGCCTCAAAGATCAGCAAGGCAGCCTTTGTGTGGAGCCGCAGGACAGAGGGGAGAGATTAAACAAGTAATTTGCATCAGTGTTTACTATGGAGGACATGGAAGATATAGAATGTTGGGAAATAGATGGTGACATCTTGAAAAATGTCCATATTACACAGGAGGAGGTGCTGGATATCTTGAAATGCGTAAAAGTGGATAAATCCCTAGGACTTGATCAGGTGTACCCAAGAACTCTGTGGGAAGCTAGGGAAGTGATTGCTTGGCCTCTTCGTGAGATATTTGTATCATCAATAGTCACGGTTGAGGTGCCGGAAGACTGGAGGTTGGCAAACGTGGTACCACTATTTAAGAAAGGTGGTAAGGAAAAGCCAGGGAACTGTAGACCAGTGAGCCTGACATTGGTGGTGAGCAGGTTGTTGGAGGGAATCCTCAGAGACAGTATTTACATGTATTTGGAAAGGCAAGGACTGATTAGGGATAATCAACCGGGCTTTGTACATGGGAAATCACGTCTCATGAACATGATTGAGTTTTTTTGAAGAAGTAACAAAGAGGATTAACATGGGGCACTACTTTTCATCATTTATATAAATGAATTGGATGTGAGCATAAGAGGTATTGCTACTCAGTTTGCTGATGACACCAAAATTGGAGGTGTAGTGGACAGCAAAGAAGGTTACCTCAGTTTACAATGGGATGTTGATCAGATAGGCCAATGGGCTGAGAAGTGGCAGATGGAGTTTAATTTAGATAAATGTGAGGTGCTGCATTTTGGAAAAGCAAATCAGAGCAGGGCTTATACACTGAATGGTCAGGTCCTGGGGAATGTTGCTGACCTCGGAGTGCAGGTTCATAGCTCCTTGAAAGTAGAGTCTCAGGTAGATAGGATAGTGAAGAAGGTGTTTGGTATGCTTTCCTTTATTGGTCAGAGCATTGAGTACAGGAGTTGTGAGGTCATGTTGTGGCTGCACAGGACATTGGTTCGGCCACTTTTGGAATATTGCATACAATTCTGGTCTTCTTCCTATTGGAAGGATATTGTGAAACTTGAAAACGTTTGGAAAATATTGACAAGGATTTGCCAGGGTTGGAGGATTTGATCGATAAGGAGAAGCTAAATAGACTGGGGCTGTTTTCCCTGGAGCGTCAGAGGCTGAGGGGTGACCTTACAGAGGTTTATAAAATCATGAGGGGCATGGATAGGATAAATAGACAAGGTCTTTTCCCTGAGGTTGGGGAGTCCAGAACTAGGGGCCATAGGTTTAGGGTGAGAGGGGAAAGATATAAAAGGGACCTAAGAGGCAACATTTTTCATGCAGAGGGTTGTGCATGTATGGAATGAACTGCCAGAGGAAGTGGTGGAGGCTGGTACAATTGTAGCATTTAAAAGGCATCAGGATGGGTATATGAATAGGAAGGGTTTAGAGGGATATGGGCGAAATGCTGGCAAATGGGACTAAATTAAGTTAGGATATCTGGTCGACATGGACGAGTTGGACCGAAGGGTCTGTTTCTGTGCTGTGCATCTCTATGACTCTCGACATCAGCAAGGTTCCCAGAATGCAATGTAATGAAAATGAATTTGGTATCTGTGGCTTTATTCATTATCCTAGCATGTTGTCATTGTCAGATTTTTCAGAAATGAGAGTTAAAATGAATACTACTCTGCCTTTGGCCAGGTTTAATTCAAACAAGTTTGTATGATATGTCTATAGGGAGGCAGCAAAGGGCTGTGTTCTGAAAGTGATTGAAACAGGGTTGCTTTTATCGATGTTTTAGCTGATTTAAAATTTTAGTAGAAGCAGCTTAACAGAGACTATTAAAGATAATTTCATTCTTTATGAATGTTAAAACATCTGGAGATTCGATACAGAATCAAACCCTTCTGGGGGCTGTTGAAAGGTCTGAAGTGAAAGGAAATCTGAAGACACTTAAAAAAAATGGCAGAAAGAGCAAAGTACTTTTCCTTTCCCACCTTACTCCAGCACCTTTCACAACCACTAGCTCACTTCTGAAGTGAAGCCTCTGCTAGTTGGTGGTTAATAAAGTATGCACAGCAAGATTCCATGAAAAGAATTGCCAATTCAGTGTTGGCCAGGTCATTTGGTGAATCAAGTTATGGAATGGTTACTTCACAGAAAAAAGCCATTCTGCCTTTTGTGATTGTGTTGGCTTTCTCCTCAATGTCACTCGCCTCACAGTACAACACAAATAATGATCTACCTTCCTCTTGAAAGTCTCAGTTGAATCTGCCTCCACTGCTTGCTCAGGCAGAGCCTTTCAAATTCTAACTACCTGCAGTATATTAAAAAATCTTGTTTATCGATTTCCATTGCTTCTTCTGTCAATCAAATCTGTGCCCTCTGACAGTGCATCCACCAGTGGGAATAGTTTCTTTTTGTCAAATCTGCATAGTCCCCTTATGTTTTTGAATACCTCTATTCAATTTTCTCTCGCATGAGAACATTTTGTGACACTTTAAAGGATTCAGAAAAGATTTACAAGGATGTTGCCAGGGTTGAAGGGTTTGAGCTATCAGGAGAGGCTGAATGAGTTGGGTGTGTTTTCCCTGGAGTGTTGGTGGCTGAGGGGTGACCTCACAGAGGTTTAGAAAGGTTTAGAAAATCTTGAGGCATGGATAGGGTAAATCTTTCCTGGGATGGGGGAGTCCAAAACTAGAGGGTATAAGTTTAGGGTGAGAGGGGGAAGATTTAAAAGGGACCTCAGCGGCAATGTTTTCACGCAGAGGGTGGTGCATGTATGGAATGAGCTGCCAGAGGAATTGGTGAAGGCATCTGGATGGGTATACGAATAGGAAGGGTTCAAGAGCTATTTGGGCCAAATGTTGGCAAATGGGACGAGGTGAGTCTTGAATATCTGGTTGGCATGGACAAGTTGGACCGAAAGGTCTCTGAGCATGCTTTACATCTCTATGACTCTTTGAGTCTCCATTTATTTAAGTTCCTCAACCCTATGAATCTTTTCTGCACCCTCTCTTATGCCTGTACATCTTTCCTGAAGTGTGGTTCGCAGCAATGGACATAGTATTCCAGCTGAAGCTGAACCATATTTTAAAGAAATCTCACAGAACTTTCGTGTTTCAGTATCTTATGCCTCAATTAGTGAAACAAAGGATGCTGAATGCTTCACTAGCGGCTTTTTTCAATTTGTACCACCACCTTTTGGAAAGTCAAATCATGGTGTGAGTTTCATGGTGAATGGTAGGGCTTTCAGGAGTACAGTGGAAAGAGGGTCATTGAAGTTCAGGTGCTTGGTTCTCTGAAAGTGGATTCACAGGTAGACAGGGAATGCAGAAAGCTCTTGGCACACTGGTCTTCATGAGTCAGGGCACTGAGTATAGAAGTTGGGAAGTTTTGTTGTAGTTGTACAGGATGTTGGTGAGTCTGCACTTAGAATATTGTGTTCAGTTTTGGTCACCTTGCTAGAGGAAGGTTGTTATTAAACTTCAAAGAGTGCAGAAGAAATTTGCAAGAATGTTGCCAGGATTCAATGGACTGAATTGTAGGGAGAGGTTGGACAAGCTAGGACCTTTTTCTGTACAGCACAGGAGATCATTTGGAAGTGTAAAAGATCATGAGAGGCACGGATGGGGTGAATACACTCAGGCTTTTTCCCAGGGTTGGTGAATCTAGGACTAGAGGGCATCAGTTTAAGATGAGAGGGGAAAGAATAAAAGGGAATTTGAGGGGCAATGTTTTTACATTGAAGGGAGGTACGCATATGGAATGAGCTGCCAACAGAAGTAGTTGAGGCAGGTGCATTAACAACATTTAAAAGGCGTTTGGACAAATACAGGGACAGAAAAAGGTTAGAAGGATTTTGGAGCGAGTGCAGGGAAATGGTGTTAGCATTGATGGACATTTTGGTGGACATGATAGACCAGTTTGTACCAAAAGGCCTGTCTCAGTGCTGTAGGACTCTGTGAGCCCATGACCTTTGATTAAAGGTTAAAGCTAACTCTTTTGTCAGATATTGCCAGGTCTGCTAAATTTCTCCAACACTTCCTACTGTATTTCAGACCTGCTACTTACATATCTCAGTGCTTTTGAAGTTCAACATGACTCTTGAAAGTCCTTAACTTTTTCAAGTTGGTATTGTCTGAAAGTTTTAATATTGTGCTCTGTACACCAAAGATTAGATCATTCAGATATATCAGGCAGATCACAGTTCCAAACTACTGACCCCTGGGAATTTCATGGCAGATGTTCTTTCAGGTCATGTGTCTGGTCATTCAGCCAATTTCATATTCATGCTGTTCCTGTCCCTTTTATGAAATGAGACCAAAATTGCTCAAAAAGGACTAAAAGAAATGAGAATATGACAGTCACCAAGAAATATGAAAACAGTTGGTAAGTTTATTTTTTATTCAATGCAACGAGCAAGTAAGATAAAGGAGAGCAAGTGAATGTGATCTATTTGGATTTCCAGAAGGCTTTGACTAGGTGAGGTGAAGGAAGCTGCTAAATAAGATGAATACTTGGAAAAGTTGCAAGCATGGATAGAAGATTGGCCGAATGGCAAAACAGAGAATGAAGATAAAGGGGTCTTTTTTAAGATGGCAGACATTGACTTGAGGAGTTCCGTGGCATCAGTGTTGGGACAGCTATTCATTTTGGATGAAGAAATTCTTTTACAGCCACATTATTTATATGGTGAGTCCAGTTAAGTTGAGGAATAATATAATTGTATTGGAAGCAGCTCACAGAAGGTACACTCATGTGGTTCCATAATTGAATGGAATGCTTTCTGAGAAAATGTTGGACAGGGTAGGACAGCATCCACTGAGTTGAGAAGAATTAGAGGTGATTGTTGTGAAACTGACAAAATTATAAGGAGACTTGATAAAGTTCTGTGGATCCTGAAATGATGTTTTTGGACAGACGAGAACTTGTCTTTCATTTAAAAGTAAGGAGTCTCTCGTTTAAGATAAGGATGGTATTTTTCATTATTAAGTGGATTAGAGAGTCAAATTGGGAGGATTATAAAGATTGTTGATTCACAAATGAGTCCAAGTTTACAGGGGAGATGGAAAAGTAAACTGAGATCAAATTCAGATCGACCATGATCAAATAGTGGAGCTAGCTCAAGCAACGAAATGGACTCTTCCTGCTTGGATATCTGTTATGTAGTACTTCATCAAACTATTTTGCAAGTCCATGTACAGCACCTTGGTCACAGCAGTCAAATCAATCCTCTATTGTGTCATAAAAAAACTCAAACAAGTGAGGCAGACACAAATTTGGTCTGAAGGAGTCTGATGACTTTGCTTAATTTAGAATCGTTAGTCAAAGAGACCACAAATTCTGTCCTAAGTTATCATTTCTAAAAGCTTTCCCACCACCCCAGACTGGCCAGTAGTTGCTGGGCTTGTAGTTGCTACAATTAGCAAATTTATCAGATTGCGACAGTTTGGAATTGTGTCTTCAATTTAAGTTTAAGTGGAGGGCTCATGTGGCCAGTTCAGAAATCTGCTTGACAGTGGACCTGGGATGGTTAAAGATCAAAGAGATACCTGCTAGGACAATGCGTTCATTGGGCAATGGCATTCAATGTTTCTGGTCAGGCAAAATAACAGGAATCTATGTTTCCCAAAATTCCATGAAGGTGTTGATAGATTCAGGCTAAAAACACCTGTGGGTGAGAAACTAAAAAGGGCAACTAAACATGAATGCAGGGGACTTAAATATTAAGGTCATACTTTGATTCTGACTTTACCAGGAAGGCGCTGCACTGGTCATGGTGAAAGAGGAGGTGGTTTAGAGGTTTGAAGCGTTTAACATTAATAAGGATTGACTAGGCTGTCATACCAGACACACCGAAAGATTCCAAGGAAATTGTTGGTGGAAATTGTGGAGGCATTATGTTACGATCTCAGTGGGGGTTGCCTACCTATGGAATTTAACGTGAGCAAGTGCGAGGTCTTGCACTTTGGCAAAAAGAATATAGGAATGGACTACTTTCTAAATGGTGAGAAACTTAATAAAGCCAAAGCACAAAGGGATCTGGGAGTGCTAGTCGAGGATTCTCTAAAGGTAAACATGCAGGTTGAGTCTGTGATTAAGAAAGCGAATGCAATGTTGTCTCTTATCTCAAGAGGGTTGGAATATAAAAGCAGAGATGTACTACTAAGACTTTATAAAGCTCTGGTTAGGCCCCATTTGGAGTACTGTGTCCAGTTTTGGTCCCCACACCTCAGGAAGGACATACTGGCACTGGAACGTGTCCAGCGGAGATTCACACGGATGATCCCTGGAATGACAGGTCTAGCATATGAGGAACGGCTGAGGATACTGGGATTGTATTCGTTGGAGTTTAGAAGATTAAGGGGAGATCTAATAGAGACGTACAAAATAATACATGGCTTTGAAAAGGTGGATGCTAGAAAATTGTTTCTGTTAGGCGAGGAGACTAGGACCCGTGGACACAGCCTTAGAATTAGAGGGGGTCATTTCAGAACGGAAATGCGGAGACATTTCTTCAGCCAGAGAGTGGTGGGCCTGTGGAATTCATTGCCACGGAGTGCAGTGGAAGCCGGGACGCTAAATGTCTTCAAGGCCGAGATTGATAGGTTCTTGTTGTCTAGAGGAATTAAGGGCTACGGGGAGAATGCTGGCAAGTGGAGCTGAAATGCGCATCAGCCATGATTGAATGGCGGAGTGGACTCGATGGGCCGAATGGCCTTACTTCCACTCCTATGTCTTATGGTCTTATGGTCTTATGGTGTTATAAATTGCCAATTTTCTAAAATGAAACAAAGTTTGGGTCAGAAACATCTCAATGGGTTTCTAGTTTGATATAAGGCTGATGTATTTCACATTTCTGTTGGGAATTTTGCCAGGGGAATCATTTTTGAGATCAGGTTACAGGCATCCCCAAATCAATGAAGATCACAGAAAGACAGCAAAGTTCCATGTGATCAGCAGACAGAAAGGCTTGTTTCACTTTTTGAGCTACCAAAGCCGGATGTGAGAGAAAGATAGTGCCTTGCAGGCGAGATGGATCCTGCAAACATTTAAGAATGCCATGAGACTTGTCCTGGCATGGCCAGAGGGCAAGAATCAATGAAAATATTTTAGCGCTGGTCGTGAATTTAGCAAAGTCTCTGAAAACAAAGGGAAGTGTCCAGAGATGGTCCCTCACAGTTATTAGATGATAAGATGGGGAAATGCTATCACATTGAAAGCTGGCAACAACAATGGACTGTTCACTGTAACTCCTTGGAGAAAACAGTGAGTGATGAGTTTAAAAGGGAAATGTTCCTTTCTATGGTTGGATTATAAGTTGTGAAGATGAATTAGAAAATCAAATCTTCATAGGCAACCCCCACTGAGATCGTAACATAATGCCTCCACAATTTCCACCAACAATTTCCTTGGAATCTTTCGGTGTGTCTGGTATGACAGCCTAGTCAATCCTTATTAATGTTAAACGCTTCAAACCTCTAAACCACCTCCTCTTTCACCATGACCAGTGCAGCGCCTTCCTGGTAAAGTCAGAATCAAAGTATGACCTTAATATTTAAGTCCCCTGCATTCATGTTTAGTTGCCCTTTTTAGTTTCTCACCCACCATACTTCTTACGTCAATCTTTTACTATTTATACAGAGAACAGTACAATACAGAGTAGGCCCTTCAGTCCAACACGTTGGTGCTGATGATGATGCCGTTTTAAACCAATCCCATCTGCCTGCACGTTGTCCATATTCCTCTAATTCCTTTCTTGTTCATGTGTCTGTCTAAATGCCTCTTAAATGGTACTGTCTATCTACTCCTTCCATCTATGTAAAAGAACCTGCATCGCACATCTCCTTTAAACTTTCCCCCTTTACCTTAAAACTACACCCCAGTATTTGACATTTCCACCCTGGGAAAAAGACTTCGATTATCCATCCTTTCCATGCCTCTCAAAACTTAATATTCTTCTGTCAGGTCACCCCTTGGCCTCTGACACTCTTGAGAAAACAATCCATTTGTCCAACCTCTCCTTGTAGCCACCACGCTCCAATCCAGGCAACATTCTGGCAAATCTCTTTTGCACTCTCTCCAAATGCTCCACATATTTCTACTCGTCTAGCAACCAGAATTGCACAAAATACTCAAAATGTAGCCAAACTAAAGTTTCATACAGCGGCAACATGACTTGTCAACTTTAACACTCAATGCTCTGACCAACGAAGGCAAGCATGATGTACACCTTCTTTACTACTCAATGCCACTTACAAGGAGTTATGGATTTGCACTCCAAGTTGCCTCAAGATATTAACACTCCAAAGGGTTGTGCTATTTATTGTATACTTTCCTCTTGCACTGACTGCCCAAAATGCATCACCTTACACTTGTCTGGATTAAACTCCATCTGCTATTTAGTCACCCAACTTCCATCTGATCTATAACCTACTGCATCCTTTGATATCCTTTCAGATTATTCACAACTCTGTCAATTTTCATGCTGTCTGCAACTAACCATTGACATTTTCATCCAAATCATTTATATGTATCACAAATAACAAAGGTCCTAGCATTGATCCTTGCCGACCACCAATAGTTACAGGTCTCCAGTCAAATAAGCATCATTCTGAAACTACCCTCTGTCTTCTCTTACCAAGCCTGTTTTGCATTCAATTACCACCTGACCACGGATTCCATGTGATTTAATCTTCTGGACCAGCCAAATGCTTTTGTAAACTCCATGTGGACAATATCCACTGCCCTACCCTCATCAATTGTCATGCTACTTCCTTAAAGAATATAATCAAGTTTGTGAGACAAGACTTCAATAACAGTCATAATGACTGTCCCTAATAAATCCATTCTTTTCAAAATATGCACTTGACCTCCCAGAAGCTTGTCCCTGTCTGAGCTCACCTATTGCTGAAATCTTCATTCATACATGCCCTTGTAAACTCTAATTTTGAGTGTGTCAAAGCATTCTTAGCTGGACTTCCACAATCAAGCCTCAGTAAATGTACACTCATTAAAAACTTGACTGTCTGTCTCCCAACTCATCGCAAGTCCCTTTCATCCAGCACCCAATGTTCTCTGACCTAAGGAGCCTCTTGATTTCAAAATTGTCATCATGTTTCAAACACCTTCGTGGCCTCACCCTCCCAGGATATGGAATCACTTACAGCCCCAAAGCCCTTTGAAATATCTGTGTGCTTCTAATCCCGGCTTTTTGGCCATTCCAGTTGCTGTCCAATAGGTCTTCAGTTGCCCGGGTCTGAGGAACTGCAATTCCCTATTTACCTGTCTCTCCTTTGAACCTATTCTTAAAATTTACCTCTTTTTAATCAAAGCTTTTGTTCCAATATCTAAATATTTCCCCACATGGCTAGCAGGGTAATATTGTTTTCCATTTACTTAATACCTCTAACGATGGAAATTGTTGGACCAGAAAGTCATATCCATGTTTACCCCGAGGCAATATGCTGTCTTAGTTGCTTTTTGAGAAGTAGATCTGATGGTGGATTCCAAAACTCTTATTGCTTTTTTTAAGCTCTTTCTGGAGGGACTGCTTGATACTTTGTAGGGTGGTTCTGAGTTTTAGTGGTGTGAAGGACGCTGTTTTCAAATTTTGTTTTGACTTGTGACTCCAGTGCAAGTTTTGAAAAATTATACCAGAATGAATTGGCATGGCAAAGAGTGTTTGCTCCAGAGCATAGTGGACATGCAACATATTCTCTTTGCAATGAGCTGCACAGAATGAACATTGTGCTGGGAGAACAATGAACACCATAGGTCACATAAAAAGGCATCAATTTTGTTTGAGACTGGATCTTTGCCAATGCTGTGATGAAGTTGGATTTGCAATATTGCTTACAAAAGATGGTCTGTTAGTTCCTTCCAGTAATACATTATCCAAACAGTCTCCATCAACACCAAATATAAGATAAAAGCAAAATGAAAGCAGGCATTTGATATTTCGTGAGTCACAACAATCATAACTGAATGGAGATCATTAGAGACAGGGAGACAGGGACAGATGAACAAGAGTGATGGGGAGCTAAGCGACAGCAACAGAGAGGGGGTGGAAAGGGAGATAAGATTGGGGGGGGTGGAATAATGTGACGGAGATAAGGGTGTAGGAGGAAACAGACATAGTTGAGGGGGCAAAGTGATTAAGAAATATTAGTCCTTATTAACATTTTCTCCAAAACAGTCATCTCCAAAGTCCTCCTTTCTGACATCTTGAGGTATTGCCAAAACTTGGACAACTGTCTCACAGAAGACAAGCAACCATCTCATACTCACTGAGGTATAACCTCCTGAGAACAAGCCAGCCTCCACCATCATCATCTGTGGGCATTTTCTATCCCATTAGCAGGAGAGATCCAGCACAAATGGTGAGACAATGTATAGATTTGCAGGGGGAGTTGCCCTGGAATTCCTCAACATTGACTTTTGGCCCCTTCTTGGCCACTTGAAGTTGCATGACATTGGGTAAATATGAGCAAGGAAACCTCCTATTGATAACCATGTACTGCCCCTCATCAACTGATAAATGATGAACACCACTTGGAGCAAACAATGACGTAGGCAAGTGTGCAAAATGTACATTGGGTCGGTGATTTCAATGTCTGCCACCAAGAGTAACTCGGTGGCCACAGCACTGTAGATCGAGCTGATCCTGTCCGTAAGGGCACTGCTCTTGGACTTCGTCTGCAGCGAATGGCGAGGGAACCGGCAAGATGGAAAACATTCTTGACCTCATCCTCACCAATCTCTGTCTACTGCAGATGCATCTGTCCATGAAAGAGATGGTAATCGTGGCCATCGCACAATGCTTGTGGAGACCAGGACCCGTCTTCACATGAGAATGCATTCCATTGTGATGTGTGATATTGTCAACAAGCTCAATGGGATAGATTTCAAATAGAACTGGCAAATGAAGACTGGGCATCCATGAGATGCTATGGACCACCATCAGCAGCAGAATTGTACTCCAGTACAATGTGCAACCTCATGGCCTGGCATATTTCCCCAATGAACCGTTACCATCAAACGAAGACATCAACTCAGGTTCAATGAAGAATGCAGGAGGGCATGCCAGTAGCAGTACCAGGCATCCTGAAAATGAGCTGTCAACTTGGTGAAGCGAGAAAATGGAACCGTTCGTGCGGTAAACAGCATATGTAGCAACTGACAGAGCTAAGCAATTCCACAACAAACAGATCAGATTTAGGCTCTGCAGCCCAACCACATCAAATGGTGAATGGTGGTGGACAATTGCTGTGGACAATTGCTATGAACCAGGCCAGACCCCTTCAAGCCATTTCAAGAAAGTAGCTCAGACCCCAGCTTTGCTAATTGCTTCAAGTAGGTATCGAGGGGATATTTCAGGAGTGATGCAACTGGCCCAACCACTGAGTTTTAAACAAAACAGAATTTATGTGCAAGATTACTGAATGAAACATGAACAAAAGAGCACAGAATACAGAATAAATTAACCTATTTGAAAATCCAACAGATTATCCCAATTTAATGATGCTGTTCCAAATACTTGCAACAATCCCCATAAACACCCCTGTGGAAAAAAAGGAAGTTCAAACACAGGATCTTACAACTTCATAAAGATAAAAGCAAACTTTGACAAAGGGTCAGTTAGACTCGAAATGTCAGCTCTTTTCTCTCCCTACAGATGCTGCCAGACCTGCAGAGATTTTCCAGCATTTTCTCTTTTGGTCTTACAACTTCATGACTGACTGCCTGCTGAAACCAAACCAAACCAAACCAGAGAAAAGCTGAGCTGGGAGAACTGGCCACTCCCCTTTCAGTACACATGTGCTTTTCTTTAAACTTGAAAGCCTTTTGCCTGAGGCAGTATCTGCTAGTTTTAATTGGCCCTAAAACCCTTCAAAGCCAGACCTCCCAGCAACTCTGTATTTACAATCACATTGAAAAAAAAACCAAGGACAACATTACCTTATGAAAGGAGCAGCATCATCACACAATTAAACAACTCACTGAAGGAATATGCTCCATGAACATTCCCATCAAGGACGGGGAAACCCAACACATCAGTGCAAAATAAAAGGCCTGAAGTATTCACAATAAATTTCAGCCAAAAGTTCCGAGTGGATGGTCTATCTCGGCCTCCTCCACAGGATCCAGCATCACAGATGCTAGTCTTCAGAAATTTGATTCACTCCACATGATATCAATAAATGGCTGGAGGCATAGGATACTGCAAAGGCAATGGGCCCTGAGAACATTCTGACAATAGCACTAGAGACAGATGTTCCAGAATATGATGCATCCCCAGCCAACCTGTTTCAACACAATGACAACATTGGTGTCTACCTGACAATGTGGAAGATTGCCCAGGTTAGGTACTGGACACAGAAAGGACAAACCTAACTCAACCAATTCCTGCCCCATCAGTCTACTCTCAATTATTAGTAAATGGTGGAAGGTGTCATCAATAGTGTCATTAAACAGCACTTGCTGAGCAATCACCTGCTCACTAATGCCCAGTTTGCATTCTGCCAGAGCACTCAGTTCCAGACCTCATCACAGTCTTGGATCAAACATGGACAAAAGATCCAAATTCAAGAGGTGAGGTGAGAGTGACAGCCATTGACATCAAGGCCACATTTGACCAAGTACGGCATCAAGGAGCCCAACCGAAATTGGAATCAATGGGAATTTGGGGCAAACTCTCAATGAATTCTAGTCACACAGGAAGATTGTCTGTTGTTGTTGGAGGGTAATCCTCTTAACTCCATGACATCTGGACATGAGTTCCTCAGGGTAGTGTCCAAGATCCAACAATCTTCAGTGATGATTGCACAGTGCACAACTTATCTGATATTGAAGTTTTTTTAGATTAGATTAGATTACTTACAGTGTGGAATTAGATTACTTACAGTGTGGAAACAGGCCCTTCGGCCCAACAAGTCCACACCGCCCCGCCGAAGCGTAACCCACCCATACCCCTACATCTTTATCTACATCTACCCCTTACCTAACACTACGGGCAATTTAGCATGGCCAATTCACCTGACCTGCACATCTTTGGAGTGTGGGAGGAAACCGGAGCACCCGGAGGAAACCCACGCAGACACGGGGAGAACGTGCAAACTCCACACAGTCAGTCGCCTGAGGCGGGAATTGAACCCAGGTCTCTGGCGCTGTGAGGCAGCAGTGCTAACCACTGTGCCACCGTGCCGCCCACAAATGCAACAAGTTCAAATGCAACAAGACCTGGACAATGTCGAGGCTTGGGCTGTCAAATATCGGAGTCAAAAGGTATGGTGCTGGAAAAGCACAGCAGGTCAGGCAGCATCCGAGGAGCATGGGAGTCGACCTTTTGAGCATAGGCCTTTTATCAGGAATGTGGGGTCAGGTGTCCAAGGGGGCTGAAAAGTAAATGGGAGGGGATGGAGCTGGAGCTGGGGCTAAGGTAACTGGGAATGTGATAGGCAGATGAAGGTGGGGGGGTGATGGTGATAAATCAGAGTGGAGAGTGGAGTGGACAGGTCGGAAGGACAATGGACAGGTAGGATAGTTCAAGAAGGTGCTGTGAGTTGGATGGTTGGATCTGGAATGAGATGGGGGGAGGGGAGATGGGGAAACTAATGAAATTGATGTTGATGCTGTGTGGTTAGAGGGTCCCAAGACAGAAGATAAGGTGCTTGTCCTCCAAGTGCTAGGTGTCTTGGGTATGGCGGTGGAGGAGGCCCAGGACTTGCATGGCCTCAGCAGAGTGGGAGGGGGAGTTGACGTGGTTAGCCACAGAGCTGCCGGGTTGTTGGGTGCGTGTGTCCCAGAGATGTTCTCTGAACTGTTCTGCAAGTTGGTGTCCTGTCACCCGAGTGACCTCACCCACTCCAGAGACAGTCTCCGCCCCCACTCCCAACTCCAGCCCTATACAGGTCCTAACCCCCAGCCCTGCCATATTTTTCCCATCTCCCTAGATCTCCTCCTCACTGAGGATGAACAATCAGTCCTCAGTAAAGGTCTTACCTTCATCCCACTATACTCCCAGATCAATGAATTCAATGCGCATCGCGACATTTAATTTTCTTCCGCTGTCTCCGTCTCCATACTTACTTTTTCCATCAGGACTCCCTCCCACCCTCTGAGGACCCCTTTACCTGCCTCCAACACACACCATCCACTTGGACACCCTGTACTAGTCTGTTAACTACCCTCGATCACTTCATCTTCAACTGCCACTGTGACATTGACCGCCTCAACCTGTTTGCCTCTCACCTACTCCAACCTCTCACCCTCACAATGCGCAACCCTCCACTCCCTCTGCTTCAACCCAATCTCACCATCAAACCACTGGACAAGGTGGGGGGGGGGGAGACGCAATGGTAATTTGGTGCACCCACCTGTACATTGCTGATGCCAGGCGCCAGCTCACAGACACCTCCTCCTACCGTCTCCTTGACCATGACTTCACCTCTCATCCCCAAACTATCACCTTGCAGACCATCCACAACATCATCACTTCAGGGGATCTCCCATCCACAGCTTCCAACCTAGTTCCAACATAGTTCAGGAACCTCACACCACCTAGTTCAACTCTGACCCAAAATTCACAAACCTGCTTGTCCCGGTCGACACGTCATCTCTGCCTGCTCCTGACACACCGAACTTATCACCTCATACCTTGACACCCCCTTCCCGCGTTGGTCTAGGAACTTTCCACTTACATTTGCGACACCACCCATGCCCTCCACCTCCTCCATGACTTTCAGTTTCCCGGCCCCTAATGCCTCATCTTCACCATGGACATCCAGTTCCTTTATCTGGCCATCCACCATGACGAAGAATTCCAAGCCCTCCGTTTCTTACTCTCCTGCCGACCCAACCAGTACCCCTTCATCGACACAGTCATTCGATTGGCTGAACTGGTCCTCACCCTCAACGACTTCTCCGTCAAATCTTCCCACTTCCTCCAGACCAAAGGGGTAGCCATGGGCGCCCGCATGGGCCCCAGCTATGCCTGCTTCTTTGTCGGGTGTGTGGAACAGTCCATCTTTTGCAGCTAAACCGGCACCATTCCCCACTTTTACCTCTGCAACATTCATGTCTGTATCGGTGCCACCTTGTACTCCCACAAGGAGGTTGTACAGTTCATTAACTTCACCAACACCTTACACCCTGACCTCAAGTTCAATTGGACCATCTTGGACACCTCCCTCCCATTCCTGAACATCTCTATCTCCATTTCCAGTGACCAACTCAACACAGACATCGATTTCAAACCCTCTGACACCTACAGCTACCTGGACTATACCTCCTTCCATCCGCTCTCCTGTAAAAACACTATCCCTTACTCCTAATTCCTCTGCCTCCGCCACATCTGTTCCCAGGAGGAGCAATTCTACTCCAGAACCCCCCCCCCAGATGGCCTCCACCTTCAAGGACCATAATTTCCCCTCCCACATGATCAACAATGCCTTCCAACACATCTCCTCCACTTCCCGCACCTCTGATCTTGAACCCCACCCCTCCAACTGCAACAAAGATAGAACCCCCACCCCAGTCCTCACCTTCAACCCTGCCAAACTCTGGATGCCACACATCATTCCCCACCAGTTCTGCCACCTACAGTCAGGCCCCATCACCACAGATATATTTCCTTCCCGAACCCTGTCTGCGTTCTGCAGAGAACATTCCCTCCATGACTCCCTTGATAGGTTCACGCACCCAACAAACTCAACGCCCTGTGGCCAACCACATTAACTCCCCCTCCCACTCCACCAAGGACATGTAAGTCCTGGGTCTCCTCCACTGTCAAATCCAAGCCACCCGATGCCTGGGGGAAGAATGCTTCATCTTCCCCCTTGGGACCCTTCAAGCACACACCATCAATGTCGGTTTCACCAAGTTCCTCATGTCCCCTCCCCCCACCTTATTCCAAATTCAACCTTCCAACTTGGCATCGCTCTCTTGAACTGTCCTACCGGTCCATCTTCCTTCCCACCGATCCGCTGCACCCTCTGCTCTGACCTATCATCATCACTCCCACTTTCATCTACCGGTCAAATTCGCAGCTACCTTCCTCCCTGCCCCACCCCTCTCCCATTTATCTTTGAGCCCCATTGATTCTCCCCCTGCCACATTCCATTTCTGGCTTATGCCCAAAATGCCAATTCTGGTGCTCCTTGAATGTTGCCTGACCTACTGTGCTTTTCCAGCACCACACTTTTTGACTCTGATTTCCAGCATCTGCAATCCACACTTTCTCCTTGAGCTGATAAATGGCAATTAACTATCACACCACACAAATGCCAGGCAATGACCATTTCCAACAAGAAAAAATCAACCATTGTCCCTTCACATTCAATGGCATTACCACTGCTGAATCTCCAATTATCAATATCCTAAGGATTATAATTGACCAGAAACTGATCAGGGCTGACACATAAAAACAATGGCTGCAGAAGCAAGTCAGGGGTTTGGAATTCTGCAGTGAATAACTCACCTCCTAATTCCTCAAAGCTTGTCTTCAATCGAAAAGGCATGTCAGGAGTGTGATGGACTACTCCCTACTTGACTGGATGACTGCAGTTCCAAAAACACTCAAGAAGCTTGACACCATCCATAACAAAGCAAGCTCATTTGATTAGCACCACATCCACAAACATCAATTCCCTCCACCACTTGGAATCCTCATGTTAATTCCAAATTCAAACAAGTTACAGATGAAAACTAATGTCCAAAAGATGAAAGTTGGAAGAAATTATGGTGGGAAAACAGAATGCAGATAAATGTTCAACAGTTAGATGAGGTATTGTAATTCCGAAATCTGGGAAGCATCTTGTCAGAAAATGAACACTGCCAAAAATAAATCAGACCAGAAGAGCAGTGTGTATGGTCGACGAGAAGCACTTTAGAACTTCAGCAAAGTTCTTTAGACAGTAGTTTTCAAACCCACAATCACTACCATCGACAATGACAAAAGCAACAAACACATGGCATGAGCATCCTGACTTGGAAATGTGTTGTTATTCATGAAACGTTACTGGGTCAAAATCCTGGAACATTGTGGAACTACCTGCAGCATTTGGACTGCAGCAGTTCAACAAGGCAGCTTCAGTCGCAGCCAAATTCCGTGTCTGACTTTATAGGTTGATACTGAAACCGAGTTATTTTAATGTGGTATTTCAACAGTATGAACCAGTCGACTTTAAAGAGATCCCTATGTTGGAGAAGGAAAACAGATTTGATTTGATATAATATCTTTCATTACCTCAGGATGTCTCAAATCACTTTACAATGAGATACTTTTAGTCACTCCTGTAAAGCAGAAATACATGGCAGTCAATTTTTCCATCGATAAATCTTACAAATAGCAACATGATAATGAACAGATTGTCTACTGCAGATGTTAAGTGAGGGAAAAATTATGGTCTGTTCTGCAGTATCAATTAAGGGTTGGGATTCACTTGAGAAACTGCAATTTCTGTCCGGGTAAAATAATGAATTCCTGCAGCAATAGAATCCTAATTCTAAACTGAAACAACTGTTGGACTAAAAACTAACATGCAAAACAATGCAAGTTGCAAAGGTTGGAAGAAACGGTGGGGGAAATGTTCAACTGGATGAGGTATCACAATTTACATATCTGGGAAGCACCTTGTCACCTCTTGGGCAATGCCAGAAATAAATCAGAACCAGAACAGCAATGACAAAGAAATTGTTCTCCAAACATAAAGAATTGCTCATCAAAAAAAATGAGTAGGGAACTGAATGAAAGAGCTGTAAAAACATGTTTTTTTTAGTTTTGTTGTATATGGCTAAAGACAGACCTTGAGAAAAGCAGACATCCAAAGACTGTAAGATTGTGAAGTGTGGTTCTGGAAAAGGCTGGAGTGGGTCAGTTGCAGAGAACACAATTGCAGTGAGGATGTTCTCAGGATGGTGAAAGAGGAAAAGCCATTTCCAGATACTGTGAAAGATTTGTCTGTTCTATTCGGGAGCTTTTAAACTAACATTTTTAAAATTTATTCATGGGATCAGGGTGTCACTGGGTAGATTTGCATTTATTGCCCATCTACAATTGCCCAGAGGGCATTTCAAGATTCAACCAGATTGCTGGTGGATCTGAAGTCACAGATAGGCAAGATCAGGTAAGGATAGCAATTTCCTTCCCTAAAAGACATTAGTGCATGAGATGGGTTTCTCAAACAATGGACATTGGATTCACAGCCATCATTGCTCTCTTCATCCTAAATTTGGTTTTGGATTCAAATCCCACCATCTGCTTTAGCAGGATTCGAACCAGAGTCCCCATGACATTCCCGGGGTCCAGGGATGAAAAGTCCAGTGATAATATCACAAGGTCATTGCCTCCCCTCTTCAATCTAGCTGGGGGGAGGGGACAGGGAGAGAGGGAAAGCAGAAGAGAAAGACAGATAAGGATGGTTCTCAAGTTAAAGACAGCAAGTTAATCAGACAAGGTGGGCAACAGCAAGTCAGAGAATGAGCTAACTCTGAAGAACAAACAGTGCAGTTTCACAGCTTACCTTGGGAGACCTAATATCAGAATTGCAAACTGCAGCTGGGAGGGATCAGTGATGATTTCAGAGCCTGATCAGCTCAGTGTTTGATTTTAAGACATAAAATTTATCAATTTTAACCTTTTCTTTTCGCAAATCTGTAATCGTGATTTGGGTGAGGGTAAACTTGAAAAGGTTCAGAAAAAATTTACAGGAATGTTGTCAGGATTGGAGGCTTTGACCAATAGGAGAGACTGAATAGGCTGAGGCTTTCCCTGGAGAATTGGAGGCTCAGGAATGACCTTACAGAAGTTTATAAAATCATGAAGGGCAAGGATAAGGTGCAGAGCAAAGGTCTTTTTCCTCAGATGGGGGGAGTTCAAAACAAAGGGGCATTTTTTAAAGTGAGGGGAGAAAGACTTAAAAGGCACCTGAGGGGCAACTTTTTTCCACCCAGAGGATGGTTCATATGTGGAATGAACTGCTAGAGGAAATGATATGTGAAGGTACACTTTCAACATTTAAAAGACATTTGGAAAGGGACATGAATAAGAAAGGTTTAGAGGGATATGGACCAAATGCAGGCAATTGGGACTAGTTTAATTCAGGAAACTTGGTTGGCATGGACTGGTTGGACTGAAGGGATTCTTTCTGTGTAGTTGACTCTATAACAAGATTTGTTTCGCTGTATTGCAGGACAAGAGAAGTAGGAGCTGATTTAAGGAAGATTAAAAGGATGTACAGGGAGAGGTAGAAAAGAATGATGATGTTAGGCAATTTTAAATTGCAAATGTGAGATTGTGAGGCATGGAGAATGAGTAGAGGAACTGCTGTTAGATGCTGACTACTACAATTGGGAAATCCAGATGAATAAGACCTGTTTTTCTGACGATAACTATCTACTGTATGTTTGGTGTTCCACATCAGTGGGGCAGAGCAGTTGAAATCAGGCTTCACTATTCCCAGAGTCATCGCAGAAGTAAAAGATTTTTAAAAATAAGCAGAATCCCTTAGTTTACCTGTTTCATAGACCCAGGCTGACAAAATACACAGATTAGGTTCCTGAATTAAACAAGAATTTATGATTTTAAATTAATAAATTTATAGCTAACTGCAGATAGAAGGAAACTTGAGTCATCAATGTATGACTTCACACCTTAAAATCCTACCCCACTTAGAGACTGCCTGCTTGTACACATATTGAGACAGAAACAGACAGAAAAAAGAAAATACACTTTATGGGTGGAAGAACAGGCTGGGAAGGCAGTACAAAGATCCCTGTTTGCATGGTTTGCTGAGATGGTCATTTTGGCTCGTCGGTACATGCTGCTCCTTGATTCTCCTTTTCCAGATCCCTGTATTTGCTTGCTGAAGATACGGATGGCTGGTTAACGCTATTAAAGCCTCTGGCTTACTGGTGAAGACTAACAGTTTACAGAAACTGCTGAGGAAAAAAAAACTGGCTTTTTTCAAGCTTAAACTGTTATTTTTACCGTAGAGGAGTGACAAATCCTCTCCTGGCCGATATAGAGAAACATAGAATTGGATAGAGCTCTTAAAGATAGTGGAGTCAAGGGGTATGGAGATAAGGCTGGAACAGGATACTGATTAGGAATGATCAGCCATGATCATATTGAATGGCGGTGCAGGCTCGAAGGGCAGAATGGCCTACTCCTGCATCTATTGTCTATTGTCTATTGTCTATTGTCTATAGAAAATAGGTGCAGGAGTAGGCCATTCCACCCTTCGAGCCTGCACCACCATTCAATATGATCATGATTGATCATGCAATTTCAGTGTTCCACTCCCATTTTCTCTCCATAACCCTTGATCCCTTTCGCCACAGGTGGCATGTCCAGCTCCCTCCCGATTTTATTGAAACAAGTGGCCCCAATAGCTTTCTGTGGGAGAGAATTTCACAGATTCACAACTCTCTGAGTTAAGAAATTCTTCTTCATCCAGTCCTGAATGACTTACCCCATATTCTTAGACTGTGACCCTGAGTTTTGGACTTTCCTAACATCAGGAATATTCTACCCACATCAAACCTGTAGAGTCCCATCAGGATTTTATAAGTTTCTATGAGATCTGCCTGAAGTACAAAGCCCAGTCAATCCAGTCTTTCTTCATATGTCAGTCCTGCCATCCCAGGAATCAGTATGGTGAACCTTTGCTGGACTCTCTCATTAGCAAGAACATCCTTCCTCAGATTAGGAGGCCAAAACTTCACACAATACTCAACATGTGGCCTCACCAAGACCATGTACAGCTGCAGCAAGACATCCTTACTCTGATACTCAAATCCTCTTGCTGTGAAAGAGACCATCACATTAGCTTTCCTCACTGCCTGCTGTACCTGCATGCCAACCTTCAGTGACTATTCCACCATGGTCTTGTTGCACCTCACCTTGTCCGAAACTGCATCATTCAGATAATGATCTGCCTTCCTGTTTTTGCCACCAAGGTGGATAACCTCACATTTAGCCACATTATGTTGCATTTGCCAAGCATCTACCCAATCAGCCAGTCTGTCCAAGTCACTCTGCAGCCTCTTAGCATCCTCCTCACAGCACACACTACCACCTAGCTTGGTGTCATCTACAAATTTGGAGATAATGCACTCAATTCCTTTGTCCAAATCATTCATGCATATTGTGAATAGCTGAGGTCACAACATTGAACACTGTGGTACCCACATGTCACTGCTTACCTCTCTGAAAAGGACCTGTTCATTCCAACTTTCTGCTTCCTGTCTGCAAACCAGTTGTCTATCCACATTACCGTGTGCTTTAATTTTGCTTGCTAATCTATTGAGTGGAACCTTGTCAAAAGCCTTTTGAAACTCCAGATACACAACATCCACTGGTTCACCCTTGTCCACTCCACTGGAAAATTCCAGAAGCTTTGTCAAGCATGATGTCCCCTGAGTGAATCCATGCTGACTAGAAACAATTTTTCCACCATTTTGAAAAACACATAGCTGGCCTTAGTCATTAAAGCTGGTCACTTGTTACCAGCCCAATCTCTATTCACACCCAGTCCCCCTGGCGCCAGTTTGTCTGTAACCAGACTTCCACTACAGCTCAAATGATCAACTTTATACTCAATACTTACAATAAGTGTCAGGTTACTTGCTTTGAAGAAATCCAGCAATCTTTCAACACTAATTAGTTTTAAAACAATCTTTTCCCACTTCAGTCCACAATCATAAATACAGAAAAGTAGAAAGATCCATTTTTTGACATGATAACTATAAATAAATACTGGAATCCTCTGTCAGATTTTGCATATACCCCAGTCTGTTTTCAAATGAATTACAGGGGTTGAAAATGTTCTCAAGAACATCTGAGATTGATGCTTCCAGGGGCTTGATTGAAAGCTGCACATTTCAATTGTATTTCTCACAATAGGATTGGTTTTCATCTTTTGTGAGCACAGCTTTGGAGCATTGCTTTTTTTTGAAAGAGTATCCTTTTGAAAGTCACCTTTCACCACATCCTCAAATCCCAGAAATTTGATTTTCAATTGATTCTCAAATTATCCAACGTTTCCACCCAAAAGAGTGCGCAGGTAAACCCACACAAAGTTTTTGGCTGGGACACTGTGAATTTTACAAGAGCGATACAGGAAGTAATTCAATCCACAGTGCCTCTTCGTTTATGCACTGTAAGTACCACACTTTACCTTGTGTTTATTCCAAAATGATAAAGCTGAGAAAAACAATCCATTACTGTGCCAAGTCACAATCAAAACCTTATTTGTGTGGTACTTTCAACACCTTCAAGCACAAAAACAGCAACAAACAAAGATTAACAACAAGCCACTTGAGGACTTAATACAAAGTACATTTTAGTGAGTGCCTGAAAGGAAACAGTGAGTTGGAGAAAGATGGTGAGGATATTCCAGAAGCTTTGGTGTAGGTTGGTGGGGTGGGGGGGGGGGGGGGGGCGCGGGGGGAAGGGTGGAGGAGCGTGTGGTGTTGATTTGAAGGGGTGAGAATACTGCTTCCCGAGTGCAGTGTTCAATTGTTCCAGAGTTTTTAATGATTTTCAGTCGGCATCTGCCAGTTCACTGAATGCACCACTCTGCACAGCCTGATAAAATTTCAATTTGATATTTGCTACCAGTGATTTGAACCTGTCCCTTTGTCCTACTCTCATAACTGAAAGGCACTTTCCAGTTCTTGACATAGCTATAACATTCAATATCTTAAACACGTCTGTCTCATTTAAGATACTTCCTATCAAAGCTAAAGATTCTTCACAGTAAAAATATTGTTTCTATGTGGCAATGTGAATGTGGTTGTGTCACTTTGTTTCATCTGATATTCAGATCAAAGTGTCTATCTTTTCTGCTAAGTTAAAACTTTGACAACAGGTCTCAGGTGTGAGGCTTCACTCAGCAGGAACTGCTGTGTTCAAAGTTGGTGACTCAAAGTCCAAGTGACCTCCAATGTTATGACTCACCACACAGACACAATCATCAACAGCTTTGAAATTATGATGTGGGACTTTGGCTTCTGAATAACTCACAAATGGTGGATGAGTCCCGAAATCAGAAGTCCAGTGTCTAAACTCTGCACTTATTGTTTTTGTACGGAAGGCAGTGCAAATTTTATATGCGCATTTTGGAGAGGCAGCTGCTGTTTTTCATATGCTGCTGTTATTTATGGCTGATGCCACTTGAAATGTAATGCACAGAGATTAGCACTGGTAGCAGTCGATCTGAACTCTGTGGATCTGTTTGGATAGCCAGGGTAGCCATTTGGAGAGGTATGGTATTCCTTTGTACATGTGCCTGGAGCAAAATTGAGGGGGATAAACTGCCCTGTGGTAGAAGTAACACACCCTTTGTGATTGTTAAAAGTGGGCATGAATTGTATGAATTCATCTCGTTTTGACTATCAAAAATGATGAGAAAAGTGTTAAGAGAAACTGTCTCAATGAACAATCAAGCTATCAAGGCATTTATAATCTCTGTTGTTTAAATTATGGGGGAGAAACCCGTCAAGGAATTTATAACACTTGTAGTTTAAATAATAGGAAAAAAACTGTTTGGAATGTTAAAAAATCTTCATTTTCTGTTTCATTCACCACACAGTTGGTGTTGAATGACTGATTTCATAATCATCCATGAATTTACTAACCTACTCTTCCACTACTTCATCCAAGTCACTTATAAAAGTCTTATCTATTACCCGCAACTATCCACATGTTTGAGCTGGGTACTAAAATCTCCCTCCTGAGGCAGGGCTGGCTCTTTTCCACAAAGGTGGGTCTCTCAGATCAAAGTGGATCTTCTCCTGGGTCTTCTTGGGTTTCCACATGATCTTTTTGTAATGAGTCTTGCTGTGAATCTTCCATGCAAGCCTTTGCTGGGTCTTCACTCAGGGGATGGCATTCAGGTGTGTTTTTTATCCTCACCTCATCTATGACCCTGCAGAATATTCAGAGGCCTTTGATCAATGGGGCCATGAGTTGTGTTCAAATCATCGAATGAGATTGCGCCACCACCCTTCATTGGTGCTGTACTGAGAGATGTAAAGTGCACATACTCACCAGAATGTCTGAGTTAACTGTTTCCTAGACACAACCCCCAGGCTGCTTCGAACTGCTCCACCTCCGCCACCGCCCCCCCCCACCGAAATTCTCTTGCATTAATGATCTTGGTTTCCACTGTTCTCTGCAGCCAATAGCAGCTAGCTGTTGCTTAATTTAGTTTGATCAATTTCCTGTCAGGCCTTTTTTCTCCAACTGTTTGTCAATTTAAAATGTCCAATTTTAGGCGCATGATCACAGTGGGCAGGGAGACATCCCAAGGTAACATGGAGATGGATGGGAAATGTGTGCAAGTGTGAAAGGTGAGGGCTGGATGCCCTATTTTGACTTTTTGTTGGCATTTTCAGTGCTACGACAGAGTGCCCGTGTACTGAGGCAGACCTTCAGTCCAGACTGCTACCACATGAGGCAATCTTTACACACATGTAATGTCTCCCAGTCTGACTCTTAAAGGACTGCACAACCTGAGAACAAAATTTTAACTTCTGGATTGCTTCTTCCCGGGATGGGTTTATGGACATTGGAACTGTCTTGACTTTATCATAAATTCATAAAAATTCAGGCTCCAATTTCTAGCAAAGACATGACATATTTTCAGCTAACATTCTCTTCATTTTAACAAATCATTGATTGAATACAGATAGAAATTTCAGTTTGCATGTTCAAAATTTTGTCTTGTGGTCTTAAACAATTTTAAGTTTTCTGACAGGTGTGTTGAATGAGAAAGTAAAAACTGAATCGATTGTTAAGATCGAAAAGAGGCCCGAACAATCTCCATCCACCACCACTCTCCTCCGTCTGGCTGAACTTGTTCTCTCTCTCAACAACTTCTCCTTCAACCCATCCCATTTTCTCCAAATCAAAGGTGTAGCAATGGGTACCCGCATGGGTTCTAGCTATGCTTGCCTTTTCATAGGGTATGTGGAATATTTCTTGTTCCAGGCCTACCCAGGTCCCCTCCCACAACTGCTTTATCGGTACATCAATGTCTATTTTGGTGCGGCTTCATGCTCTCATCCTGACCTGGAAAAAATTCATAAACTTTACTTCCAGTTTCCATCCCTCCATCACCTTCACCTGGTTCATCTCCGACACTTGCCTTCCTTTCCTTGACCTTTCTGTCTCCATTTCCGACAATAGTCTATCCACTAATATCCATTACAAGCCCACTGACTCCCACAGCTATCTGGACTACAGCTCTTCTCACCCTACGTCCTGTAAGGACTCTATCTCTTTCTCTCAGCTCCTTTGCCTCCGCCGCATTTGTTCCAATGAGGCCACTTTCCAAAGTGGTGCTCTTAATATGTGCTCCTTCTTCTCCAACTGTGGCTTCCCACCTGCAGTTGTTGACAGGGCTCTCGACAGCATGCGGTCCATCCCCTGCGCCAAGACCCTCACCCCCTCCCTCCCCTTCCAGAACAAGGATACGGTCCCTCTTGTTCTCACCTTTCACCCCACCAGCCTTCACATGCAAAGAATAATCCTCCACCATTTTCGCCAACTCCAACATGATGCCACCACTAAACATATCTTCCCTTCACTCCCCCTGTCTGCATTCCACAGAGATCGTTCCCTCCAGGACAACCTAATCCACTCCTCCATCACACCTAACACCTCTCCCATCACACACGGCACCTTCCCATGCAATCGCAGAAGGTGCAACACCTGCCCCCTTACCTCTTCCATGCTCACCATCCAAGGCCCCAAACACTCATTTCAGATTAAGCAACGTTTTACTTGTACCTCTTTCAATTTGGTCTCTTGCATTCGTTGCTCCCAATGTGGTCTTCTCTTTGGGCGGCACGGTGGCACAGTGGTTAGCACTGCTGCCTCACAGCGCCAGAGACCCGGGTTCAATTCCCGCCTCAGGCGACTGACTGTGTGGTAGATGTGGATGTAGGGGTATGGGTGGGTTACGCTTCGGCGGGGCGGTGTGGACTTGTTGGGCTGAAGGGCCTGTTTCCACACTGTAAGTAATCTAATCTAAATATCGGAGAGACAAAACGCCGACTCGGTGATCGCTTTGCTGAGCACCTTCAGTCTGTACACAATCAGGTCCCGGACCTTCCCATGGCTTGCCACTTCAACACACAATCCTGCTCCCATGCCCACATGTCTGTCCTTGGCCTGCTGTAATGTTCCAGTGAAGCTCAACGCAAACTGGAGGGACAGCATCTCATCTTCCAACTCGGCACGTTACAGCCTGCCGGTCTCAACATTGAATTCAACAACTTCAGATGATTATCCCATCTTGACCCCTGTGTTTTCATTCTGCTCTGCAATTTTTGTTTCATTTATTTTACTTCCATTTTTTAAAAATTTTGTTTCACTGTTCTGTACCTCTTATTTCTTGATTGTCTCTCTTTCTCTCGCTCCCTGTGCTCTCATCACTTTCTTCCTCTCCTCTTCCCCCTTTGCTACCCTTCTCCCCTGTTTTCCATTTTGCCTCTGCTTCACTCATCCCCCCCCATTCCCAACATATTTTGTCACATAGCACTGGCTTCAGCCTTGGTCATTCACAGCTCCTCTCCCTATAATCTCTCTATGCACTGTCATTATCACCTCTTTATTGCTACCTTTGCTTCTGGAGCCATGACTCACCTTCTCTCAGCCTAGTATAAATACCTCCCTATTTCCCCCTTTTTTAGCTTTGACAAAAGGTCAGTTAGACTCAAAACGTCAGCTCTTTTCTCTCCTTACACCAAGACATGCCTTGGCTGATGGTGAGAAGGGCTCTGTCTGTGAGGTCCTTTATGCATGCCCGGACTCTCAGCTGCACCACACGCTGCCCTTGAAGCGGCTGCGGGAAGGGAGCGAGACTGTCACACACCTCCTTCTGGAATGTGCCTATGCAGAAGAAGTCTGGAGAGGAATGCAGTGGTGTTTGTCGAGGTTCGTCCCGAGCAGTGCCGTGATGTGGGACTCCGTGCTCTACGGTCTGTTCCCCGGGACGCACACCGAGACGAACATTAACTGTGTCTGGAGGATCATCAACTCGGTGAAGGACGCTCTCTGGGCGGTCCGAAACCTGTTGATCTTCCAGCTGAAGGAGTTGACCCCGACTGAGTGTTGCAGACTGGCACATTCCAAGGTCCAGGACTACGTGTTGAGGGACGCGCTGAAGCTTGGGGCAGCTGCTGCCAAGGTGCGGTGGGGAAAGACCACCGTGTAACATCTGCCTGCCTAAGAAGAACAGGAGGCCCACGTAGTCATTTGGGCTCTGCTGACGCCTCAACTAAATATATGGACAAATGATTGATAAACATACAGACCTGTATATACAAATGATAAATTCTGATCTGTATGCAAAGAAATGGAATGTTTATGTATGTATGGCATGACCAACTGTACAGACCATCAAAATATTTTACAAATAACGTATATTTTTGAAAGAAAAAGAAAGCTCTTTTCTCTCCTTACAGATGCTGCCAGACCTGCTGAGATTATCCAGCATTTTCTCTTTCGTTGTTAAGATGTATGCTGTTTATTGTTGCAGTGATTGATCTAACTCAATGTTTATTGCACAGGATTGTGGTGCCCTTAATGGACTTCCCACCATATGTAGTAGATTATAACAATGATCAAGCTAACTACCTTCAAAGGAAACATGAGTCCCTTGTGCTAAGGTTAAATTTATGACTACTACCTTGTTCCTTGTCTAAAAATTATGACCGAGTCTATCACTCTCTTCCATTCCATCAACCTACCAGACTCATATCAAGAATTTAAAGAAGGGCTGATACCAGGGTTGAAAGGCTTTACTTACATGGGAAGACCAGGGAAACCTGGACTGTTTGTTTAAGGCCAGAGAAGGCTTAGGGTAGATTTGATGGGGAGTTTTAAAAGGAGTTGAGGGTTAATTAAAGAGGGAGAAAACATGCCAGTGGATCCTGATTTAATATGGATTGCCAAAAGAACTCAAGACTGAGTGAGGGAATTTTCAGAATACACTTGCAGAACATTTCTGCTTTGTAATACTGCACTTTGGAGCACACTCGCAACTGTCACTGGAATTGTGTTGCAAAGGTATTTTTCAGGAGAAAGTGAGGACTGCAGATGTCGGAGATCAGAGTCAAAAAATGTGTGGCACTGGAAACACACAGCAAGTCAGGCAGCTTCTGAGGAGCAGAAGAATCGACATTTCGGGTAGAAGCTCTTCATCAGGAATGAGTGTTTTTCACACAAGACCAAGCAGCTGGCTCACGGATTGGACCAAGTGGTTTCTCAGGGCTGCTCACTCCATCTTGTAGTGCTCATTCATTGAATACCTCCCCGAATGCTCACAGCGTCCTGCCTTCACTTGCCTTTTAGCATTTTCCCCCCTCAGTGTGACCGAAAAGGTGCACTGGAATTTTGTCTTGACTTGCCTTTTAGCACAGTCGCAGAGGAAGGAAGCTTGATGTGATTGATAATGGTGATCAATCAAGGAAATGGACATGTTGCTGTTCAGAATGTCAATCGTGCATGTGTGCCAGCAGCAGATGCAGCAAACACATTGTCGATAGTTCAAACAAATGGCCATGTTTCAAAACTGAAGGGCATTAGTCCTCAAGCAACAGAACAGACCCTTCATTCAGGGTGTCCCAGCATGATAAGTCGAGGGCAGTGCGTGACATCAGTTTAGTGGCTTGGGCACAGTCATTTGGCTGCACGGGACTGTCAGGGTCAGATTTCTCTCTCCTCATAGTGGGTGGAAAGTCTGATGTTGGGTCGGACAATACCTGTGATGGTGCTTTCAACTTTGTTGTGAGCCGAATTCTCATGGAACAAGAGAAAGGGAGGGGCTGACTGAAACTGAATTGGATGGCACAGTTTGTGCTTGTGAAGGTGGGGGAAAGAGAAGCTACTTTGTCCCAAGTGAGTGAGTAAGTAGCACAAAGGCCAAGCAAAATTTAGAGGTGGGTGGGGTAGAAATAGCTTGGTAAAAGTAGGTGAGGAGAGATATTGTAGGCAATAGTGAGAGAGGTAAGGCATGAGCCTTGATGGAAGGTGTGTGCAGTAGCAGAGAGAGAGTGAGTGGGACAGAGCAGAGAGAAGGTGGTGGCATGAACCCGAGCAGAGTAGAGAAATTCACTGACTTCCTTCCGACATTACTGGGTGCTCCTTCTGTCAGGTTAGGTTGTACTGACCTGGGTAGCCACCTCAGACTAGGCTGGTAGAGATGAGAATCATGGCCTCCTTTGTTGGTCCTGTGGGAAGGGGATGCCTCTCCTCTCTGCTACCCTGTCCAGCTGGACCTTAGTCACTATATGATAGCTGGGATGCCAATTTCCCTGTCTCTGCCAATGTCTGAGCTAATATCATAAACCATGCAGGGCAGCTCCAGACAGATGGTGCTTGACTGGGTGAACAATAGTGTTTTAAAGATGGTGCTGGCTTTAGGAATCCTGGAATATCCCAGCAGTGGTGTGTCTTCTCACTGATTGTGAATGGACAACCAGACTATTATCAGACAAGAGGGGCACTATAGGGGTATGGTAGGCAGTTGAGCCAAGTTTGGGATGATTATGCAAGAAAACCTATTTGGCTTCATGGAGAGAAATCTTGATGAACTTAATGAAAATGACACTTTCCCATATATGGTAAGATTGAACTCTTCGTTTTTGAGCATCCAGTGGATAAAAGCCCACTCTGTTTAAACTTTACTCATGAGACAATCGCCCATTCCAGGTATTAGTCTGGTAAATCTTCTCCAAATTGCTTCCAAATTACATAATAAATTTATGTATTGGAGACTGATAGAGTACATATTCTTCTGGATGTGGATTTGATCAGCACAGTGTTCACCTTCGTCAAAAATATTGAAGCAGGGAGAAAATTCAAAAACATAACAATTCTGAATATTTTGAGCTCCGTTGAGAAGTAAGATTGATAAGAGAGTGATACTCTCATTTATGCCCTGCACTTCCTTTTGGAAAGACACAACCCCAAGTGCTAATTTATTGACTGAATTTTCAGGAGAAATGCAACAGGCGTCCAAGATAAGCAGTCATTAATTCATTTGTCTTGCACATATAAAAGTTAATCTACTGACTGAACATTTGGTTCAAATACATACATTCATCAATAGCTACCAAGATGCCTTTAAAATGACCGCTGGAGTAAGAAGTAGATGAATTGTCAGTGCATGTGGGTGTTTAATTGGGCAGAGTATTGAATTTCATATGGAGGGAAACCCCTTCTGAGTAATTCCCAAACACTTTGCGCAGGTGGAAGAATTGAGTTAATATTAATGTTTATTGCATTGAAATGATTTGTACAAGTGTGCCTCAAGGCAGATAATATGCTAAATTTGAAGTTTAGACTGTTTGGCTCTGTGGGTTTATGTTATTTTAACCCGAGGATTTCAGTTCCTCTCAATCAAATGCCCAAACCATGAGCATGGGTCAAGAATGTCTAAAAATATGGAAATGCAGAGAATGTTGTCTGAAAGATTAAACAAGTGGAAGAGAAAAGGAAATGGATAAAGACTTGAAAAGAAACAAATTAGAGAGATATGGGGCAAGAACAGAGGGGTAGTACTAATTGGACAGCTCCTTCAAACATAATGCATTTAATGCTGCATAATTCTCTGGTTCTATGAATATTTAAGATACAATGAAGGCAATCCCAATCTCTTGGTTGATGAAGGGGCTACATTCTCAGAAAAAAAGACTTTGTATTTGAGAAGCATTTCTCGGAAAGTTCCAACATGCTTATTATTCGATGAAGTACTTTTTGAAGTGTCTGTCACTGTGGTCACATAGGAAATGCAGAAATCAATTTGCACACAGCAAGATCCCACAATAGCAATGAGATAGGCTTTGTTGACTGAGAGATCAATTTTGACTAAAATGGCAGGGAGAATTCTTTTGCTCTGATTTGAAGCAGTGCCATGGAAATTTTTGCATCCACTTGAGACAGTAGATAGGGCCTTGCTATAATGACTCATTGAAAAATCAGCACTACACAGAGTGCAATATGAACTGGTCTTGGAATATGCATTAGCAGTAATGATCACTTAAGGCACTTGTTTTGCTGGTAAGTGGGACACACTAACAATGTCAAGCACAGGAATCAGACCTATTGCACATTGTGCCTGGGCTAGTTTCTTTGAGAGAGATAACCAATTAGAGAGTCAGAGAGAAAGTGGCACACAGCACAGAAACAGACCCTTTGGCCCAACCAGTCCACGCCAAACCTATCTCCAAATTAAACTAGTCCTACCTGCCTGCGCTTGGCCTATATCTCTGCAAAGCTTTGCTGTTCTTTAGCTTATTCAAATGTCTTTTAAATGTAACTGTATCAACATCCATCACTTTCTGTGGCAGTTCATTCCATACTCAGATCACTCTTTGTGCAAAAGAATTTGTCCCTCATGTTCTTCTTAAATATTTCTCCTCCACCTTAAGAATATGTCCCTTAGCTGTGAACTCCCCCACCGGAGGGAAATGACCTTGTCATTCGTCTGATCTATGTCCCTCATGATTTTATAAATCACACTAAGGTCATTCCTCAACTCCTAAGTTTTAGTGAAAAAAATGCAAGCCTTTCCAGTCTATTTTTATAGTTCAAGCCCTCCATTCCTGGCAAGCTCCTGGTAAATCTTTTCTGAATCCTCTCCAGCTTAATAATGTCCTTCCTATACAAGGGTGACCAGAACTGGAAACAGTACTCCTGAACAGGCCTCATTAATGTCCTGTATAACCTTAACATGCGTCCCAATTCTGATACTCAAAGCTCTGAGCAATGAAGGCAAGTGTGCTAAATGCCTTCTTAACCATCCTATCCATGTGTGCCAAAAAACTTCAAAAGTTTATGTACCTGAATCCCCCAGGTCTCTGTTCTATAACACTACCCACAGCCCTACTGTTAATTGTATAAGTCCTGTCCTTGTGTGTATGACCATAATGAAATACCTTATGTTTGACCAAATTAAACTTCATCTGCCACTCCTCAGCCCATTGGCCTAATTGATTAAGATCTCTTTGCAATCTTAGATAACCTTCTTCACTATCCACGATACCACCAATTGGTGTCAGCTGCAATCCTGCTTACCATGCTTCCGATAGTCTCATCCAAATCATTTATATAAATGACAAACAAAAGCAGACCCAGTACTGATCGTTGTGGAACACTGCTGGTCAGAGGCCTTTGGTCTGAAACACAATCCACCCTCTGTCTCCTGCCAGGAAGCCAATTTTGTATTGAATTGACAAGCTCACCCTGAATCCCATGTGATATAACTTTACTAATTAGATTACCATGCAGACCTGTCATAGGCTTTACTAAAGTCCATGTAGCCAATACCTACCATTCTGCCCTCATCAATCATTCTGGTTACTTCACTAAAAATTCAATCAAGAGTTTGTGAGACACAATTTTCCTCCAACAAAACATGCTAACTATCCCCAACCAATCCTTGCCGCTCCACATTCATATAAATCCTATTGTTGCAATGTTGTCTCTTATCTCAAGAGGGTTGGAATATAAAAACAGAGACGTACTACTAAGACTTTATAAAGCTCTGGTTAGGCCCCATTTGGAGTACTGTGTCCAGTTTTGGTCCCCACACCTCAGGAAGGACATACTGGCACTGGAACGTGTCCAGCGGAGATTCACACGGATGATCCCTGGAATGACAGGTCTAGCATATGAGGAACGGCTGAGGATACTGGGATTGTATTCGTTGGAGTTTAGAAGATTAAGGGGAGATCTAATAGAGACGTACAAAATAATACATGGCTTGGAAAAGGTGGATGCTAGGAAATTGTTTCTGTTAGGCGAGGAGACTAGGACCCGTGGACACAGCCTTAGAATTAGAGGGGGTCATTTCAGAACAGAAATGCGGAGACATTTCTTCAGCCAGAGAGTGGTGGGCCTGTGGAATTCATTGCCACGGAGTGCAGTGGAAGCCGGGACGCTAAATGTCTTCAAGGCCGAGATTGATAGGTTCTTGTTGTGTAGAGGAATTAAGGGCTACGCGGAGAATGCTGGTAAGTGGAGCTGAAATGCGCATCAGCCATGATTGAATGGCGGAGTGGACTCGATGGGCCGAATGGCCTTACTTCCACTCCTATGTCTTATGGTCTTATGGTCTTATGTTCAAAATCACTTTCAACCATTTATTCATATCTGATATCAAATTCACAGATCTATCGTTTCCAGGCTTCTCCTTACAGCCTTTCTTAAACAGTGGCATGACATTAGCCATGCTCTGGGACTTCACCTGTGTTTTTGATGATACAAATATTTCTGCGAGGAAGTTCTTCCCTAACTTCCCACAACATTTTCGTATGCACTTGATTGGGTCCTCCAGCACTTCCTCTTTTAGAATGTGAACTGTTTTCAAAAAATCAATATTTATTTCCCTGAGTTCTTGGGCCTCAATTTCTCAAAAGTAAAATCTGATACAAAATACTCTTTTAATATTTCTCCCATCTCCTGAAGTTTAACACAAAGGCAACCTTGTTGGTGTTTGAGGGGTCCAACTCTCTGTCTCATTGCTGTCTTGCTCTTAATATATTTGTAGAATCTTTATGGATTATCTTTAAACTTATCTGCCAAGGTTGTCTCATATCCTCTCTTTGCCTTCCTGATTTCCTTCTTCAGAATGCCCCTTGTGAACAGTCTGCTTCAATCAACTTTTGACAGTTCTTGTTTCATACCCTTGAAATTTACCTTACTCTTATGAAGAACTTTAATTTTTATGGAAGAATTATCCTTTTCTATAAATATTTAAAAGTAATAGTATGATGATCACTTGCAAAGTGTTCACCTACTTAGACTTGAGTCATTTGCCCTGTCTTATTTACCAAGAGAAGGACAAGTTTTGCTCCTTCTTCAGTAGGAACATTTACATATTGATAAAGAAAATTTTCTTGAATACATATAACAAATTTGTCACCATCCAAACATTTAACACTGTGGTAGTCCCAGTCAGTGTCTGGAAAATTAAAAACCCCTATGATTACAATTTTATTATTCTGACATAGGTTCGAGATCTCTTTACATATTTGCTTCTCAATTTCCCTCTGACTATTGAGGGGCCAATAATACAATCCTATCAAGGTGATCATCCCTTTCTTATTTCTAATTTTAATCCATATATTTTAACTAAATGATCCCTCAGAAATGTTTTATCTTATTATAGTAGTAATGTTTTCCTTAATCAAAAATACCACACACCCTCCTCTCTTGCCTCTCTTTCTATTCTTTCTTTAACATCTAAAACCTGGAACATTGAGCAGCCAATCCTGTCTTTCCCTCAGCCAAGTTTCCATAATAGCTATGATGTCTCAGTCTCATGTTCCCATACAAGTCCTGAGTTCATCAGCCTTACCTGTAAGACTCCTTGCACTGAAATAAATGCAGTTTAATTCTTCAGATTTACTTTGTTCTCTGACTTGTTCCTGCCTGTCTTTTCAAATTAACTTGCTCTTTTCTGATTCAGAAGCATCCTCATCTTTCTTCCTACTTTTATTGTTACTCAGGGAACCCCCATATTCCCTGTCTAAAAGTTCACAGACTCCTGAAGTCGAACCAACAGATCTCCCTGTGAGAATATTGATCCCTTTCCAGTTCAGGTGAAACTGATCCTTTTTGAATCGGTCATTTCTGTCCCAGTAGGGATCCCAATGGATGCAAGAAACTGAATCCCTGCACATTGCACCATCTCTTCAGCTATAGATTTATCTCCCATATCCTTTTCTTCCTTCTATTCCTTCCTACATTCCAACTTGGCACTGGAAGTAAACCAGAGATTATTACTTCTGATGTTCTGTTTTTTAACCTTCTGCCTTAACCCTTTCCCTAACTATGTCACTCCTATCAATACTACAACAACTTCCAGCTTCTCTCTCTCCACTTTCACAATATGCTTCAAATATTTTGAGATGGCCTTAACCCTGACACCAGTAAAGCAACATATTATTCCAGAATCACACTCACTGCCACAGAATCTCCAGTCTGTGCTGCTGACAGGAGAGCCTCCCATTACAATTATTCTTTCAAATCTTGACAAACCCTGTTTAACATAAGATTCATTCTCAGGGTCTGACTACCACTGTTACTTTCCTGTGAGAGACTATTGCTTTCAATAGTATCCAAAACGGATTGTCTGTTTGAGAGGGGAACAGCTGCAGGAGACTTCTGAGCTACCTTCTTACCATTCCTGACAGTCAACCATCTATCTGACTGATTCTGCTGTGTAATCACTTCCAGAAATCAACTAGTCATCATACTCAGTGTTTCTTATATGTCATCGTTAACACTAAGGCTAAAAAGCAGAAGATCTCAAAATTCATCCCACAACCGTGCTATCGCTCCTATAAATTTGTTCCATTGAAGCAATGAACATGTAATCCACATACTATTTGAAAGAATTGTATGTCTTTGGATAACTAGACAACAATAGGGTCATAATAAAAAGCACTTTTAACATGAGCTTTGCAAAACAAAGGATGATGACATTGAATCACATAAAAAGATCATCCAAAACCTGGTCAAAGAGAGGTTATCATCTTCACAACTTAAAGGAGGAAACTAAGATAAAAAGACGGACAGGTGTTGGAGAGTAGAGAGTAGGGTGACAGAGAAGACTTGAAACTTAGCAGTGGTGGCAAGGGATCTAGTGAGATCTGATGTATTAAAGAAGCTTCGGAAAGAGAGCAAGGCAATACTCAGGTAAATGATCAGCTGAGGCTGGCAGAAATATACTGAGTTAACAAAATTAACAATGTGCTAGTAGGTAAGGATAGAGGTAGTCAAAAAAAAGGGGTAAACTTAGAGGAAAAGTTAAGCTCAGAAAACACACATATTTCAACAAGACAGCCTTGCACAGTGGCAGTATCGTAGCTAATGAGACTTAACTAAAGCACGACTGAAAGATACGAATTGACAGCACAAATGAATGTGAACTGCACCATTGAGTTTCTATTCTGATGGTATGGTTGCATGGTGACCAGGTCTTAAGAATTAAATGTTCAAGGATAATCAACATTTAGGAAACTCAGACAGAAAGGAAGAGGAGGTGTTATTATGCTGTTTGTAAAGGATGAGAATCAGTTTCAGAGGAGTGAAGAGAAAATGTGACAGCAAACATTAGAATGACCTAGAAATCATTAATTAAGTTTGCTTCTATCTTCCATTCTTCCTACACCTTTACCTGGTCCATCTCTGAATCTTCCTTTCTTTACCTTTTCCATCTCTATTTCCAGGGAAGTGATGTCTGCTTCAACCCCTCCCCCCCATCTCTTCCTCTGACTGACCCTTCCTTTCAGCTATCAACTGGATTCATTCCTCCCATCAACCAACCAGATCATACCCTACACCTATGTTCACCTATCCCAAACTTACCACTCCACCCCTCTCCCCACCTAAGTCCCCCACACCCCCTTTATCTGCAATTCCCATTACACCCACCAATCTGAAGAAGGGTTATACCCGAAACCAAGATTTCTGCACTTCATGATGCTGCATGGCGTGCTGTCTTCTTCCAGCCTCCTGCTTGCCTACCTTGGATTCTAGCATTTGCACTTTTTTCTAACTCTATTCATCATAAATACAGTAACTGTGACAGTTCTCTCAGAAATGTATGAATCATAGAAATGTTTTGGCACTGAAGGCGATTCAGCCCATTGTGCCTGCATTGGTGATACTCAGAACTATACTTCTTCACTGATGAAGGGCTTTTGTCCGAGACTTCGATTTCCTGCTCCTCAGATGCTGCCTGACCTGCTGTGCGTTTCCAGCACCACTCTAATCTAGACTCTGGTTTCCAGCATCTGTAATCCTCACTTTTGCCTATACTTCTTCACACCCTGCTTCCTGTTAGGACTCCACTCCATTCCACCAGTTTTTCTGCCTCCGTTTGCACCTGGACCAAAGATGCGATCTTCCTCAACCATGCTTCTAACGTGTCTTGCTTTTTTCACAACTGAGGACGATCCTTGCCACTCTAATTGATGGAGCGTTCAGCTATATCTGACCAATTTGTTTTGCACTTGCTCAATCCCCTTTTCCTCCTGCTTCTAGCACTACATTGTGATTCTTCCTGTCTTCACTTTAAAAGGAAAATCCTCTAACATTTCTGCCAACTCCAGCATGATGTTAATCACCAAGCAATAACCGCAGGTAACTTCAATCTACATCTAGTCGAAATAGCACTAGCGCTGTGGGAGACAAATATTAAGAATGAGATGATTTTGTGGACATGAGATGATTTTTGAAAACAGTATGTTGAGGAACCAACTAGGCAAAGGGGTATATTAGATTTAATACTGTGCATGAGAAAAGAAGTTAATTAATAATCTCGCTTGAAAGGAGCTTTGAGTGAAGAGTGACCATAATTCAGTAAAATATAGCATGAAGTTGGAAAGTGATATTGTTCAATCTAAAATTAATGTTTAATCTAAACAAAGGACGAGATAAGTGACTGTTACTGAGATACTATATTAAAATATATGACAATAGACAGGCAATGGCTAGCATTTAATGACTAAAACATGATTGAACAACAAATTGACATTCTTTTGAAGCATAAAACCCAAAAGGAAAAGGTAAGATGAAGATGGCGACAACCTTGTATGCCTCACTCTGTCCAAGCATCCTATGATCTGTACGTCCTTGTTTGCTAATAATCTGCCTGTACTGTTCACAAAACAAAGCTTTTCACGTACTTAGGTACGTGTGATTACAATAAATCAAATCAGGGGTTCAGGATTGCATGAAAGCAAAGAAAGAGGCTGATAGAGTTGCAATAAAGGTCATAAACCTCGGGATTTTAAGCAATATGACCACTGAAAGAGAAACAAAGACAAAATAGAATATGAAAGTAATTTGCAAGAAACATAGAAATGGATTGTAAAAGTTGAATAGACATATACACAAAAAGATAAAAACGAATGTGGTTCCATGAAGCAAAGATAACTTAAAACATGTCTGTCTTCATGGAGGAAGGTACAGATAACCTTCCCAGAATATGACAGAACCATGGATTGGTGGGAATGGGGAACACAAAGAAATACAAATTGTTCTGTTATAATGCACATTTCATTAATGCGAATTCACTATAACACGATTGATGAATTGGGATGCTGTTTCTATTGCACAAACTTTTAAAACATGTGTTAGCTGCAAAGTGATTACAACACCAACACTTTAAGTGCTGTTCCTAAAGCGTGATTTTTCTATAACACAGGGTTGCACAAGAACACAACCGTTGCCTTATTGAAGAACTGACTATAGCATGATTAAATAAGGCACAAATTGATGAGACTAAAAATTTATACATCTCTTGGACCTGATGATCCAGTTCTCAATGGAGTGACAAAAGATGTATCCATAGACATCGTGGATATAGTGATGGTCACTTGCCATATTTCCACTCCTGGAACAGTTGTTAAATCTTGGAAGATAGCAAATGTAACACCACTATTTAAGAGAGGTGGGACAGAGAAAATGGGGAACAACAGACCTGTTAGTTTAATGTCAGTAGCAAGGAAAGTATGAACTTGCTTTAAAAGATATGATCGGGTTGGGCTGAAGCAAGCTGGAAGAAAGCAAACTCACATTTGATAAATCTATTGAGCTAACAGAATAGTTAGTTCTGATGAACAGCTCATGCTCGAAACATCGACTCTCCTGCTCCTCGGATGCTGGCTAACCTGCTGTGCTTTTCCAGCACCATAGTCTTCAACTCTGAGCTCCAGCATCTGCAATCCTCACTTTCTCCTCACAGAATAGATAAGGGGAACCAGAGGAGTGGTGCATTTGGATTTTCAATAGGCTTTTGCTGTCACCTCTGTCCTTGCTCCTGGTCAAGCAAAAACTTGATTGATTTCCCTTAATTCTGGCCTCAGGTGCATTTTTTAATTGTAATAGTGCCATCATTTTGAACCATGACATTGTGTTTCATCATGGTCTTTATATGAAACTTGAACAGTGAGAATACTGATTTGATCAGATTCTTTGTGAACAGAGTTCTGTGACATTATTATGGCTGGTCACCAATAGACAGTACTGTGGCTCTACTTTAATCTCTGATGCACCATCAGAATTACCGCAGGATGTCTGCTAGTTTAGAGAATAAATAACAAGTGTTCCCACAAATGTCCAAGACATTGGTGAGATTGCAGACAGTCTTAGTTCCCTTATTTGAGGAGGGATGTGGCTACATTAGTGGCAGATCAGAGGAGGTTCCCTGGATTGATTCCAGAGATAAATGGTTCATCCTATGAAGAGAGATTGAGCAGTTTGGCCTATAATCTCTGGAATTCAGAAGAATGAGAGGAGCTTAAATTGAGGTAGATAAGACGAGAAAGGGATTGACAGGGTAGATGTGGAGAGGATGTTTCCCTTTGTGGAGCAATCTTTAATAAGATGTGAGAGTGTAGGGTAAGGGATAACAGATTTTAAAAAGAAATGAAAAGATGGGGTTTTGGTTAAGAAAATGAAGAAAGCATATGTCAGGTAAAGACAGCAGAGGTTGAGTGAATCCTTGGAAGAGAATAAAGACACGAGGAGTATACTGAAGAGGTAAATCAGGAGGGCCAAAAGAGTACATGCTTTGACAAATAGGGTTAAAGAGAATCCAAAGACATTCTATAAATACATGAAGGAGAAAAGGGGAACTAGGGAGAGTAAGGGCCCCTCAAAGATCAAGCTATGTGTGGAACAAAAGGAGATGTGGAAGATACTAAATGAGTATTTTGCATTAGTGTTTAGCATGGAGAAGGAGATGGAAGATATAGAGTGTGGGGAAATAAATGGTAACGTCTTGGAAAATGTCCATATTACAGAGGAGGTGCTGGATGTCTTAAAAGGCATAAAAGTGGATAAATCCCCAGGACCTGGTGCACCTTAGAAATCTGTGGGAAACTCGGGAAGTGACTGCTGGGCCCCTTGCTGAGACATTTGTATCATCAACAACCACAAGTGAGCTTCCAGAAGACTGGAGGTTGGCTAACGTGGTGCTACTATTTAAGAAAGGTGGTAAGGACATGCCAGGGAACAATAGACCGGTGAGCCTGACATTGGTGGTGGGCAAGTTGTTGGAGAGAACGTTGAGGGACGGAATTTACATGTGGAAGGAGTAACGAAGAGGAACAATGAGGGCAGAGTGGTGGATGTGATCTCTATGGACTTCAATCAGGCATTCGACAAGGTTCCTCATGGTAGACTGGTTAGCAAGGTTAAATCTCATAGAATACAGGGAGAACTGGCTTTTTGGATACAGAATTGGCTCAAAGGTAGAAGACAGAGGTCGTGGTGGAGAGTTGTTTTTCAGACTGGAGGCCTGTGACCAGTGGTGTGCCACAAGGATTGGTGCTTTTCATCATTGACATAAATGATTTGGACGTGAACATCGGAGATATAGTTACTAAGTTCGTCGATAACACCAAAATGAGAGGTGTAGTGGACAGTGAAGAAGGCTACCTCAGATGACAACAGGATCTTGATCAGATGGGCCATTGACCGAGGAGTTGAGTGGTAGATGGAGTTTAATTTAGATAAAGGTGAGGTGCTTCCTTTTCAAAACACAAATCAGAGCAGAATTTATACATTTAATGGTAAGGGCCTGTGGAGTACTGCTGAACAAAGAGACCTTGGAGTGCAGGTTCATAGCTCCTTGAAAGTAGAGTTACAGGTAGATAGGATAGTGAAGAAGGTGTTTAGTATGCTTTCCTTTATTGGTCAGAGCATTGAGTATCAGAGTTGGGACGTCATGTAGCAGCTGTACAGGACATTGCTTTGGCTACTTTTGGAATATTGCATGCAATTTTATCACAAGGATGCTGTGAAACTTGAAAGGGCTCAAAAAAGATTTGCAAGGATGTTGCCAGGGTTGGAGGGTTGAGCTATAGGGAGAGGCTGAATAAGCTGGGGCTATTTTCCCTGGAGCATTGGAGGCTGATAGAGGTTTATAAAATCATGAGGAGCATGAATAGGGTAAATAGAGAAGGTCTTTTCCCTGGGATGGGGGAGTCCAGAACAAGAGGGCATAGATTTAGGGTGAGAGAGGAAAAATTTAAAAGGGATACAAGGGGCAACTTATTCACACAGAGGGTGATGTATGGAATGAACTGCCAGAGGAAGTGGTGGAGGCTGGCACAATTCCAACATTAAAAGGCTTCAGGATGGTTATATGAATAGGATGGGTTTAGAGGGATATGGGTCAAGTGCTGGTAAATGGGACTAGATTGGGTTGGGATATCTGGACTGCATGGACAAGTTGGACCGAAGGGTCTGTTTCCGTGCTGTACATCTCTATGACCCTATGATCTTAAATTACTTCTCTCAAAAGGTTGTGAATCTGTGGAATTCACTACCCAGGGTGAGGTAAATGTTAGGACATTGAGTAACTGAAGGAGATAGTCATATGGTTAATTTGCAATTGTTTAATGGTTAGAGACTGCGGACAGGAAAGGGTTTATGCCCGAATCATCGACTCTCCTGCTCCTTGGATGCTGCCTGACAGGCTGTGCTTTTCCAGCACCACACTGTTCAACTGTGGTCATGAAAGTTGACTTGAGCTGAGATTAAAATCACAGTCATGGTCGGATTAAATGGCAAAGGAGGCTTCAGGAGCTGAGTGGTCTATGCCTGCTCCTTATTCTTATGTTCTAGTTTATGCAGAGTACCTAATTCTTGAAAACCCAGGAGAGTGTTTTACTTTGGATGAAGATTATTCACCCTCAGACTTTATCTCCTTGGTCTGGGAAACCCCTTGCTCTGTCCCACATGCATTTCGATTACAGATTTGGGTTTTTAAGCTTTCAAACGGACATTGAAATTATGTTGCATTGCAATGGAAGCATTGCCAACCCCTGCCTGTCTTGTGACACCAGGCTGGATAACCACCACAACCCCTGCCTCCACAACCACACAAACACATCCCACCCAACTCTTTGCCTGATGTGTGAAAAAGGACTATTTGGGTCCAAATTCAGGAAAAATGGACAGACGAGTGGGGTCCATAAACATTTAACTCCCATGAGTGGGTCAGGGACTAAGGCAAATGAATAATTGGCAATGTTGATATTCATATCAAAACTCATTCTCATCTGGATTTATTTCAACAAATGTGCAGCATTCCAAATTGTGGGAAGACAAATACTTCCTTCTCTGTCACTAAACTGTCAAGACTTTCACTTCGATTTTAAATCATTACACAACAACAGTATAACACTCGTACGATGAAATGCTTGTCGTGAAAACCCACTACATTCCTGAACTCCCTGAGTGTGTCAGTGCTGGAATGTCTCACTGTAGTTCGACCGTGCTATGTTCCTTGATCACTGAGTTTCACTGACAGGCCTTCAATTTTTTTTAACCCAGTTGATTAAGGAGAGATTCGTCAAGGGGAAAATTCCCTATTTTCATATCTATCTTTGTCTTTTTGGCCTTATGTTTCTTGTTTTCACAGATTACTTCCCTCTCACTCATTCACATTCAAATGGTTAGAAATTCATCTTGGGTGGGAGTTTAAGTCCGACGACGGTGAACTCAAATCACCATACAAAGTGCTGGAAATCTTCTGTAGTTGTGGCGACAGAAACAAAGTTATATTTCAAGTGAGCTCCTGTTTCGAGTAGAGTGGAGTTTTTTTTCTGAAGTGTGAACCGTAGAACATCAGTTCTGAAAAAGAGTTATAGTTGGCTCAAAATGTAAACTTTATTTCTCTCTCCACAGGTACTGCCTGATCTGCTGAGTATTTCCAGCAGAAAAATAAACTTTTTGTCAAAACCCAGCAGGTGGGGTCATATTGAACTCAAAACATGAACTGTTCCTTTCTGTTGATGTTGAATTCTTTCTGATTTTATTTCAGATCTGCAGCATTCACAGTATTTCACTTTTGAGTATTTCTAGCATTTTGTTTTGACTTCAGATTTCCAGCACTTGCAATACTTTGCTTGAACAACACTGAATGAAAGCTAGATTTTTACATCTTCCTATTTAAAAACATTTAACTCATTATTGCCCCCTATTCCCACTCCTCATCACATGTGCTTTACTTTGCATTCACTCAGCATAGCTCATAGATCAAGGCATAAGCTTTAAAATGTGTTCATTCAAACCACCAGCAGGTGTAAATAATCCACAATGAATTGCTGAATAAAATAAAAATCAATTACAAACTGCAGGAATTCATTGCAGTGAACTTCAAATCAAATAATTTGCACTGTGAGCTTCTTTTAAAATTGTTTTCTATTTTCGCTGTCCAGTGTGTCGATCCACAATTGTCTGCAAAGTGCATACTTCAGACAAAAGTGTGGCACTGCCTGGAGTTTGGAAACTTGAGTTATGGCCTGAACATTATGCTGCTGAGAATTACTGACCACAGCCATGTGGACTTCACAACAATCTGATCCTTAGTGTTTCAGTTATCACCCTGATCAGCCTTTTCAGAGATGTGATGACACACTTCTGGAGCAGGTGGGACTTGAACCCAGGCCTCCTAGTCCAGGGGCAGGGACAGTATCACTGTGTCACAGGAGCACCCTCTTTTGTGTTTCAAAGGCCCCTTGTGGACTGGAAGTATGTGTCACTTCTCAAAGATCCTGAGATGAAATAATGGAGTTCTTTGATGATATACTGCTTGATCAACTTGTGGTGGTGATAAATTTGCAATTGCTGCCCCTTTGGTTGGGAACCCAATGAATCGAAAATCAATGCAGATGAATTTTAAGCAGTGACAAGAAGGGAGGATGGAAGTAACTGTGGTGCAGTGGTAATGTTCCTATACCTAGGTAGCAGGCCTGGGTTCATGTCCTGCCTGCTCTTTCTTCAACAAACCAGCAGTTCTGACAACGCTTTCTCAGTATTGCAGTGGAGTCCCAGTATAGATATGTTACTCAAATTTTATACTTTTTACTTGGTCTGTCTGCATGTCAGCAGAAATCACAGTTTCATCTATTATTCTGAATCTTACTAACATCATAGTGCATTTTTTAGAAACAGTAATATTTGATCTCTTATTAATGGGTCTCTGCTCCTGATAAACACAGTGTATAATTAGGAGTTGTGATGCTGCTGTGTGCCCTTATTAATTAAATAAAGCTATTTATGCATATAATTAGGCCAGGTCTCAGTTAATCAAGGTACATGTACTTTATATACTTCCATTTGTCAGTCACCTTGTGGAAATGGATGAATCTATGGGAAACTGCCTTGGATAAGAAGAGAAAGGAGAGGAGCAGGAAACATTAATCATTCCTTCTGGAGTCTTTACTGTCAATAAACACAGCCCTGATATAGAATTAAACAAAGCAAATAAACCTTGGTCAGTCTATGCATTGAAGTGAAAGCAGTATTTTAAGAAAAGTATGCTTCGGGTCTTGGCCTGTGGAAGTTCATATCTGCAATTCAGACACTGCTTTGCCATTTTGTCTGCTAATTTTGGTTTGAATGCATGGATTTGATTTTGGTCGTCTGGCTAAACATTCACTGTCTTTCCCTCTTTGGTTGCAGCATGTTATTTGTGACTTCTATCCTCCACAAAGTCATAGGCTGGAGATGCAAGATAACATGACCACATAGCAGCATCCCTCCAAACCACCCACCACCCTGACTTGGAAATGTATCGCTGTTCCTTCAGTTTTGCTGGATCAAGATCCTGGAAATCCCTTACAATGGCAATGGACGAGTATCTTTAGCAGATGGGTATGAGCAGTTCAGGAAGGTCGCTCACCACCATCTTCTGAAGGGCAATTAGGGACGCAAAAATTGCTAGCCAGAAATGTCCACATCTCATGAACGTGTTTAAATACCATCCAATAGCTTGCCTCTACACATGATCAGGCATGAATAGTCGTCATTAAGATCAGGTAATCAATGATGCTTTGACAAAGTGTAAGCCCATGTTACCAGTGACAACCACATCCAATGAAGCATGAAGGTTGAGTCTGACCAACAAGGGACTGTGATAGAATGTTATCAATGATAGAAAACACAACATAAATGTGCCTTATAATTGGATGCAAGATTGAGGACAAAAAAGGTACTATGCTAACAAAAAAAAAATTGGATGTCTACTCGACCACGGCATTAATTAGATTAGATTAGATTACTTACAGTGTCGAAACAGGCCCTTCGGCCCAACAAGTCCACAGCGACCCTCCGAAGAGCAACCCACCCAGACCCATTCCCCGACATTTACCCCTTCACCTAACACTACGGGCAATTTAGCATGGCCAATTCACCTGACCTTCACATCTTTGGACTGTGGGAGGAAACCAGAGCACCCGGAGGAAACCCACGCAGACACGGGGAGAATGTGCAAACTCCACAGAAGTTGCCTGAGGCGGGAATTGAACCCAGGTCTCTGGCGCTGTGAGGCAGCAGTGCCAATCACTGTGCCACCATGCTGCCCATAAGGATGCCCACTTGTTGCAATTTTGGCTTTAATGTTAACAGCCTTACGTCTGAGCCAGAAGACTGTGGGTTCAAGTCCTGTTTAAGAACTGCTTAAGAACAAGTGGTTCTCCTCAGGCTGTAGCTGAAAAAAAGTCATGAGAATCCAGTAGAGAAATTTCATTCTATCGTCTGGATTAGTTCAGTGAAGGACGATGCAAGTGCAGCATTCCTAGAGGAGACATTCATAGAATCATGCCATTTGGCCCATCGAGTCCACACCGACCCTCCAGAGAACATCTCATTCAGACCCACCTCTCAACCACATCCCAGCAGCCCTGCATCTTTCTTGGCTAATCCATCTAGCTGGCATATTCCTGAACACTGTGAACAACTTAGCACGGTCAATCCACTTAATCTGCACATCTTTGGAATATGGGAAGAAACAGGAACACATGGGGGAATCCAATGCAGACATGGGAGAATGTGCAAACTCGACACAGGTAGTCGTCAGTGGATGCAATCGAACCCAGGTCTATGGCACTGTGAGGCAAAAATGCTAACCAGTGAGTTACGGTGCCACCCCCAGATATTACCAATATACACATTACTCCTGCATTGTCATTCAGTACAGATGTAAGGCAGCTACATGCTCACATAGATAATGACTGCAATGAGATGGAGAATACACGTTCTTGGCTTTGGAGCTAATGTTACATGAAATTTCTTCATTATCCTATCGACATGCAATTCCAAGGAACTATGAACCTGCACTCCAAGGTCTCTTTGTTCAGCAACAGTTCCCTGGACCTGACCATGAAGTGTCGAAGTTCTGCCCTGATTTCCAAAATGTAGACCTCACATTTATCTAAATCATAAACTCCATTTGGCACTCCTTGGCCCATCAGCCCATCTGATCAAGATCTTGTTGTACTCAGAGGTAACCTTCTTTGCTCAGATAAAAATTGATCATGTGTACACCTATTCCACTGGTCTGTATCCTCTTCAATCTAATCATGAACTCTTCACAGTTCATGATATTTCCATATTTTGTTTCAAACGAAAAGTCTTAAGTAGTGCCCTGCAGTCATTGGTGTGTCAAGAAAGGCAGAGACCCACGCAGTGATTTTAATATTCACTCAGAATAATCCACATTTAGATTTATAATCTAATCATTTAAAGTTTAAGCAATGTACATGAGCTGCAGGAAGGCACATGATGCTGGGGAAATCAATAAGGATTCTAGCTGGACAGATTCTTTCTGGGGTGGGGGGAATGGAGCAGAATGATGATTGGAGACTGTGGAAGTAGATTTTGACACACTGGGATTTGATAACTTGAAGGATTCTTCAGAAAGACATGGAGTTTCTCGTTGGGATCTCTAGATGAATTCAGTGCTCAGTGATTGCTCCCTTGTTGCACTTGCCAACCAGAATACTGACAAAACTTCTCTTCCCCACTTTGTTCAGAGATGCCATAACACAGCTCTGGATGTTTGTTTAAAACCGTCACATAAAAGAACAATTATCAAGCATTAACCACTAGAAACAATTTATCCACAGCAAATATTGGGGAGGGGAAGGAAAGGGCAGAACTAAACTGAAAGGGAGTTGGAGAGGGAGAAACATCAACGTTAATCTCAACTCATTTCCCTCCAAACCGCTTAAAATTAATAATTATTATGAACAAATTAACAATTGAAATTGAATAATTGCTTGGTAAGAGAATTTCAACATTCCAAAAGGCAACAAAAAATCAGGTTGTCGTCTGGCACCCATCAGAATTGGAACACGAGAAAGGGAACATAAATTTACAGCATACATCTGATTACACACACACAAGTACAATCGGTGAACATACACAGTCATGCAAATGAAGCATACTGTGAGCCTGATCAAAGCCCCTGTCTGTCAGTTTAATGAATTGTCTTGGTGCTATGTCCAACATGAGTGAGTGTGTGTATGTGTGTGCACATTCAGTATTGGCATGTGTTGGAGGGATTTATACATTGTTGCACAACCCTAGCTGGGTGCATGATAAATACTCTTCTTTAAACAATTTTTCCTAATCTTTCTCAGGGTCAAGCTTCTGGCTCAATGGCACAGACGCTATGCCCTGGTCCACAAAACCTCCTTCTGGCTATTCATTCCCAGTTCTGAAGAAGGGTCACCGGGCTGGAAAAGTTTACTTTGATTTCTCTCCCCAAAATGCTGCAAGACCTGCTGAGCTTTTCCCACAATTTATGATTTTGTTTCTGATTATTTGCATTTGGACATAAATTGGCTGCTGTATTTGTCCACAAAATAGTGGTGACTATAGTTAAGAAGTAAATCATTTACTGTGAATCGTTGGTTGCCTTTGGATGAATGCACAGAAGTAATTCTCAATTTGTAATTGCAGTCAAAAATTAAGTTACTGTCTGCTGTGGAGACAGTGTCTGATAGAAAATGCAGAGGAGTACAGGTGATTTGGCAGTCAGCAGGTAGAGGACAAATTTAGAAATGCGCTAATATTTTTCTCCCAGGTAATATATAGGAAGTTATGTTTGTTTAAAAAGATGTTGGTTTGCATGGAAAGCTAAGAAATTGATTTTGGACACTGATTTTTGACTGACTTTCAAGTCAACTCAAATCTCTATGGTGTAGCGAGTTTCTGCCATACTGCCTTTAATAAGCGGTGACAGCAACAGCTCAGTCATGATAATGGGGGACAAGTCTGTCACAATTACCTATGGAGAATGTCTTTTAATAGTGATTGTATCAGTGCCATTATACCTCTGATTCAATGATTTATTCAGCATCGTTGAAGAATGTAGTTGCTTGGAGATTTTATCAAGGTTATTAGCTGTGTGGATTCATTGTAAAAATGACAGATGAAACCACATTACAGTCCAGCAGGTTTACTTGAAATCACAAGTTTTTGGAGTGCTGCTCCTTCATCAAATCACTTCATCTGATAAAGGCTCAGTGTTCCGAAAGCTTGTGATTTCAAATAAACCCGCTGAACTGCCACCTAGTGTTGTGTGACTTCTGACTGCCCACCGCAGTTCAACACCAGCACCTCTACATCATTGTAAAAATGGACACTGATCTGACAGTTGAAGATTTCTTCTAAAATATTCATTTGTTTTAATGATCCATTCTTCAGCAAAGCTGCTTCACACTGAGGCTGATGTTCCAGCCAGGTTTAGAGGAAATGTGACTAAGAACAGGAAAGATTGTTCTGAAGCATCATATCTCCTCGATGGGGAGATCGAAGTCTGGGAAATGGCACGTATAGGAAATACTTCTTCTCACACAAATTTCAAGCCTCCAACATGTTAGAAGTTAGAGGAATAGAAGCAAAAACTTAAAAGTAATTCAAAACATTGCCTTGTTCAGAGGAGTGTAGGCTGACTAAGTTGAATGGATTCCTTCAGCAATCTAAGCAGAGATTAAATCATGATTTTTTTTTCCCTGACTGATAGACTAACTTTCAACTGTGGTAATACACTGTCATAATTGGGTTGAAAATTAAGACCCTACATCTGGAAACAACACGTTCAATGCTGTCCATTTAGTCTTTCAGAAAGCGTCACTACTGTGCCTCATCAAAAATGTGCAAACTTGTGCTATGTTTTATTCAGTATTCTTGTCAATAGTGCTTTAGGTAGAGAGTAGACCTTCAGGCAAAAACTGAAAAGAACATTGTTGCATTCTTGAGCAAGAATGACTAACACTTGCTCAAACACCTGCAGCCATAACTGAACAACTTTATTTCATCCTGTCAACAGAGAGGGCAGCTGAGAGGACACAAGAAATAATGAGGCAATAATTTCCTCCTCCTTCTTTCCCACAAACTTTCAATTCACCGATTTAGCTTCTTTGTCTTCCTATCTATGTTTCTCCTTCTACTTCCACTTGGCTGACTGTGGTCTCTCAACATCTATGATAGAAACGAACATGACTTTTGATGACCAACTCCACTTCAATAATGGACGGTGGCATGTTTGATTTGTCATAATCAAAGATCCTGGCTGACACTTTGTTGTATTGGTGGATTCCGTAATAGCAGCAGACATTGTTTTGACTTTCCCTCTGACATTCAGTTTGTTCTTTTGGAGGAATTTGGGTGAACTGAGGTTTCTTATGCTGTACCTCTGTCTGATTTCTTCTTTCAAGCAAAAGCTCCATGTGGCATTGAAGGAGTGTCTCTCTCTCTCTCTCTCTCTCTCTCCAATCCTTATTTCGTTACAAACATTGAAGTCACATACTGTTACTCTCACTCATTGGGAAGTGGTGGTGTCATGGCAATGACACTTGATTAGTAAATCTAGAACCGCAGGCAAATGTTCTGGGGAAAGTGAGAACTGTAGATGCTGGAGATCAGAATCAAAAAATGTGGGGTGCTGGAAAATCACAGCCAGTCAGGCAGCAGCCCAAGAGCAGGAGAGTCGATATTTTAAGCATAAGCTCTTCATCAAGAATGTTCTGGGGACATGGATTCAAATCCCACAGTGGCAATTTATGGAATGTGAACTCAATAAAAAGACAGCCAAAATATACCCAAAATGTTCACTAATGTCCTGTAGGAAAAGAAATCTGCCATCCCTGCCAACTCTGGTCTATATATGAATCCGATCTTCAGCAGTCTGGTTGAATCTTTACTGTCCTCTAGGAAATTAGGGTTGGCATTAAATGCTGGTCGAGCCAGTGACACCCACATCCCATTAATGGATTTTTAAAAAAACACCTTGAAGTTTGAATAACAGGATCTTTTGGGAGTGCTGAACTCTCTAAGTTTCATATTTGATGTAATATTTCCCATTGCAACTTTATCATGCTTTTCTCCTGTGTTTCTGTTGAAGCCAGGTGTCATCATTTTGAATCTTGTCCAAGGAGTGTATTTAAACACTAACTTGTAAATTGAGCAACCTGTTGTAGAACACAGGATTGTTCTGCAACAGAAAATTTGAAGACAAAATTGGAAATCACTGCCTAGCTTGTCACCGAGCAAATATTTCTGCAAGGACCCCTTCACAACCTGTACATGTTAGCACGATTGGAATGTATTTGACTCATTTGTCACACGTTAATATTTGCAGCTCTTCTTAAATAATTGGAGAACCATTGTTGATGCCAACACCTCTGGCAACTCATAAATTGCAAAGCAGCTTGTCAAAACTTCAATTCTTCTGACACATGTCAGAATTGGGCATCGACTCAACGTTGATGTGTTGATTGTCATTTTAAAAAATCTGGTTCGCTAATGTCCTTTAGAGAAGGAAATCTGCCATAATTACCTGGTCTGGCCTAAATGTAGATGTCTCCTTCAGCTATTCTCTTCCTTTTTGTGTTCTTCTCAAAACTCACATCGTCTTTTTATATTGCTGTCCATTTACCTTTCATGTTCTACTTCTCTTTTCATCAACTACTGATAGCCTTTTTGGTTTTTGGAGCACTCCTGATCTTCAGACAGCTACTGTTTTCTGCACCACTGAACGCCTTTTTGTTCAAATCCAACACTAACATTCATTTTCAAAGTGACCTATGGGAGGGTCTTTCCTGCTGGTGTTTGTTTTTCAGTAAATGTACTTTTGTTAAATATTTTGAATTGCATCTTTAACTGTTTCTCACTGTTCATTTAAAGCCATACCCAATTAACCACAGTCAGTTCACCTCTCACACCTATGAAATTGTCTTTGTTCAAGATTATGTAAGTTTGGAAACCTCTGCTTCAGATGGCAAACCAAGGTGGATTATTCAATATTTTTAATGGGGAGGTAACAGATTCTTCATAAGCAACAAAGCACATGTTATTGGCACGAAAAGATAATGTGGAAATTGAAACACAAACAAATCAGCCATGGTCTTATTGAATGGTACCGCAAGCTTGAGGAGACAAATGAGTGACTTGTGCTCCAAATTTGTCCATACATTTATATGATGTTATCTGACTCTTGCTATTGATATTTTCCATTTATACTGTGCAGATTTCATGATTCCATCAGGCCTTTCTCACAATTCCTTTGTGTCACTGAATTTGATCAGAGCCACCTGATGCCAAGACTCTCCTCCTTTGACCTTCTGAGTCAAAAAGTGGTGCTGGAAAAGCACAGCTGGTCAGGCAGCTTCCAAGGAGATGGAGAGTCAACATTTCAAGCATAAGCTCTTCATCAGGAATGAATTTCTGATCATTCCTGGTGAAGAGCTTATCTCAAAATGTCGGCCCTCCTGCTCTTCGGATGCTGCCTGACTGGCTGTGCTTTTCCAGCACCACACTTTTTGAATCTGATCTCTAGCATCTGAAGTTCTCACTTTCTCCTTTGACCTTCTATCTGGCTCTCCGCAATATTTATTTCTCACCTGTTATCATCTTGGAACCATGTCTCTGTAATTAGATTTAAATAATTTTCCTCTAGATGTGTCATTAATACATCCTATTGCTTCATGCATGCACAGAAAGAATCTTCATTGGAACCTTTATTTCCACTAGTGATCTTACTCCCTGCTTTTTGTCTTATCCTGCCCCGTGATCCCAAAATATGCTTGCATTGTCATTCTTTTCAATTTTGTATATATTGTCCCACCGTATACCTAAACATCCAAAATGTATAATAATGTTCTTTGATAATTAATTTCTCAGCCTCACAGCCACCATTGTGTGTTATATTACACTGAGAAAGGTTATCACATGTTCAGTTCCAGTCAGCTGTTCTTGCACAATTTTATTTTCACGACCTAAACAGAGACAAGTAAAATAAAATATTTAGGTTTTTCAACATCACACAAGGACCAAAAATCATGAGGGGCAGAAATAGTGTGAATAATTAATGTCTTTTCCCCAGAGTTGTTAAGTCCTAAACTAGAGGGCACAGATTTAAATTGAGAAGGGAAAGATTTAAAAGAAACTTCTGGGGCAATGTTTTCACACAGAGGTTGTGCATGTGTGGAATGAACTGCCAGAGGAAGTAACAGATGCAGGTACAGTTACAATAATTAAAAGACATTTGGACAGGTACATGAATAGGAAAGATTTCGAGTGATATGGGCCAAAATGCAGGCAAACAGGACTGGTTTAGTTGGGAGACCTGGCTGGCTTGTAAGAGTTGGATCAAAAGGTCTGTTCTTGATAAAAAATTACACTTTGAATGTATTTTTTTGTGTCATGTGAGTGTATCTGTGATAAAGAGTTACAGATCTAATTCTGATTACAGGGCCATAAACTCACAGAGCACGGAACCAGGCCTTCAGCCCACCAAGTCTATGTCGATCATCTAGTTCAGATGTTGATCAGTGTTTGCCACTTGTTTTAAGAATAGCCTTTGTGGAAATAAATTATTTTGAATTCATTAATCTTCATCATGAATATTTCTTTTATTCTTGATATTTCCACAAAAAGAATCAGTTGGCTATTTTGGTGATTGAACCAACACAGTTATACTAATGGTGTGACTTGTGAAATAGTGGGGCTTAATTCAGAGTACAGTCCACAGTCATTACACTCCATAACTTGTGACTACTTTTCTTCACATACATTAATTCAAGTCCTTTTTGAAAGCTGCTATTGAATTTGCTTTCCATTTCTGGCAGCATATTCTAAATCATAGCAAGATCAACTTTTGTTTTAAAAGAAGTTCTCATCTTTACCTCTGCCTCTTTTGCCAAATGTCTCAAATGTCTTTCCTCTGGTTACTGGACCCTCCTGCCAGTTTCTCTGATTTTGAGAGGCAAATTACATTTTCAGAGATAAAAGCAAATTCCTGCGGATGGTGGAATCTGAAACCAAAAGAGAAAAATGCTGGAAAATCTCAGCAGGTCTGGCAGCTTTGACAAAGGGTCAGTTGGACTCGAAACATCAGCTCTTTTCTCTCCTTACACATGCTGCCAGACCTGTTGAGATTTTCCAGCATTTTCTCTTTTGCTTACATTTTCAGAGACGTGGGGAACCAGGCTTAATGCCAGGTTTTTGTGATCTGGAGCCAGGCATTGACAAATAAGTATAATATACTTACTTCAATGAATTCCCCACCAGAAAGTACTTCAGTACTCTCCATATGGTGATGGTCAAATAGATCATACATAGTTGAAATGGCCAAGTACTTTATGTATGTGGGCAATGACCTGAAAGTGACAGGCTTACTTAAACTTTTTGTATTGAATGCTGCTCACAATACATTGCAGATTCCGCATGAACCATGTGATGTACTATTTGCGTAGATTCTATTCCTGATACACGATCTGTCAAACATTTTTTTTTCAGCAGCTTTTGAAAGTAATTTGGCTGTAGCCAACAGTGTTCCCGATTGAGGCAGGTCAATAACCAATCCATTTCTGAAGGCATTTCAATCTGCTATGTTAAATGTTATTATGTTGATATAAAAAAAACTTGGGTCTCCATCATGTTTTCGCAACCTCAGGCCAACCAATGCAGTTTACAACCAATAAAATACTCTTTCTTTTAAAGTGGAATGATATACAGCCAATTTATGCACAGTAAGCTCCCACAAACGGCAATGTATAAATGGTCAAATAATCTGGTTTTAGGGGTTGATTGAGGAATGGGACAATGGAGGCAACTCTGAGCAATATCTGAGCAGACAGATGGGCCCTCTGTTTAATGTTCTCTCACAGAAATTAACACACAAAAAATATGTTCAACAGCACAAATTACTTCTTCACTGCTCTCCCATGTGGCTTGTCCTCACATTATGTTTGTGTGAACCATAATTTATACCATGTTATTGTGTGCCATTGTTCCTGCCAAAAACTGGTGAATAGAATCTCTGAAGCAGGCGACAAAACAATTTGGAACACGCACCCTTGGTAGGGGAGGTGGGAAATTTCCACAATCTTTCTGTTTCAGAACCAACAGGTGCTTTCAGTTATACAAATTGTAGAAGGCCAGCAGCTCTCCAACATTTTATCCCAAATGACCCAACATTTATCACCATTATTTTGAAGACTAATATACAACAGATATTTGATGAGTCACAATGAGAACTGATCAAAAGTCAGAGGGCGTGGAACTCAACGCCTGTAAGAGTGATCAAGGGAAAAACTCACATCGTATTTGAAAAACATTTAGATGTGCACTGATTACAACACTTAATATAAACTGCAGGGCGATGGCCCAAAAGCTATGATGTGTGATCAGACAGGATCTGGCATAGCCACAAGAATATCCAAAGAATCATAGAATCTGGACAGTGTGGAAAGAGGCCACGTGGCGTATCGAGTCTGCACTAACCCTCCAAAGCATCCTGCTTAGACCCAGACCCCGATCCTATCCCATAATGCTGCATATACCATGGTCAATCCACCTAAACTGCACATCTTTGAACTGTGGGAGGAAACCAGAGCAGCCGGTGAAAATGGAGAGAACATACAAACTCGACATAGACAGTCACCCAAGGCTGGAATCGAAACCAGGAGCCTGGCGCTGTGATGCAGCAGGGCTAACCACGAAGTCATTGTGCCACCCCTGTGAACCACCACCTTCTGTGGCACAACTTTCTATGATTCTATGATTCCCATAGCACCTTATATTCTGGAACAAGAACCGCAGTCGAGAAATGTTATGGCAAGAAAATAACAACTTACATTTAGAAAGCAAAGTTAACTGACACCACTGGATCAACCACTGATTTGGAAGTGATGCAGAGCTTCATAGAGCAGAAGCACAATCTATTTAAACTGAACTCAGACAAACTATAGCACAGATGATAGTAGTCTCCTGATAAAACAGGACTATTATTTCAACAATGTGCAGTGAGTAAAGGATAGTGTGAGTAAAGGAAGGTATATCAATCCTAGTCATGCACAGCACTGTATTTTCAAGATATTAATGGGAAAGAGTTAATTCATTGTCTCTACATTGTCCAAGACATGATGTGTCACTCTGTTTCCAATGATAATATAATTCGCTTGCTCATCAAATGTCATTATATACAACAGTTTTTCACACTACAAGTAAGAAATGCTGGCTCACACAATGTTTGTGGGATAAAATACTCAAAACATTGATGTTCTTTAATAACTTGTATAATTGAAAGCACGTGTTGGTTCTGGGAAAGAGAGATTGTGGCAGATTTTTTTACCCTTGACAATACACTTAGAATGAAAATTCCAGATTGTGCTGCCTTTTGGTTCCGAGGTTCTGTTCAATGAATCTTGGCAGCAAGGCCAGAAAATAAGAACATGATATAAATTATGAATTCCTCTACTGCAGTTATGGAATTGCCATGAGAGAGCAGTTGAAATTGTATTTTATAAACAAACAGGCAGGCAGTAATATTACAGATATTGTTCCTGGGTTGATATTGACAGAGCAATTATTGCCTATTCCTTGTGTGCAATTGTTCGAACAGTTGAAGGCTTTCTGAGCCACCTCCAGAAATCAAGATGATCCATGAAAGAGGACCTAAGGTTGGACAAGGTCAGGTGTTGGCTAGATGGGTTCTTTTAAAGAAATTGCGTGCTATTATCGTTATTTCTTTCTGAACAAGAAAAAAGACCACAATTATTTCACTTTTACTCTGAACCACTGTTATAGCGTTGATTGCAAGAAGGAAGTGCAAGTAAGGAGGTTTTGCTGCAACTGTACATCACATTGCTCACCACAGTTTTAGTCTCTATCCTTAAACGCTTCAGAAAACATATACTGGTTGAGTCTTACTTTTAAGGGGTTGTCTTAAAAGGAGTGCTTGAGCAAATTGGACCCAGAGAACAGCAGAGCATATGGTCATCTTATTCAAATGGGGAATACTGTGAAAGGAAAAATAAAACAAAGAACTGTGGATGGTGGAGATCTGAAACAAAGCAGAACCTGCTGGAGAAACTCAGCAAGCCCAGCAGCATTTGCAGAGTGATGTCAGATTTAACATTTGACCCATAGAGTCATAGAGTGAACAGCAAGGAGACAGGCCCTTTGGCCCAACTAGTCCATGCAAAGCAAAATGTTCATCCATGCTAACTCCATTTCCCTGCACTTGACCAATGTCCTTCTAATCTTTTCCTATCCATGTATTTGTTCAAATAGCTTTCAAATGTTGTTAATGTACCAGCAACAACCACTTCAGTTGCTCCTTAGGTTCCCTTTTACATCTTTCCCCCCTAACCTTAAACTGAACACATGGTTGCAGGGATGGTGCAGGGGGAAGGGTTTTGGATTCTTGGATAATTGGAGTTCTTTCTGGGGAAGGTGGGATCTGTACAAACAGGATGGTCTTCACCTGAACCAGAGGGTTACCAATATCCCGGTGGGGGGGGATTACTAATGTTCTATTTGGGGGCGGGGGGGAGGTTAAACAAAGTAGCAGGGGGATAGGAACCTGAATTGTAGTTCCAGTGTACAGGAAGTTGAGAGTCGTGAGGTCAGGGATAGGTTTACAAGATCACGAGAGGGCACTGGTAATCAGGATGTTGGTTTGAAATGTGTGTATTTCAATGTCAGGAGCATCTGGAATAAGATGGGTGAATTTGCAGTATGGGTTGGAACCTGAGATTTCAATGTTGTGGCCATTTCAGAGACATGGCTCGAGGAGGACCAGGAATGGTTGTTGCAGATTCTGGGATTGAGATGTTTCAGAAAGAACAGAGATTAGATTAGATTACATTCCCTACAGTGTGGAAACAGGCCCTTCAGCCCAACTAGTTCACACCGACCATCCGAAGAATAACCCACCCAGACCCATTCCCCCTTACTAATGCACCTAACTCTACGGGCAATTTAGCATGACTAATTCACCGAACCTCCCTGCACATCTTTGGATTGTGGGAGGAAACCGGAGCACCCGGAGGAAACGCATGCAGAAATGGGAAGAATGTGCAAACTCCACACATGATGGTAAAAGGGGGAGAGTGGGGTGATGGTGTGGCATTGTTAATCAAGGACAGTATTACAGCAGCTGAGATAACATTTGAGGACTCATCCACTGAGGTAGTTCGGGCTGAGGTTCGAAACAGAAAAGGAGAGGTCACCCTGATGGGTGTTTGTTATTGGCCTGTGAATTGTTCCAGTGATGTAGAGGAAAGGATTGCAAAGGTGATTCTGGATCGGCATTGAAAGTAACAGGGTAGTTGTTATGGAGAACTTTAACCTTCTAAATATTGACTGGAAACTCTATAGTTTGGGTACCTGAGATAACTCCGTTTTAGTCCAATGTGTGCAGAAGGGTTTCCTGACACAGTGTGGAGTCAGACCAACAAGAGACGAGGCCATATTGGATTTGGTACTGGGGAATGTACCCGGCCAGGTGTAACATTTGGACGTAGGTGAGCACTGTAGTGATTATGGCCATAATTCAGTTGTATTTACAATAGCAATGGGCAGGGCCAGGCATATACTGTAGGGAAAGAGTTATAACTGGGGGAAAGGAATTATGACGTGATTAGGCAAGATCTAGGATGCATAGGATGGGGAAGGAATCGACAGGGGATGGACATACTTGAAATGTGGAGCTTATTCATGGAACAGCTACTGCGGGTCCTTGATAAGTATATACCTGTCGAGAGAGGGAGCCATGGTTTATGAAAGAAGGTGAAGCTTTTGTCAAGAAGAAGAAGGCTTATGTGAGGATGAGGCGTGAAGGTTCACTTCGGAGGCTTGAGAATTAAAAGTTAACCAGAAAAGATCTAAAGAGACCGCTAAGAAGAGCCAGGAGGGGACATGAGAAGTTGTTGGCAGATAGGATCAAGGAAAACCCAAAGGCCTTTTGTGGATATATCAGGAATAAAAGAATGCCTCGAGTAAGATTAGGGCCAATCAAAGACAGTAGTGGGAAGTTGTGTGTGGAATCTGAGGACATGGAGAAGTGCTTAATGAATACTTTTTGTCAGTATTCACATTGGAAAAGGGCAGTGTTAGTGAGAATACAGAGATACAGGCTACAAGATTAGCTGGGATTGAGGTTGACAAAGAGGGGATTTTAGCAATTTTGGAAGATCTGAAAATAGATAAGACCCCTGGGCCGGATGGTATTTATCCTTGGATTCTCTGGGAAGCCAGTGCAGAGATTAAAGAGCTTTTGGTTTTGACCTTTATGTCATCATTGTCGACAGGAGTAGTGCCAGAAGACTGGAGGAGAGCAAATGTCATTCCCCTATTTAAGAAGGGGATTCGGGGCAACTCTATTAATTATAGGCCAGTGAGCCTTACTTTGGTCATAGGTAAGGTGTTGGAAAAGGTTAAAAGAGATAGCATTTAGAACCATCTACAAAGGAATAATTTAATGAGGAATAGTCAACATGGTTTTGTGAAGAATAGGTCGTGCTTCACTAACCTTACTGAGTTCTTCAAGAAGATACCAAAACAGGTAGATGAAGGTAAAGGGGTTGATGTGGTGTGTATGGATTTTAGTAAGGCATTTGACAAGGTTCCACTAGGTAGGCTATTGCACAAAATACAAAGTTTCTGGATTGAAGGTGATTTACTTGTTTGGATCAGAAATTGGCTAGCTGAAAGAAGACAGAGGGTGGTGGTTGATGGGAAATGTTCACACTGGAGCTCAGTTGCCAGTGGTGTGCTGCAAGGATCTGTTTTGGGGTCACTGCTGTTTGTTATTTTTAGAAATGATCTGGAAGTGAGCAGAGAAGGATGGGTGAGTAAATTTGCAGATGACACATTTGTGGGTGAAGTTGTGGATAATGCTGAAGGATGTTGTGGGTTACAGAGGGACAAAGATAAGATACAGAGCTGGCTGAGAAGTGGCAAATGGAGTTTAATACAGAAAAGTGTGAGATAGTTCACTTCGGAAGAAGTTACAGGAATGCAGAGCACTGGGCTCACGGTAAAATTTTGACAGTGCAGATTAAGAGAGAGATCTCAATGTCCAGGTACATAAATCCCTGAGAGTTGCCACCCAGGTTAAGAGGATTGTTAAGAAGGCATCTGGTATGTTGGCGTTTATTGATAGGGGAATTCGAGCTTCTGAGCCATGAGGTCATGCTTCAGCTGTACAAGACATTGGTAAGGCCGCACTTGGAGTATTGCGTGTAGTTCTGATCACCGCATTATTGGAAGGATGTGGAAGCTTGGGAAAGGGTTCAGAGGAGATTTACGAGGATGTTGCTTGGGATGGAAAGAAGGTCTTATGAGTAAAGGCTGAGGGAACTGAGGCTGTTTTTGGAGAGATGAAGGTTGAGAGGTGACTTAATCGAGATGTATAAGAGAATCAGAAGGTTAGATAGGGTGGATAGGGAGAACCTCTTTCCTCTGATGGTGAAGGCTAACATGAGGGGACATAGCTTTAAATTGAGGGGTGATAGATTTATGACAGATATCAGGGCAGTTTCTTTACTCAGAGAGTAATGGGGTGAGGTGGGGCCTGCCTGCAACAGAAGTGGACTCGCCAACGTTAAGGGTATTTAATGGGCATCGGGCATACATTTGGATAATAATGGAATGGTGTAAGTTAGATGGGCATCAGATTAGTTTCATAGGTCGGCACAACATCGAGGGCTAAAGGGTCTGTGCTGCACTGTAACGTTCTATGATCTAGGTTCTGAACTGATGCCCTCTCATCCTCAATTCCCAAACCCTGGGAAGAAGACTGAGTGATTCATCCTATCAATGCCTCTCATGATTTTATGTACTTTGACAAGATCCCCGCTCAGTTACCTACGCTCTGAAGTAAAACGTTCTCGCTTGTCCAACCTATCCCTATGACTCAGACACTTGAGTCCTGGCAACATCTTTATAAATTTCTTCTGCACTCTTTGTAGTTTAATAACATCCTTCCGATAGCAAGGTGACCAAAACTGAACACAATACTTCAAGTGCGCCCTCACCAACATACAACTGCGACATAAGTTCCCAACCCCTCAATGCCCTGACTAATGAAGGCCAGTATGCCAAAAGCCTTCTTCATTGTCCTGTCTACCTGTGACTCCACTTTCCGTGCACCTGAACTCCAAGGTCATTCTGTTTCACTCCAATCCTTAAGGACCTACCGTTCACCATGGAACTCCTACCTTGATTTGACTTTCCAAAATGCAAGTCCTCACATTTATCTATATTAAACTCCATTTGCCATTTCTCGGCCCACTTCCCCAGCTGATCAAGGTCCTGCTGCAATTTCTGACAACCTTCCTCACTTTCCATGACACCGCCTATTTGGTGTCATCTGCAAACTTACCAATCATGCCCTGTAATGGGTACAGCACCGATCCCTGAGGCATTCCACTAGTCACAGTCTGACAATCATCCTTCCACTATTACTCTCTACTTCCTATCGTTAAGCCAATGGTGCATCCAATTTGCTAGCTTCCCCAGGATTTCATATGATCTAACCTTCCAGAGCAGCTTACCATGCAGAACCTGATCAAAGGCCTTACTGAAATCCATATAGACCATGTCTACCGCCCTGCCCTCATCAACCTTCCTGGTCACTTTATCAAAGAACTCTCACAAGTTTGTGAGGCATGATCTCCCATGCACAAAGCTATGCTGATTACTCCTAATCAAATCTTGTCCTTCTAAATGCTTTTACATCTTATCTCTCAGAATCTTCTCAAGTAACTTACCTACCACAGATGTTAGGCTTATTGGTCTATAATTCCCAGGTTTTTTCTTTGCAGTCCTTCTTGAATAATGGCACAAGATTCACTCTACTCCAGTCTTCTAGGACCTCACCTGTGGCTAATGATGATGCAAAATTATCAGCCAGGGACTCCACAGTTTCTTCCCTAGCCTTTTGCAGTGTTCCTGGATATATCTGGTCAGGACTTAGAGATTTATCCACCTTCATACGTTTTAATCCATCCAACACCTCCTCGACTGTGATACGGACCACGAAGTCTTCATGTCTTTCTCCAAACTATAATATTGAATACATTCCAAGACTGAATTGGACAGATTTGTGGATTGTAGGGGAGTCAAAGCTGTAATCAGATCAGCGATTTCTGAACTGAATGGAGGGTGCATTTGAGGGGCCATTACCTCATATTTCTACTCTTATCTCATTCCCCTGCTCCTTGGATGCTGCCTGACCTGCTGCGCTTTTCCAGCAACACATTTTTCAGCTCTGATCTCCAGCATCTTCAGTCCTCACTTTCTCCATGTGTTGATGCCCCTCGAGCACATTGTGACCCTTGCAAATCACATTTTGAAAATTGATCTTGGTAATATTTTCTTGCAGCTAATGATGCAAAGTAATAAGCAACATGTGTTTTTGCAGTCTTCAGATGAGGAACCTACTTAGTATTTACTCTGCAACTTGACATCTGTAGGATGTTGGTCCGATCAAGTCCTGATAATGTAAGGATAAAATAATTGATGCTTATAAAAAAATAAAACTTAAGAAAATTTGTGCAAATGATTGTGGACATGAAGAAAGGACCACAAACCTGGGCCTCTGTAAAAATATGAACATGCTGTGTGATCATATCTGTGCATGCATGTCTGCAGAAGTGTTATGTAGACTGTAGCCAATCTAAAATAAATTGGCAAACACCAGACTGTAAATATTATATACCTGACAGACAAAAAGAGGAAACAAAATTGCATTCCTACCACATCTTTCACAATATCACAATATTCCAAAATACCTATGCCCAATGAAGTGGTTTTGCAGTGTTTTACTGAAACACTCCAAAAATGTCAGAAATGTCGGAAACACAAGCTGCTAATTTTCACAGAGCAAACTCCCACAACAGCAATGTGATAACTACCAAACTCTGCCTCAGCACCTTTTCAAAGATCTTCTACATTCATATGAGAGAGCAGATGTGGTCATTCCAAGGACAATTCCTCTGGAGGCTCAGAACTTGGTCGGTCCTGGACTGCACTGACAGCCTGGACTTGTGGTCACCTGCAGCCTTGAGCCCATATAAATTCTGACTCATAAGCAATTTCTGTGCCTTCAGAAATAAGGCAAATACCTGAAATAGAACAATGCAGAACAAATGATAATTCAATGAGAAATAACTAATGAAACAAATAACAAGGGCTCCAAGGAGAAGGCTTTGAGGCCAGGAGCAACAATTTGACAGATGAAGACAGCTTGTTTCTGTCAAACTATTGCTCAATTGGAAAGGTCAAGCCTGTATGTCAACATTGATCAATCTGTACACTTCAGAGTGACTGTAATAGGTCAGGATGCTTCAGAAACTGAAAGTGGGTCAGTTTAACTTAATTGTTACATCTCGTAACTCTTCAAATCAAGTAATGCAGCTGTGGTATTTTAATATGAATCCAGGGATTGTTACACTATAACAATTCTGAAAACATCTGTTGTGCATGCAATGATCATCTGTGTTAACCTCGGCTGCATATTATGATGTGAAATGAACTAAAAGAGTGACATTTTCATTGCATGCATGATTACTGGATATCGCCAAGTTCTTTACAGTCAATCAAGTAACTTTGAAATAAATAATTTCCGTCATGTCTCAGCCAGTTTCCTCACAGCAAGTTCTCACAAATGCAATATAATGATCTGGTGATGAGTTTTTGATGTGTGAGATGAATAAATATTGACCAGGACACCAGAGCTGAGTTTCATGTAATATTTTGTATGTAATACCAGAGAGGGAACAGATTGCTCTCTCATCATAAAGATGGCATCTGTCAAAGAACAGCAGTTCCACAGAAATGTCCTGGGATATCAGTCCTGATGATCACGCTGAAGGCTTCAAGTGAACCTTGAAGATGACACCTAGAACTCTCAGTACTAGCAACTGAGCCACAACTGACAAATGTAGCCACAAACAAAAGATCATGTTGTACCCTGTTCCAGTCCTCGAATATTTTGAAATGAGGTGAGAGTGAAAGAATGTCCATGAGTGATGGCAGTGTATTGTTTCATTTTGGACTCTGAAGCAAATTCGGACATAATACATTCGAGGCACTGGACAGAAACCTGAACTAGTGATTTCTGGAGTCAAGGGTACAGAGAATTTTTGAATTGTAAATTGAGTCTTCTCAATAAAACGCGCTGGAAAGCTAAATACATTCCAAGAAGCAAGTGATTCACAAGCTAACTTTCAATCATTTGAATGAATTGAGGAAATTCATTTGTTAAATGCAACACCATTTTTTTTCATTCACTCAGGGGAATTGGGCATTACTGGTTGGCCAGTATTTATTGCCAGTTCCGAATTGCCTTTGGGAAGATGGTTGTGAACTGCTTTCTTGAACTGCTGCAATCCACGTTCTGGTTCGAGACTCACAATACCATATGGGAGGGAATTGCAGGGTTTTGACCCAGCAACAGTGAAAGAAGAATATTTCCAAGTCAGAACAGTGTGTGGCTTGGAAGGGAACTGCAAGTGTTGTTTCTCTGTTTCTGCTTCCCTTGAACTTCTGTGGAACATCTTGGAGATCATATGAACTGCTTCTTCTGAGTATCAGTGGTGGAGTGACTGCATGTTTGTGGAAGTGGGCTGTTTTGTCCTGGATAGTGTCAAGCGCCTGTAATGCTTTTGGAACTGCACCCATTCAGGCAAGTGGGGAATATTCCCTTACACGCTTGATTTGTGCCTTGCAGATGGTGGACAGGCTTTGGGGAGTCAGGAGGTGAGTTACTTGTTGCAGTATTCCGAGCTTCTCACCCACTCTTGTCGCTTTTGTATTTGTATGTGCAGATTGATAATCCCCAGGATGTTTGTAATGGAAATTTGTGCACCACTTTACAACACAAGGCTAGATACTAAATCTTCTCAAAACTCGCTAGATACTGTCTCGGTCTTGTCACATTTGAAAATGGACTACCTTAGCATCTGAGGAGTTGCAAACAGTGATGAACATTGTGCTATCATCAGTGAACATCCCCACATCTGACCTTACAATGGAGAGAATGTTATTGATGAAGCAGCAAAAGATAGTTAAGCCTCAAACACTATCCTGAGGATCTCCTGCAGAGATGTCTGGAGCTGAGACAGCTGACCTCCAATAACCATAATCATCTTCTTATGTGCCAGGTACGAGTGCAGCCATCGGAGGGTTTTCCCCAATTCCCAATGATTCCAGTTTTGAATGGATTCCTTGCTGGCGCACTCAGTCAAATACGAGTTCGACATCAAGGGCAATCATTCACACCTCACTTCTGGAATTCAGATCTTTTGTCCATGTTTGAACCAAGGTTACAATAAGACTAGGACTGAATGGCCTTGGCAGAACTCAAATGAAGTATCAGTGAACAGGTTATTGCTGAGCAAGCATTGCTTGATCGTATCGCAGATGACCCTTCCATTGCCTGCTGAATGTTCAAGAGAACATTGTTGAAACGGTAATTGACTGGGTTGGATTTGTCCCACTTTTTCCAGATAGTTGGGAAGATGACAGTATTGCAGCTGTACTCAAACAATTTGGTGCAGCAGTTCTGAAACACAAGTCTTAAGTCATAGTTAGATGATTGTTGTCAATGCTTGAGCCTTATCTTTTGTACTGATCTGCTGGGCTCTCCCATCATTGAGGATAGGGATGTTTGTGGAGTTATCCCCTTCAGTAAGTAATTTAATTGTCCACTGCCATTCATGACTGGTGGCAAGACAGCAGAGCTTAGATCTAATCTATTAATGTGGGATTGCTTTGCGATGTCTATCACTTGCTGCTTATGCTGTTTGACATCCAAATAGCCCTGTTTATAACTTCACTATGTGAATGCCTCATTTTTCAGAATGCTTGGAGCTATTCTTGGTATGCCCTCCTGAACTCTTCATTTCACCAGGGTTGATCCCTGACTTGATAGGAACGGTAGAATGGAGTTTATGCCTGGCCATGAAGTTGCAGATTATGTTCCAGTATGACTCTGCTGCTGCTGTTGGCTTGCAGTGCCTCAGGGATTCCCAATCCTGAGTTGCTAGATGTCAAATCTTCTGCGACTAATGAAGTGCGAGTGCTATATGAATTGAAGTGGTTGATCTGATAAACTTATTGAGGGAAGCTCCAATTGAATTACTTATTGGGGTAAAATACTTGTCATCATGTGAATGTTATAGATGGGTTTGAGGCACACAACTGTCTCAGATTCTAAACAGTTTGCGAGTTTAATTCCATGGACATGAGTGCATAGTCCAGGCTGCAGTGACAAACTGAGGGAATGCTGCAGAATTTGGGGTCCCATCTTTTGAAGGAAACATTCCACTTTGTGCAAATAATGCAGTCGTACATTTTTAAAAATTAACTCATGGCATGAGGGTGTTGCTGGTTAGGTCAGCATTTATTACCCATCCCTAATTGTCCAGAAGGCAGTTAAGAGTCAACCACATTGCTGTAGGTTTGGAGTCATATGTAGGCCAGACCAGGTAAGAATGGCAGATTTCCTTCCCTGAAGGACATTAGTGGCCCATATGAGTTTTCCCTGACAATCCACAATGGTTCATGGTCTTCATTAGACTCTTCCAGATTTGTTTTATTGAATTCAAATTCTACCAACTGCCATGATGGGATTTAAACCTAGGTCTCCAGAGCATCAGCTGAACTTCTGTATCAATAGTCTAGCGATAATACCACTAGGCCATCACCTCCCCTATTCATAAAGAGCAAGAAGTCTTGAAGTTGATACAACCAAAAGCCATGAGAATTGTTATAAGGCAAAAGTCACAATGATGACAATAATTGATCATCCATCTCGTTTTCTGTGTAGAAACTGGTTGTCCATATCATGATAGTTTTTGCCCTTGCAAAATTATTAATTGATTGTGAAGCAATCTCTTCCTTCTTCATTACTGTCAATCTCAGTGACCAGTAAACAATTCAAACCACGACAATAGGAATGCAAATATGGCTGGTATAGTCATAGAATCTATAGAGATGGAGAGCATGGAAACAGACCCTTTGGTCCAACTCATCCATGCTGACCAGATATCCAAAATTAATCGAGTCCCATTTGCCAGCAGTTGGTCCATATACCTCCAAACGCTTCCTATTCATATACCCATCCAGAAGCCTCTCAAATGTTGTAATTGTACCAACCTCCACCACTTTCTCTGGCAGCTTATTCCACACAGGCACTATCCTGTGCATGAAAAGAATTGCCCCTTAGGTCCCTTTTAAATTTGTCCCTTCTCACACTAAACCTATGCCTTCTTGCTCTGGACTCCCCCATCCCAGGGAAAAGAAGTTGTCTGTTTACCCTATCCACCACCTCATGATTTTATAAACCTCTATAATGTCACCCCTCAGCCTCTGACACGCCAGGGAAAACAGTGCCACACATTTGCCTCTGAATAAGATAAAATATAAGATCTAGGCTATCTCCTTGATGTATTTTGAGGGGGTTTGGTCTCGTCCATAACACAGTGAGGTTTCCAGCATTTGTATTTGTGCGATCGAAGTTTGGTAAAGAGGGTCAGGGCATGGCCCTGTTAATTCAACTCTCTCACAATTTTCTCTGAAGATTTGATCTTAACAGGAGATCTGATTTCTTTACAAGTGCAACTGTCAATGGCAACACTGTAGCTAATGGAACAGTGCAGACAATGATTGAGGACAAACTTGATCAAATTTTTCAGTGTCTGTACACTCTCTTCCGCCTCATTCAGGGTTATAGACAGAGACCAGTCCAAGGAAATGACATGTCCCTTATTTGTGGTTGGTGATGAAGGACTGGTTGACAAGACAAAAAAATCTGGCAAGTGCCACATTCTGTCTGTGGATCAAGTGACCCCTTCTGCCATATCCCCCAAAATTCCCGCATGTCAAAAACTATTAGGCGATGTGCCAGGAGACCCAGCATTGTCCACAATGCTACAATCTGTGAACAGTATCCCATGGCCAGGTGTAACCCAGCATGAAAAACTGACTGGCTTTGAGGACAATCACGTGTATTCCATTCTCCGTGCATTAAAGATGCTATATATATGCAATCAAAGTGAAAATGGACCTGTAAAGGATTAAATTATGAGGTCAGAGTGCAGAAGCATGGTTTTATTGTCTCATATTTAAGACTGAGGAACAATTTAAGGAGACATTTCAAATGATAGCAGAATTTGATAGGATAGATTGTGACTCTATTTTTGTTGATTTGGCATTCAGTATTACGGGGCATAACTTTAAAACGAGAGCTAAGCCATTCAGGACTGATATCTCCTGATTTGAGGGCAGCACGGTGGCTCAGTGGTTAGCACTGCTGCCTCAAAACGCCAGGGACTGGATTCAAGTCCAGTCTTGGGCAAATGTCTGTGTGGATCTGTATCTGCGTGGGTTTACTCCAGGTGCTCCAAATTCCTCCCACAATCCAAAGATGTGCAGGTCAGATGAATTGACCATGCTAAATTGCCCATAGTGTCGGTTATTAGCCGCGGTAAATACAGTGCAGGGGAATGGGTCTGGGTGGGTTATTCCTTGGAGGGTCAGAGTGGACCAATTGTTGGGCCGAAGAACCTGTTTCCACACTACAGGGATTTTAATTCTAAAATCAGGAAGCAAGACAAAACATAAAAGGCAGTGAAGAGCCCCTGCTCCCCCAGGAAGCTAGCCATGCTTCAGGTCAATATGAGACTTAAACCCTCATAGAATTTTGTTCAATAAGGATATTAATAGAACTGAAACTAAGACAGGAAAGTAGTGTTGAGGTAGAGATCGGCCATGATTTGCTTGAATGTGTAAAACAGCTTGAGGGCCGAATGGTCACACCTGTTGTTCTTTCCCAATGTTTAGTTCCTGGTCATGCAATTTGACAGGTTTTATTCGCTTGTGGATGTTGCTGGCTGGCCAGCATTTACTGCCCTTGAGAAAGTTGTTACTGCAGGGACTGTGACATTTTGCCTTTGTCAACAAACTGCCATCAAATTCCTGTCCCTGTAGCTTTGATTTCCAGGTATCTCAAGTGGGAATACTGACAGAATATGGTGTTATGTCTTCACCAGTAAGGAAGGGCCTTTCTCAAAGCTTCTAATCTCCAACATTCCAAGCACTGATTTCTCAATGAGTTAATTTTAAAAATGAATAAGTCAAGCCAAACTTGTACCAAGCCTTGGTTAAATCACATGTAGAATAACGACAGAGAGAGGCTTGAGAAGATTAACAAAGATTAACAGGAAGGACTCCACAACTGGGAGTTCAATGAGAGTTTGCAGGCTGGGTCTCATTTCTCTTAAAATATGACAGCTGAGTAGTGACCAAATGGAGATCTGAAAAATGATGCCAAGTTTTGATCAAATTTCAATAGGGGTGAAGCTCTCAGTTGTGGGAAAGAGAAAAACTAGAGGCCACCAGAACAGGATAATAGAAATAAATATAATAAAGAGTTCAGGAGAAACGTCTTTACTCAGAAAGTGCTGAGAATGTGAAATTACCACAGAGAGCAGCTGAAGTGAACAGCGTCAATGCACTTAAGAGGATGTTATATAAGTACATAAGGGAGAAAGGAATATAAGGAAACAATGGTGTAGGAGGAAGAATGGGAGGAGACTTGAGTGGAGTGCAAATGCCAGTAAGAAATGATTGAGCAAAACAGCTTGTTTCTGGGCTGTAAATACTGTGCAAAGATTTAGATCAGGGCAATCCATGTAAAGGTAAAGAGCACCAAGCTGTTTTGGCCTTCAGGAGCTTGTAGTTCCATAACAGAAATTTAGACATGCTGTCTAACTGAAATTTTATTGTCTTCAAATCATTCAGCACTAGGCATCATGGCACCCGAATGTGAGATTTCAATCTTGTTGAAGCATCCTGAATATCACAAGACGAGGGAGAGTGTTTTCTTTCGCTGCATTATATGTTCAATTCAGATCAGTTATTTCAGATTGCATATGTCTATCCTGTTGTTTGGACCTGTTTTATTACCCAGCACAAGCTTCTGAATAAATCTCATTTATATTTATCCTCCCCTCTCTAACATTGTGTTTGTAGGTTTGGAGCCCACTGGAGCTCGAGGAAACCAATGTTTGGATGCAGCCAAGGCATGCAACCTGAATGACACCTGTAAAAGATACCGCTCCATGTACATCTCCACTTGTGTCAAGCGCACCTCCACCTCCGATACCTGCAGCCGCCGAAAATGCCACAAGTCACTGAGGCAGTTTTTTGATCGCGTGCCTGCAGAGTACAGCTATCGGTTGCTCTTCTGCTCCTGTAATGACCCAGCTTGTGCAGAGAGGCGCCGCCAAACCATTGTACCCACCTGCTCATATGAAGACAAGGAGAAGCTAAACTGCCTAACACTTCATCAGACCTGTAAAATGGACTACGTGTGCAGGTAAGGCCAGCAATCTGCATAATTGTTTTAGCAAGGTTACTGGAGCATGTGATATACTATCACATTGGTATTAGAATTCAGTATCTGGCATTGCTGTTTGGTAACATGAGCAAACGAAGGACTGAAATATCATTTCACTGCATCTCTGGATACAGGTAAAAATTTTTGACATGAAGCCTCTCTCCTTGCCTACTCTCAGTGCTTACTCGATTCTTTTCCTGCTTATTACATGGCACTTTGAATTGTTTCTGTATTTATGCCAACTGCAGTGAGCCAAAAGAGGAGCCGTATTGTGAACCTAGAACAATCTGATACAAGTGTGCCCCTTTGAAGGTATTCAAAGCAATAACTGGTGGTCTGATTAAACTTTGCAATCACTTCAGTAAGGCAAAGTACCTTCTTAATTGAATGAAACTCTTACTCTTACTCTGATCAGTAATGGAATGGACCTTGGATGGACTTAGATGCTTCCTCTGTAGATTAACTGAGCATGAAAACAGGCCAACAGATGACAGGTCGACAGTTGAGGTTAGAAACACAATAAAAATGCCTGTTATTAGAGTCATAGAGTCATAGCAATGTACAGCTCAGAAACGGACCCTTCGGTCCAACACATCCATGCCGCCCAGCTATCCTAACCTAATCTCGTCCCATTTGCCAGCACTTTCCTATTCATATACCCATCCAGATGCCTTTTAAATTATGCAATTGTACCAGCCTCCACCACTTCCTCTGGCAGCTCATTCCATACACGCACCATCCTCTGTGTGAAAAAGTTGTCCCTTCAGTCCCTTTTGTTTCTTTCCCCTCTCACCCTAAACCTATGCCCTCTACTTCTGGACACCCCTACCCCACGGAAAAGACCTTGTCTATTTACCCTATCCATGCCCCCTCATGATTTTGTAAACCTCTACAAGGTCACCCCTCAGCTTCCAACACTCCAGGGAAAACAGCCCCAGCCTGTTCAGCCTCTCCCAATAGCTCAAACCCTCCAATTCTGGTGACATCCTTGAAAATCTTTTCTGAACCCTTTCAAAGTTTACAACATCCTTCTGATAAGAAGGAGACCAGAATTGCACACAATATTCTAAAAGTGGACTAACCAATGTCCTGTACAGCCGCAACATGCCCTTCTAACTCCTGTACTCAATACTCTGACCAATAAAGGAAAGCATACCAAATGCCTTCTTCACTATCCTATCTACCTGCAATTCTACTTTCAAGGAGCTATGAACCTGCACTCCAAGGTCTCCTTGTTCAGCAACACACCACAGGATCTTACCATTCAGTGTAAAAGTCCTGCTCTGATTTGCTTTTCCAAAATGCAGCACCTCGCATTTATCGAAATTAAACTCCATCTACCACTCCTCAGCCATTGGCCCATCTGATCGAGATCCCATTGTACTCTGATGTAACCTTTGTCAATGTCCAATTGCCTGACCATTTTGATGTCAACTGCGAACGTACTAACTATACCTCCTATGTTCACATCGAAATCATTTATATAAATGACCAAAAGTCGTGGACCCAGCACTGATCCTTGCAGCACACCACTGTCACAAGCCTCCAATGACAAACAACAGTGGACCCAAACAGATCACTGTGGTACCCCACTAGTAACTGAACTCCAGGATCAATATTTCCGATCAACCACCATCCTCTGTCTTCTTCCAGTGAGCCAATATCGAATCCAAACCGCGAAATCACCCTCAATCCCTGTACTTTCTACAATAGCCTACCATGGGGAACCTTATTAAACACCTTACTGAAATCCATATACACCACATCAATTGTTTTACCCTCATCCACCTGTTTGGTTACTTTCTCACAGAACTCAATCAGGTTTGTGAGGCATGACCTACCCTTCTCCAAAACCGTGTTGACTATCCATAATCAACTTATTCCTTTCTAGATGATTATAAATCCTATCTCTTATAACCTTTGCCAACACTTTACCCACAACTCTCATGGAAGAGAATTGGGTATCATGGAATACAGGGAGAACTAGCCATTTGGAAACAGAACTGACACAGAGGTAGAAAACAGAGGGTGGTGGTGGAGGGTTGTTTTTCACACTGGATGCCCATGACCAGTTGGAGTGCCACAAGGATCGGTGCTAGGTCCACGACTTTTCATCATTTATATAAATGATTTGGATGTGAGCATAAGAGGTACAGTTAGTAAGTTTGCAGATGACACCAAAATTGGAGGTGTAGTGGACAGCGAAGAAGGTTATCTCGGATTACAACAGGATTTTGATCAGATGGGCCAATGGGCTGAGAAGTGGCAGATGGAGTTTAATTTACATAAATGTGAGGTGCTGCACTTTGGGAAAACAAATCTTAGCAGGACTTTTACACAGAATGGCAAGGTCCTAAGGAGTGTTGCTGAACAGAGACCTTGGAGTGCAGGTTCATAGCTCCTTGAAAGTGGAGTCGTAGGTAGATAGGATAGTGAAGAAGGCGTTTGGAATGCATTCCTTTATTGGTTAGAGTATTGAGTACAGGAGTTGGGAGGCCATGTTGCGGCTGTACAGGACATTGGTTAAGCCATTGTTGGAATACTGCAATATTCTGGTCTCCTTCCTTTCAGAAAGATGTTGTGAAACTTGAAAGGGTTCAGGAAAGATTTTCAAGGATGTTGCCAGGGTTGGAGGATTTGTGCTAAAGGGAGAAGTTGAATAGGCTAGGGCTGTTTTACCCGGAGCATCGGAGGCTGAGACGTGACCTTTGGAGGTTTACAAAATCATGAGGGGCATGGAGAAGATAAACAGACAAAGTCTTTTCCTTGGGGTTGGGGAGTCCAGAACTAGAGGGCATAGGTTTTGGGTGAGAGGGGAAAGATATAAAAGAGACCTACGGGGCAACGTTTTCACACAGAGGGTGGTACATGTATGGTATGAGCTGTCAGAGGAAGTGGTGGAGGCTGGTACAATTGCATCATTTAAAAGGCATCTGAATAGGTATATGAACAGGAAGGGTTTAGAGGGATATGGGCCAGGTGCTAGCAGGTGGGATTAGATTGGGTTGGGATATCTGGTCGGCATGGACGGGTTGGACTGAATGGTCTGTTTCCGTGCTGAACATGTCTATGACTCTGACTCTGAAGTAAGGCTGACAGGTCTGTAATTTCCAGGGTTGTCTCAACTCGCCTTCATGAACAAGGGAACAACATTTGCTATCCTCCAGTCTTCTGGCACTATTCCTGTAGACTATGTGTCAGAGCATCACAGTGTATTAGATAAAGTTGAAGTAAGTAATTCTCTGAACATTGACAGTTCAGGGATTGGAAATAACTTGGTAACTCTTTGCATGACAGAAAAGCTTTGTGGGTACATAGATTTGTCACATTCTTTCACCTGACATTTTTTCTTTCTTATAACAGTGCTAATTTCCACTTCTTTTCCTTCCCAGTCCCTGTTCAAATTCTATCATGGTACTTTTCTCTTCCTCTCCCTTTCTCAATTGTTCTTGCTTTTCTCTCACAAATGCTTCTTGTGTTCTTTTATCTGTTTGATTCAAATTGATGGACTTTGGCTGATTATCAAATGAGGGCACAGATATTCAGCATAGTTCAATCAGTATTACTCACAAATCTGAAGCACAGGTTCCAGGTTCAATTTCAATCCAAGGCTTGGGCAAATAAAAATGGAGGCTCACACACCAGTGCTCAGCACTGTCAGAGATGCTATTTTTGAATGAGATAATAAATTGAGGTTCCATCTGCCTGCTCAGGCACATGTCATAGATTCCATGGCACTATTTCAAAGAAGAACAGGGAAGTTATCACTAGTGTTCTACCCAAAGTGTATCTATACCACAAAAATCATTATCATATTGCTGACCACAATATTAACCACTGGTGGTCTTTGCATGTCTGATCATGATTCTGACACAACCACAGCCTACGTAAAAGAATCAAGACAAGAAGTATTTTCTAGCCAGTGTCAAACTACTGTCCAAAGTCATGCTCTATGGGTTCGAAAAAGTGAATTCATTAATGTCTCCAAGTTTCCTTTGGGAAATCTCTTAATGTTAGGCGGATGTCAGTGAATTAAAAACGAATGTTTGAAAGCATGTAAATATATTTGACCCAGTTCAGGGTATTCAGCTAAATCTAATACTTGAAAAAGATTGGGGAATGGTGTTCCAGAGTGGCTTGTATTGTGTCATGATCACAAGCCTCCTCATCACAGTTCTGGATGTTAGTACATCTGCACACAGACTCCACAGCATTATCAAAATCATCTTATACTTGTCTGCTGGTGCACTGTGCACTGGTGTCAATATTCCAATTATCTCTTCATTTTCACTCTGTCACCTTTCTTTCTCTTCTCAGAAAATTAACACCCAATTCTAATTTTTCCTTCTCCTTTTTCATGTGTCATCTTCCTTAATCCCTTCAGTTCTTCCTCTATGTTTCTCTAATTCCCACCTTCTCATTCATGTTTTGGAACCAAGGAAGGATAAATGCATCGGTTTTCTCTCTTTCCACAACTCCACAGATCACAACATGAATTAAATTCTTTTCACCCAAGTCCTGATATCAATCACATACTCCTGTCTAACAGACATTGGACAAAAAGTTCTACCAGCTAGGTTTGTTTAATAACTTTAATCCCAACAAACTTTTTCCCAAATAACTTTAATCCCAACAAACAGACACATAATTGGAACATGAAAATATAAATGCTTACCCCTCTAAATTACACAAATCCCACATACAAACAATATGTGAAAAGGGAAAAAATGTTCAGGCTCACATTGGATAAAAATACTTTTGGTCAATAACATTTAATTTTTGAAGGATAGAAAAGGATAAGGTGTGGAAGGTTCAAATGGCTGTCAAACTCACTTTCGAGAATACAGAGCTAGATCAGCAGACAGGTATTTATCTCTCGGGTCTTGACAAACAAAGAAACACAGTATCAAAATGTCTTCCAATTGCTCTTCAAGAAGACAACAAGGTTTCACGATGGATTCAACTGAAAATGAAAATGAATAACTGTATGCGAAACAATATTCAAAGAGAACAGTCATTAAAACCAGTCTTTAGCAAGTCCAGTAATTATCTGAAACTCTGTGGTTTGCAATAAATGCCTTGCTTAAAAACAAATTGATCATGCCTTTTCATGAACCTTTCCAAAAAAAACCCAACAAGCTATTTTCAGAGATTATGAGTCTCATGATTCTTCTGTGCAACTGAAACTCAAAATTCTGAAGAGCCATGGGACTTGAAATATTTACTCTGTTTCTCTCTCCACAGATGTTGCCAGACATGCTGAATTTCTCCAGCATTCTCTGTCAATGTGTGTATTTACATTTCTAAGAAGTGTCTGATGAAATGCCACATTAAAAGTTGATGGACAAGATAATAGCACATGATGTTGAGGATAATATCAGCATTATAAAGATAATTCAGTGAACAGAAAGGGTTAAATGGGTGATTTTTTTTTTCATATTTGCTGACTGTAACGAGTAGACAGCTGCATGAGTAACTGTTGAAATCGCAAATATTTACAATCTATATCAATGATTTGGATGAGGGGGAAAGAATGATTAATTTATAAATGCTAATTTTACTGATTACACCAAATTGGTAGGAAAGCAAGTTGGGTAAGAGGAGACACGAACTTTCCAAAGGGGTACAAAAATGTTTAGCAAGTGGGCAAACATTTTCCAAATCAAGCATAATGTGGTCAGGCGAATTGTCTGTTTTTGTCAGGAATATAAAAATGGCAAAGTATTCAAATACAGAGTTTGCAGGAGAATGATAGAAAGGAATTTGCATTCAGATATATCAAGTGATTGGGAAGGCAAACAAAATATTGATACTTATTGTTAAGAGCAGATTAATTTGTGGCTGAGGAGCTGGTGCAGGGGGCAGGGATTCACATTTTTGGATCATGGGAATGTAAGACCATAAGATATAGGAGTGGCCCATTAAGTCCACTCTGCCATTTAATCATATGGGCATTTCAACTCCACTTACCCACACTTTCCCCATAGCCCTTAATTCCTTGAGAGATCAAGAATTTATCAATCTCTGGCTTGAAAACATTTAACGTCCCGGCCTCCACTGCGCTTCTGGGATAGAAGTGACCTGTATATGAAGGACAGTTTGTACGTGAATTAGAGGGGAACTGGCAGGGAAATTTGCTAGTGCTACTCGGGAGGCTTTAAACTAGTAAGGTGGAGGGGAGAGAGCCCAAAGAGATCGTGAGAAAAGAGATAAGCTTGTGGCTGGTACAGTTGAGAACAGGAGCAAGTCAAATAGTCAAGGCAGGCAACAGCAAGGCAGAGAACAACTCTCAGCCCCTGAAAGAAGATTGTGACAAGCCATGTTGACCTCCCAAAATGTCTATGTAGATTTTATTCACACATTGTACACAGCCATTTGCTGTGGTTGGGTTTCATTCTACACTCTTATTTTTGTGTCATGTTGGAGGGGTGAGAATGAATGAATCTAAAAAAATAAACAAAATGCAAGTAGTATTCAGCTAACCCTAAAAATAAGTTCAATATCACCACTGAAGATTCAACCTCTCCACAGGGCCTCCCAGGAGGTTTGTATTCATTCTCACAATGCTGCATTGTTGTTTTCTTATCAGCAGATCTTAAACTCTGAGCCAGTTTCAGGTTGAGCTTCTGAAAGGTGATGTGACATCAACACCGGAATCCAATTCCAACATAAATGAAATAAGTGCAAAAACTTTCTATAGTTTTGGTTTTACCTCATGCTAGAGTTCAAAATATTAAAACTTAAAAAATTCATTTCATGAAGTACCTCACTTCAACTTCAATGTACTTGTTCTCATATGAGGTAAATATCAATTGATGATTCACTATAAATAAAATGAAATCTTACCTGCCAACCTGGTTCTGCTGATGAATAATTCAGTTGACAAAGTTACACAGCAGTGGAAGAGCATGAGTTTTTTCCATTCACTGGATGCAATGCCATTTCCCATGATCACAATTCCTAGAAACACCCTTCCCTCAGGCTGCTCTGATATTTAAATGAAACGCTGTGCCACAGAATTACGTCTGTCCTTTTGTACTGCAGAGACACCAACAAGAGGAATACAAATTAGGATGGCGTTCAACTCTTCTCAGCTCATCCTGAAGTTCTTGCCTTTAACCAACCACTCAAGTGAAAGATGAAAGGTTTTTACTGCCACGACCTGACCCACAATGTAATAAGCAATCTTTCATATCATGGATAATTAGGGTAATCAGGAATCTGAACATGCATGAGATCAACTTTGGTGGCTCAAATAGAGGATGAGCTGCAGAAAGGGCAACATGAGAACACAACTTTGGCATTTTTGATTCAAATTGTGCAAGACCTCATGGCCAACTAAATATATATACACTTTGCTGAGAGCAGCAAATACAGACAAAATTGCATTAAGTGAACAACTGTGAGCTCAACTTGCTGGCATTTACTCCACATTTCACTACTTGAAATTATGATTAGTTTACTTACAGTGTGGAAACAGGCCCTTCGGCCAAACAAGTCCACACCGACCCGCCACCCACCCAGACCCATTCCCCTACACCGAACACTATGGGCAATTTAGCATGGCCAATTCACCTGACCTGCACATTTTTGGACAGTGGGAGGAAACCGGAGCACCCGGAGGAAACCCACACAGACATGGGGAGAACATACAAACTCCACACAGTCAGTCACCTGAGGCGGGAATTGAACCCGGGTCTGTAACACGGTGAGGCAGCAGTGCTAACCACTGTGCCACCATGCCGCCCAACACTGCTATGTTCGTCTGTCTTTTTCCAAAGATCCACTCCCTTCACTCACTTGTCAAATTGAATGTTGAATTAGACTTGTCTCAGCCTCTAACCAAGATGTAAATTCTGCAATTTTGTAATTGTTTGCTCTGCTCTCTATATTTCATATACTGTGTAGAACTGCTTCATTACTTCACCAATATCAGAGATTGCAGCAAAGGTGGGAAAGCATGGGCAGCATCATAATTCTCTGAGGGATTAAAAATTAACCAGGTTATGCACTCATGTCATGCCCACCAGAATGCATTCATTTGGCATGATTGAAAAGTGGTTGACGGCAGAATTCCACCTCCGTATCTGTGTCCCACCGGAACCATCATTCTCCCAAATGCCATTTTTAAAACCTTACTTCAGGGTAGCATTTCAGCACAAACCAAGAATCAAAGCTAGTTGACAGTGGCAGGCACTGTTCATCAACCAAGAAACTGGATGTGAAAAATAGTTTACTTCTAAAACCAAAAACCTGAGGGTGCTGAACATCAAAACTGAAAAGAATTAATTGTCGAAATACTCAGCAGATCAGGGTATCCCTGCAGAAACCATTCAGGGCAGAAGAGTGGGCCGACATGGAAAGCTTGTCTGATGGCAACTCACTGGTTCCTGATACATCAAGTAGGAACAAATTATTGCAGATGCTGGAAGCTGTACTGAAAACAACAAATGCAGGAGATCACAGTGGGTCAGACAGCATCCATGAAGAGGAAACAAGCTAACATTTCCAGTCGAGATGACTCTTCATCAGAGTTGAAGTGAAGAGTGGAGGGGACAGCATTTATGCTAAAGTTTGGGGGGAGGCCAGGAGAGTGCTGGTGGAGAAAAGATGTTGACAGTTGTGATTAAATGATTGGGAATGTGAGAATGGTGTGTCTGCTGCCAGACTTGAAAGGACAGACAGTCCCACTGAGATGGGGAAGTGCAGGAGAGGACATGACAACAGAATGTAAGCTAAAAGAAAGGGAAGAAATGGTAGTTCATTCACAGTTTGAAGGTATTAAGTCCAGAAGGTTGTAAGGTGCCTCGTCTAAAGATGAGATGCTGTCCCTCCAATTTGCGTTGTGATTTGCTGGAACACTCAGCATGCCGAGGACAGGCAAGTGGGTATGTGAGCAGGATGCTGAGTGCAAAAGATCGGCTACAGGAAGATCTGGGTCATACTTGTGCACAAACCAGAGATGTTCCACAAAGCAATCATCCAGTCTGCGTTTGATTTCTTCAATATCGAGCAGACCACAGTGGTTGCAGTGAATACAAGACACAAGATTGGAGGAGATACAGTGAAATGCTACTTCACCTGGAAAGACTGTTTTAGGACCTTGGATGGTGAGCAGGGAGGAGGTAAAGGGGCAGGTGTTGCACTTTCTGTAGTTAACATTGGAAGGCGCTGTGGGAAGGGGTAGGGGTTAGATTTGGTGGTTGTGGAATGGACTCGGGTACCCCTGAGTGACCAATCCCTGCAAAATGCAAACCTGGAACGTGAGGGGCAGATGTGTTTGGTGGTGGTGTTGTGTTGGAGTTGTCTGAAACAGTGGAAAATGATCCTTTGAAAGCGGAGGCTAATGGGAAGAAAAGTGAGTTTAAAGGGAATCCGATCATGCTTTTGTGAGTGATGGGATGGGGTAAGGGCAGAAGCATGGATGAGAGGTTGGATGTGTTTGAGGGCCCTGTCAACCTCGGTGGTTAGGAAATCACGGTCATGGAAGAAACAAGCCATTTCAGTTGCATTGCTTTGGAAGACGGCACCATCTGAACAAATGGAGATCAAGGAACTGGGAGAATGCGATGAAAGGATTCTGGGTAATCCAAGATGGAGGAGAAAAAAACCTTGCGGCTGTAAGAGTTGCTCCTCTTTGGAGGTATTTTCAGTGTTAGAGCTGATTTCCTCGACTTCAAGGAGCAATACTTACTGTTTTATAAGGTGCTGCATTGTTTTGGAATTTTGTGAAAAAAATTGAAAGAACGGCATTTTAAAAAAGGATGAAGGGAGACAAAAGCAGTGGTGGAATTGAATCATGGAGAATGAATCCGACACTACTGTGGTCCAACAGTGTACCTTCACAGTTACTGCCTCTGCTGTTTGATTTCAAGTACTTCTGCACATCAGAGTTTTTCTAAGAAAAATAAACAAGCAGTGAAATTCACAGCTTACCTTGGAAAAACCAATGTGGGGAGATCACTGCAGGGGAGCAGCTAAGTGGCTTTTTTTTTGGAAATCTACTTGAGTTGAGAAGACTGAGCAGTCACTTGACTGATGTATGTACGATCCTCAATGGTTCTGACAAGGTGGATTTGGAAAAAATGCTTCCTCTTCTGCAGCAATCAAGAATTAGGTGATAGTGTTTTGAAAATAAATGGATGCAAAGGCATGTTTTTTCCCCAAAGGCTTGTGGAATTTTGGAACCCACTGCCTCAGAAGGTGGTGCAGGAGGGGCCATTAAATATTCTTAAGGCTAAGGTAGTCTTCTGCAAGGGAATCACATGTTATCACAGTAGGAAGAACGATGAAATTCAAAATACAAACCAATCATCAATTATCTTCATGCATGGCAGAGTAGGCTTGAGGGACTGAATGACTTACTTCTGTTCCGAATGTTGTGTACTTGCAACAATCAGCTGGAACTTGCTGAACAATTGAAGACAAAATTGACTTGAAGGTTGGAGACAGATGGTGCCGGTTGTTTTTCAAACTGGAGGCCTGTGACCAATGATGTGCCACAGGATCAGTGTCTGGCTCCACTGCAGTTCATCATTTACATAAATTATTTGGATGTGAACATAGGAAGTAAGTTTGCAAATGACACAAAATTGGAGGTATGGTGGACAGCGAAAAAGAGTATCTCAGAGTACAACAGGACCTTGATCAGATGGGCCAATGGGCTGAGGAATATCAGACGGAGTTTAATTTAGATCAATTTGAAGAGTTGCATTTTGGTAAGGCAAATCAGGGTAAGACTTACACACGTAGTGGTAAGGTCCTGGGGAATGTTGCTGAATAAAGAGGCACGTGGGCGGCACGGTGGCACAGTGGTTAGCACTGCTGCCTCACAGCGCCAGAGACCCGGGTTCAATTCCCGCCTCAGGCGGCTAACTGTGTGGAGTTTGCATGTTCTCCCCATGTCTGCGTGGGTTTCCTCCGGGTACTCCGGTTTCCTCCCACAGTCCAAAGATGTGCAGGCCAGGTGAATTAGCCATGCTAAATTGCCCGTAGTGTTAGGAAGGGGTAAATGTAGGGGTATGGGTGGGTTGCGCTTCGGTGGGGTGGTGTGGACTTGTTGGGCTGAAGGGCCTGTTTCCACGCTGTAAGTAATCTAATCAAAAAAAAAAGAGACCTTGGTGCACAGGTTCATAGTTCCTTGAAGGTGGAGTCACAGGTAGATGGGGTCATGAAGAAGGCATTTGGTATGCTTTCCTTTATTGGTCAGTGCATTGAGTAGAGGAGTTGAAGTGTCATGTTGCAGCTGTGCAGGACATTTGTTCAGCTACTTCTGGAATACCATATTCAATTCTGGTCTCCCTGCTATCACAATGATGTTGTTAAACACGAAAGGGTTCAAAAAAGATTTACAAAGATGCTGCCAGGGTTGGAGGGTTTGAGTTTTAGGGAGAAGATGAACAGGCTGGGCTACTTTCTCTGGAGGCTGAGGGGTGACCTGAAAGAGGTTTATAAAATCATGAGGGATATGGATAGTTTAAATTAACAAGGTCATCTCCCCAGGGTAGTGGAGTCCAGAACTATAGGGCATAGGTTTAAGGTGAGAGGCGAAAATTTTAAAAGAGTACTCAAGGGCAACTTGTTCACACAGAGGGTGGTGTATGTACGGAATGTGCCGACAGAGGATGTGGTGGAGACTTTCACAATGACAACATTTAAAAGGCATCTGGATGGGTATATGATTCTGGGTAATCCAAGATGGAGGACAGGAAAAAATTCTGGCTGTAAGAGCTGCTCTTTTTTTGGGGTATTTTAGGTGCTGGAGGTGATTTCCTCTAATTCCAGGAGCAGCAATTACTGATTTATATGCTGTTGCATTGTTTTGGAACTTTGGAAAAAAAAGTCAAAGGGAGAAGAGCAGACAAAGGAAGCACATGGTGAGGACATTGCAGGAGAGAGAGAGGGAGGGGGAGAGAGAGAGAGAGAGAACCTGCACAGTTATTGACTTTGCTGTTTTTGAATTCATGTGTCGCTGGACATTGGAGTGCATCTGGGAAAATTAATAAACAGTGAATTTCACAACTAATCTTGGAGGAACCAGTTTGTGCGAAGTTCACAACACAGAATCAGATAAGTTAATTGTTGTTTTAAGTCTGTCCAAGAGAAAGGCTGTATTAGTGAGTACAGTGGGTTCTTTCTTGATTATATGTTTTTGGAGATAAGTCTCTTGATTAAACTTGAAATATAAGCCATAGCTTTTAATTTAACCAGGTGCAATGTTTTGTAGAGGAATAAGATGGTGTTATTTTCTGGGTCTGTAGATTGTGAAGGAGCAAAAATGGCCTTTGCAGTGATATGTACTTCTTGTCAGATGTGGGAGTTTAAAGAGAGTTTAAGGGTTACTGCGGATTGTATCTGCCATAAATGCTGTTGGATGCGAATCTTATCAGATCGAGTGGATTGGTTGGAGAAACAATGAGGAATTTGCAACAGCAACAGTATGTGATGGATGGCAGCTATAGGAAGGGGGGAAAGTCTCAGATACAGTCACATAGATGGGTTAACTCCAGGAAGGGTAAGAGAGGTCGGCACCTAGGGCAGGAGACTTTTGTGGATGTACCCATTTCAAACAGGTATGCTGTTTTGGAAAATGTAGGGGGTGATGGATTCTCAGGGGAACGTAGCACGAACAGCCAAGTTTCTGGTATTTAGACTGGCTCTAATGCAACGAGAGGTATGTTGGCTTCCAAGAGATCAATTTTGTTCGGGGTTTCTGTAGTCAGAGGTACAGACAGACGTTTCTGTGGCCAGCAGAGAAAAAGCAGAATGATGTGTTGTTTCCCTGGTGCCAGGATCAAGGATGTCTCAGAGGGTGCAGAATGTTCTCACGGGGGAGAGGGGCCAGCAAGAGGTCATGTCCATATTGGGACCAATGATATAGGAAGGGAAAAAGTTGAGATTCTGAAGGGAGATTACAGAGAGTTAGGCAGGAATTTAAAAAGGAGGTCCTCAAGGGTAGTAATATCTGGATTACTCCCAGTGCTACGAACTAGTGAGGGCAGGAATAGGAGGGTAGAGCAGATGAATGCATTGCTGAAGAGCTGGTGTATGGGAGAAGGATTCACATTTTTGGATCATTGGAATCTCTTTTGGGGTAGAGGTGATCTGTACAAGAAGGACGGATTGCACCTAAATTGGAAGGGGACTAAGAGACTGGCAGGGAAATTTGCTAGAACTGCTTGGGAGGATTTAAACTAGTAAGGTGGGTGGGGGGGGACCCAGGGAGATGGTGAGGAAAGGGATCAATCTTAGACTGGTACAGTTGAGAACAGAAGTGAATCAGTCAGGGCAGGCAGGGATAAAGTAGGACTAATAAATTACATGCATTTATTTCAATGCAAGGGCCAATCAGGGAAGGCAAATGAACTCAGGGCATGGTTAGGAACATGGGACTGGGATATCATAGCAATTACAGAAACATGGCTCAGGGATGGGCAGGACTGGCAGCTTAATGTTCCAGGATACACATGCTACAGGAAGGATAGAAAGGGAGGCAAGAGAGGAGGGGGAGTGGCATTTTTGATAAGGGATAGCATGACAGCTGTGCTGAGAGAGGATATTCCCAGAAATGCATCCAGGGAAGTTATTTGGGTGGAACTGAGAAATAAGAAAGGGGTGATCACCTTATTGGGATCGTATTATAGACCCCCTAATAGTCAGAGAGAAATTGAGAAACAAACTTGTAAGGAGATCTCAGCTACCTGTAAGAATAATAGGATGGTTATGATAGGGGATTTTAACTTTCCAAACATTGACTGGGACTGCCATAGTGTTAAAGGTTTAGATGGAGAGGAATTTCTTAAGTGTGAACAAGATAATTTTCTGATTCAGTATGTGAATGTACCTACTAGAGAAGCTGCAAAACTTGACCTACTCTTGTGAAATAAGGCAGGGCAGGTGACTGAGGTGTCAGTGGCAGAGCACTTTGGGGCCAGCGACCATAATTCTATTCGTTTTAAAATCATAATGGAAAAGGATAGACCAGATCTAAAAGTTGAAGTTCTAAATTGGAGAAAGACCAATTTTGACGGTATTAGGCAAGACTTTAAAAAGCTGATTGGAGGCAGATGTTCGCAGGTAAAGGGACGGCTGGAAAATGGGAAGCCTTCAGAAATGAGATAATGAGAATCCAAAGAAAATGTATATTCCTGTTAGCATGAAAGGAAAGGCTGGTAGGTATAGGGAATGCTGGATGACTAAAGAAATTGAGGGCTGAAAATGTGTTGCTGGAAAAGCGCAGCAGGTCAGGCAGCATCCAAGGAGCAGGAGAATCGACGTTTCGGGCATGAACCCTTCTTCCCGGCGAGACATCAATCAATTCTTCCGCCACCTTCGCTTCCGCGCCAAAAACAAAAAATGCCTGCCTAAAGAAATTGAGGGTTTGGTTAAGAAAAAGAAGGAAGCATATGTCAGGTATACACAGGATAGATCGAGTGAAGAGTATAAAGAAAGTAGGAGTATACTTAAGAGGGAAATCAGGAGGGCAAAATGGGGACATGAGATAGGTTTGGCAAATAGAATTAAGGAGAATCCAAAGGGTTTTTGCAAATATATTAAGGACAAAAGGGTAACTAGGGAGAGAATAGGGCCCCTCAAAGATCAGCAAGGCGGCCTTTGTGTGGAGCCACAGAAAATGGGGGAGATACTAAATGAATATTTTGCATCAGTATTTACTGTGGAAAAGGATATGGAAGATATAGACTATAGGGAAATAGATGATGACATCTTGCAAAATGTCCAGATTACAGAGGAGGAAGTGCTGGGTGTCTTGAAATGGTTAAAGGTGGATATATCCCCAGGTGTGCCTGAGAACTCTGTGGGAAGCTAGAGAAGTGATTGCTGAGCCTCTTGCTGAGATATTTGTATCATCGATAGTCACAGACGAAGTGCCGGAAGACTGGAGGTTGGCAAACGTGGTGCCTCTGTTTAAGAAGGACGGTAAAGATAAGCCAGGGAACTATAGACAGGTGAGCCTGACCTCAGTGGTGGGCAAGTTGTTGGAAGGAATCCTGAGGGATAGGATATACATGTATTTGGAAAGGCAAGGACTGATTAGGGATAGTCAACATGGCTTTGTGCGTGGGAAATCATGTCTCACAAACTTGATTGAGTTTTTTGAAGAAGTAACAAAGAAGATTGATGAGGGCAGAGCAGTAGATGTAATCTATATGGACTTCAGTAAGGTGTTTGACAAAGTTCCCCATGGGAGACTGATTAGTAAGGTTATATCTCATGGAATAAAGGAAGAACTAGCCATTTGGATACAGAACTGGCTCAAAGGTAGGAGACAGAGGGTGTTGGTGGAGGGTTGTTTTTCACACTGGATGCCTGTGACCAGTGGAGTGACACAAGGATCGGGGCTAGGTCCGCTAGTTTTCATCATTTATACAGATGATTTGGATGTGAGCATAAGAGGTACAGTTAGTAAGTTTGCAGATGACAGCAAAATTGGAGGTGTGGTGGACAGCGAAGAGGGTTACCTCAGATTACAACAGCATCTGGACCAGATGGGCCAATGGGCTGAGAAGTGGCAGATGGAGTTTAATTCAGATAAGTGCGAGGTGCTGCATTTTGGGAACGCAGGACTTATACACTTAATGGTAAGGTCCTAGTGAGTGTTGCTAAACAAAGATACCTTGGAGGGCAGGTTCATATCTCCTTGAAAGTGGAGTCGCAGGTAGAAAGGATAGCGAAGAAGACATTTGGTATGCTTTCCTTTATTGGTCAGAGTATTGAGTACAGGAGTTGGGAGGTCATGTTGCAGCTGTACAGGACATTGATTAGGCCACTGTTGGAATTATGCATGCAATTCTGGTCTCCTTCCTATGGGAAAGATGTTGTGAAACTTGAAAGGGTTCAGAAAAGATTTACAAGGATATTGCCAGGGTTGGAGGATTTGAGGTATCAGGAGAGGCTGAACAGGCTGGGTCTGTTTTCCTTGGAGCGTCGGAGGCTGAGGGGTGACCTTATGGAGGTTTACAAGATAATGAGGGGCATGGATAGAATAAATAGACAAAGTCTTTTTCCTGGAGTCCAGAATGAGAGGACATAGGTTTAGGGTGAGAGGGGAAAGATATAAAAGAGACCTAAGGGGCAACTTTTTCACGCAGAGGGTGGTACGTGTATGGAATAAACTGCCAGAGGATGTGGTGGAGACTGGTACAATTGCAACATTTAAGAGGCATTTGGATGGGTATTTTAATAGGAAGGGTTTGGAGTGATATGGGCCAGGTGCTGGCAGGTGGGACTAGATTGGGTTGGGATATCTGGTCGGACCGAAAGGTCTGTTTCCATGCTGTGCATCTCTATGACACTATGACTCCAATAGGAAGGGTTTCGAGGGATATGGACCAAATGCTGGCAAATAGGACTAGATTAATTGAGCATATCTGGCTGGCATGGACAAGTTGGACTGAAGGGTCTGTTTCTGAGCTGTAGACATCAATGACTTATGACTGAAAGTGAAATTTATCTTATTTTAAGGATCATTAGCTTCTTCAGTCATATAAAATCTACACTGATTTTCACTTGTGTCAAAATTAAGGCTGCAAGTTTGTTGGTAATTTCTGAATTTGAGTATCATTTGAATATATTTTGTTATCTTGGTTTATGGCTACCCCGCAGAGTGTGTAACAATATTAGGACTGGGGATTGAATTCTTGACTAGATTTCATTTTAATGGAGCATCTTCAAGGAAGAGAGAGTGGAGAGAGATGGAGATCTGTAGAAAGAGATTTCCAAAGTTTGCCACTTGGACAATAATATCTTCCAGCAGGGGAATGTGTTAATTTCATGCAGTGTTGCATGACGCAAGGTTAACTGGAAATAATGTCGTTTCCAAGTGGTTGATTTTTTACCTGATCCGGTCAAACAATAGTGAACACCCAATCAGTTGTTGTGAAGTTGCCTCTCTTGAGATTATCAGTAATAGTAATGAATAGTGTGGCTTCTGAAAAGCTCTGAAGTGCTCAAGCACACGACAACAGCACTGTTTAAAATGAGGATAGATCTTTGCAATTAGAGTGATAAACGGACAGTTGTCACAGATTCATTCTGAAAGTAGTCAGTGCATGCCTGCAGGTTAGAGAAAAAGAAATTTTGGTAAATTGGAAAGAGGCTCACTTGAAATAATAGGGGAAAAAAAACTCCAGTTGTAATTCAGTGTCACGCTGATGTCCTATGCATTTTAAATATTTTGTTTAAACTTTGGAGCATTGATGCACAGGTCATCAACTTGGTGCAATCCCCTGATTTCAACAAACGGTCATTTCAGCATCTTTACCTGCACTTCTGAGTGGCCTTGGGAATTTATGTTTCCTGGTGTATGGAAGCAAGGTATGCACAAGAAAAAGAATTGAGACATAGTTGGAGAGCTGTCTCTGAGCTTCAGTTGGGTTTTGCAACATTGAGAAAAGTACTATTTTAATTCAGAAGGATGATCCTGGGAGATTTAGAAAATCATTGCAGCATTCATTGCAGCAAAGATGAAAAGCAGATTTGAGAATGGTTTTCAAAGTATTGGAGAGTCAATCCAATGGGTTAAAACTGATTCCATTTGAGAGAGAATCAGTAACAATAAGGTACATCCACGAGATGATCAATGGACAGTTAAAGGGAGCTCAGTACTAAAATTACTATTGAATAATTAGTCTTTGAAATTCAGTCATGGTATTTAATGTGCAACATAACTCAAAGATGCATGATAGTGTATACTGTAATTGGAGTGCAAGGATCTTATGTGGAGCTAAGACAGACATGGTGAGCTCTGACCTTTTTATGTGCTGTAATTTCGTGGACGTTTTGTAGGGAACAGGCAACCCAAGGCTTCCAAATGTCAGAGACAATCTCCAGATCTCAAAACAATTTGTCTGCATTCTGATGTTTTGGCAAAAGGAATATGTCTTCTACCTTTTAAAATTTATCTCTGTCAATGGAAGGTATCTAAGCTTCACACTGATTGGCCTGATCTTTGAACCCAAATTACAATGAGCCATAAAGGTCATTACACAATTAAGTTATTCTAAATAAAAATTCAAAAGTTTGGGAGATAATTATTCTTACATTGTATAATGAGGTATACAAGATAATGAGAAGCATGGATAAAGTCAATAGTCAGAGACTTTTCCCCAGGGCAGGATTGAAAGGCACGTGGGGTCATAGTTTTAAGATATTCGGAGAAAGGTATGGAGGGGTTCTCAGAGGAAGGTTCTTTATGCAGAGAGTTGTGAATGCATGGAATGCATTGCCAGTGGTGGGGGTGGAAGCAGAGTCGTTCGGGACATTTGAGCGACTGCTAGACATACACATGGATAGCAGTGAACTGAGGGGTGCGTCGGTTAAATTATTTTATTTTACATCAGGATTAATCCTTGGCACAATATAGTGGGCCGAAGGGCCTGTTCTGTGCTGTACTTTTCTGTGTTCTATATACTATAATGGTGAAAGATGCATCAACTTTGAATTCCTTCTGTTGATCCTTATCAGTGGAATAGAGTGTTTGAGCACGATGTCCTCCCAGTTCTGTAGCATGGAGAGATGGATGCTCAGAGCATGATGGACTGACAGTAGTGGATAGCTATGTCATACTGATTGTTTTCGTGAGTTTTGATGATGTGCCTGTGCACATTGGTGTGCAGCTGAAACTTTCAGTGAACCAATGCCTTGATTATCTGTTAGCAACGTCGAATTGTCTCATGAGCTCATTGTTGGCAAACCAATAAATTCAAACTCGATTGAGTTTTAGTATCCTGAGACATCATTTAAAATGATCAGTTAAGTTTGAAGTGTTGTCAAAGCAGCAACCAAAACTAAGATATCCATTTCACAACCAAATGTTACATATTTTCAATTTCCAGGATACTTTGAGACTGCCATCTCGTCACATACACAGGGGCTTGTAATCTCTCCGTTCAGCGCAGCATTCATTCTCTCTTAAAGGTACAGATGCCTTTTAAATGCTGTAATTGTACCAGTCTCCACCACTTCCTCTGGCAGCTCATTCCATACACGGGCCATCCACTGCTTGAAAAAATTACCTCTCAAGTCCTTTCAAATCTCTCCCCTCTCACCTTAAACCTTTGCCCTCGAGTTTTGGACTCCCACAACCGAGAAAAGAGACATTGGCTATTCACCTTATCCATGCAGCTCATGATTTTACAAACCTTTATCAGGTCACCCATCAGCCACCAATGCTCCAGAGAAAAATCCCCAGCCTGTTCAGCCTCTCCCTATAGCTCAAACCCTCCAACTCTGGCAACATCCTTGTAAATCTTTTCTAAATCCTTTAAAGTTTGACAACATCCTTCCTTTGAAGGGGGACCAGAATTGTATGCAGTATTCTAAAAATGGCCTCACCAATGTCCTGTACAGCCGCAACATGATATCTCAAATTGTGGACTCAATGTTCTGATCAATGAAGGCAAACACGCTTTCTTCACCACCCCTGTCTTGCTGCAACTCCACTTCTGCCCCATAGGATGAGACCGTGTTGACCTTGCCTTGAAAGCCTGTAGCCCATAAAATGCTATCAGATTCAGCCTGCTGATCCCTGCAACCCTCCCTGCCTGCTCCTCCATCCACCACTAATTCACCAGATCTCTCAGCTACTTCTCTGACTTCATATTCTGGATAAAAATAGAATGATACTTCTGTGAATTTGCCTTCTGCAGTCTTTGAATAAAGTTGAACATTTTTTACACACCCCCTTGATATGTGGGCGTCACTGCCTGGCCAGATTTATTGCCTGTCCCTAATTGCCTTTGAGAAGATGGTAGTGAGCTGCCTTCTTGAACCACTGCAATCCATATGCTGCAGATAGACCCACAACATCCTTGGGGAGGGAGTTCCAACATTTCACCCAGTGACAGTGAAGGAACAGCAATATATTTACAGGTTAGGATGGTGAGTGACTTCAAGAGGAACTTGCAGGAGGTGGTGTTCTCATGTATCTGCTGTCCCTGGCCTTCTGGGTGAAAGTCTTTGTTGATCTGGAAGGTTAATTGGAAGCACACTAACTTTCGGAGCACTAACACCCATTGTTACAACTAACCTGAGAATGCAACTTTTTTAAAAAAAGGTTTTGTAATTTACATAAGAAAGAAGTGAAACTATCATGTATTCGAACAGATGAAAGACTCAAGAGACAATCAAGGTATTTTGCAATGTATAATTTCAGTTACATCACACTGTAAATTTTTGCTATAAATTTTTGTCATACAGTGAATAATAAAAATAAATTTACTCAGTGAATTAACTATCCAGTTCTAAACTTGATAGCAATTTGGTTAGAAAGTCATAGCCAGAAGATCAAATTACACCCCCTTCCAGTAGATAGTACAAAACTAGCATTTGTTTCATGTGAAGGCAAAATACTGGAAATCTGAAACAAACACATAGTATGTTGGAGAAACTTAGCAGGTCTGACAATATCTGTGGAGAAACGTTTTGAGTCTGGTATCACTTGGAGTATTGAGTGCAGACTCAAGAAGGACACATCGGCCTCCAAGGGAGTACAACCTTGGTTCACAAGAAGATACTTGGACTTCAGGGGTTAGGTCATGAGGGGAGATTACACAAATTAGGCCTTTTTTTTGAGAATTTAGAAGACTAAGGAGTGGTATGATCAAAGCCTTCACGGTATTAATTGGAATAGACAGGGTAGATACAGATAAACTAGTTCCGCTGGTTGGGGATTATAGTCATAGAGTCAGATGCTAGAACTAGGAGGCATAGGGCCAGAAGTAGGAGTGAGGGTTCACTGAAGTCCAGAAAGGGATTGGTTAGACTGTACAAACAAGAAGGAATGAGGGTGGGAGTTCCACAGTTGTGAAAGACGATAGGAAATTATGCTGCAAATTGATTTCTTTCAGACTTGGCCCAGGAGGGTTCTCGTCTCTAAATTAGAAAATCATGAGGTCAATTTCCATTCCAGATACTTGAGTAGAGAAATCAAGTTGACAGTCCAATTAAATGATGGTGCTGCTCTCTCTGAGGCACAAACTTTTGGATGAGATCTTAAATCGAGTCAGAGTCTGTCCTCACAAGTGTATATAAACTGCTCTCAGAAGATTGTAAATTTTTGGAATCTTGTGGCCAAGAGGACTGTGAATGATCAGTTGTTCAGTACATTCAGGACAGAGATTAATAGATTTCTACATATCTAGAAATCAAGGGATTCATGCACAAAATTGGTGCTGAAATAGAAGATCAGCCAGGAACTGGTCTCACTGAATGGAGGAATGGGCTCTGAGGGCTGAATGAGCTCCTTCTGATTCTGTTTTTCATGTTCTTACAAACAATCCGACAGCACCATTTGAGAAGAGCAGAGAGTTCTCCCAGTGTTGTGGCTATTCTTTTGCATACTTCACTTCAAAAGCAGATGATCTGGTGATTATCACAATGCTGAGTATGGGAACTTGCTGTGTTGCATTTGGCCTGCATTTCTAACAATGACTGCACTTCTCAAAGACCTCAATGGTTGTGATGCTCTTGGGAAGTCTGAGGTCATGAAAGACACAACAGAAAATCAAGTGTGAAAGGGAGTAAATGTAGATGAACATTCCTGTTTGCCCAATGCATGCAGTTCTGCCTTTAAATATTTTACAGAATTCCAGGCTGGAGAAGTGGTTGAGGGAGCCCATGAATCTAATTCCAGAACCCAGTTCTCCAAGTACGGAATCACACCTGCTGGAGAGTGCAGACATGTTGTACAGCTCAATCCACATTCTTTTCATGTTGAGGGTAGGGGATTTAACCTTGAAGTTTCTTTGTTACCTAATTTAGACTCAAACCAGTGTACAGAGCATTCACTCCAAACTTTTTTGACCCACCCCCCCTTTCCAGGTTGTGCAGTTCGCACTGAACTGAATGAATCATTTTGTAATGCACAACAAATAGTTGATGTGGATGGCTTTTCGATAAATCTATTCAACAGTCACAACAATATTGTCCTACTGCATTCTCCACCTTTGTGACAGGTGGTTGATCAGAAGGAGAGAAAGGAAACAGCCTTAATAATTTGAACAGTTTTCAGTCAAAGCTCATTAAACAAATTCACCAAATCCTTGAGAGTGAGGCAGCTTGATGCACTACATGGAAGTTCAGAGCCTATCGTGTCCCTAGTGGAATCTACAGTGCTGGGCTGTCTTTCAGCTGACAGATGGTGACCTATTTAAGAAGGGCACAAGCACAGATAATCCTCCCCACTGATTCCAATTCCCAATTTGACACCCCACCCTCACCCTTTGAGATTGGAGATTCTGGCTGTTCCATGAGCTTTGTTAAGCAACACAGCTGAGTTACCCCTGGGGGGTAAGTCAGTTTTAAAATTAGTTTAGGTTACAGTTTGAAGCCATCCCCCAAAGCCACATACAAACAATGATGTGTTTTAAGAAGTGAGTGTATATGACCATCAGCAATCTTGATGTCCTGTGCAATGCAATAAATAGGTTGCTCACAGTACTTAAAGAATTCAAAGGATTACTGCATATGAGGCTCATAAATAAGGTTGGTGGTGCTTGACTTTCTGTGCCATTCTTTTCTCCCATGGCCTGGATGAATGGGGTAATGCTAACAACAATCAGCCTTTAGAGGAAGGATACACAAATATCCTTTGTCAGTGACTGCAGGCTCATTTCTAAGCTTTGCTTTCCTTTACCAGAGTAATGGTGGTGCTGGTTTTTTGAGGGGGCGGAGGGGTTCAGTTCAGGCAGTCAATTTTCCTTAATTGAAACACATTTTTTTCTACTCTTTATTGTTCTTGATTTGGAAGAAGTAAACAACACAAATAGACTTAACTGCTACTTCAAACAGAAGCCTTCGAAGGAGTTAATGTTAATGTAGGTCCATTTTCCCAGTTCTGGCTCTGTATATTGGATGCTATTATGGTGTTGCCAGTAGTGCTATCATTTTGATGCACGTCTGCTTACTCGTGTATTGCAGTGAGCTGGTTATTAGACGGCCATCAAACATCATGTTGCACCCCATCAATAGTCATAAAGTTTGTGCGGTAAAAGCCATTAGTTTCTCATCACAGCTGAAAGCCACAGACAGCTATTTTCAAGATGTAATGACTTAAATGCATTTTAACACTCAGACACCTACATTTTTAAAAATAACACTCTTTAAAGACATGCCAGTAATCTCTCGTCAGGGGACAGTGAAAGGCTCTGTTATGACCAGGGATTCCATTAACATCAGGTTTCTTTCAGGGCAATTTACATGCATTTTATTATATTGTCAGGAACCCACACAGGTGACTGGGATCCAAAATGTGATTTTTAAGAGGGCAGAGAAAAGAACGGAATCTGAATGAGAAGGTAACCCTTTTTTGAACATATCACCACATCGACTTCACAAGGATCCTCAATTACTTCCAAGGTACAACTCAGGAGTGTGATGGAATGCAAGCCAGTCTAAGGAAGATGTTGCCCAAGTACCACCAAAGTATTACCTGCCCCAGAAGGGGCCCGAACATTTTAGACCACTGCGACACCACTGTGAAAGATGCCTATTGCTCAAACCCCCACCCTCATTTCAGGAACTCCGACCACAAGGCCACGTTTTTTCTCCTGGCTCACAGGCAAAAGCTCAAGCAGGAGACCCCTCACAGATACAGGTCCAGTGCTGTTCGGAGAAGGCAGAGGATCAACTCCAGTGCTGTTTGGAATCAGCTGACTGGGCAATGTTCAAACAATACCTTGGACGAGTATGCCATCACCATCACAGATTTTATCAGCAGGTGTGTACAGGACTGCATACTGAGGAAGTCAATCTAGGTGTGCGCCAACAGGAAACCCTGGATGAATCAGGACATACAGAAACCAATAAAAACCAGGTGTGAGGCCTCCCAGATTGTCTCAAAGCCTTCTATGCTCGCTTTGAGCAGAATTTCGGCAGAGCGGTAACACCTTTTCCGATAAGTCCAGACGAACCTATCCCAACAGTCACTGCATCAGAGGTCAGATCAGTTTTCCTTTGTGTGAATCCAAAGCGATGGGACCAGATGGAGTACTAGGCCGTGTACTCAGAGCATGCGCAGATCAACTGGCAGACATCTTCTAGATATCTTCAACCTCTCCCTACAGCAGGCCACTGTCCCTGCTTGTTTCAAGAGGGCCAACATCATCCCCGTGCCTAAGAAGGCTCATGCAGTATATCTCAATGACTACTGCCCTGTGGCCCTAACTTTGGTGGTCATGAAGTGCTTTGAAAGGCTGGTCATGGCATTAATCACTTCCAGCCTCCCCACTACTCTTAACCGACTCAAATTTTCCTATTGAACCAACAGATCCATGTCAGATGCCACATCACTTGCCCTTCATTCCTCCCTAGAATATTTTGACATAAATAACAGCTATGTAAGAATCTTACTCATTGACTACAGTTCAGCCTTCAACACTATTATCTCCTCGAGACTGATTACTAAACTTAGTGATCTCAGACTAAGCACCACTCTCTGCAACTGGTTCCTCAGTTTCCTGACCCACAGGCCACAATCAGTGAAGATTGGGGACAATATTTCATCCTCACTAACACTCAACACTGGAGCCCCCCAGTGGTGCATACTCAGCCCCTTACTGTACTCAGTGTATACCCATGACTGTGTCGCCAAACACAAGACTAATGCCATTTACAAGTTCGCTGATGACACCACCATAGTCGGTCGAATCTCAGATGGTGTCGAAACAGACTACAGACAGGAGGTGGAAGACCTGGAAAAATGGTGCATTGAGAACAACCTAGATCTCAATACCGGGAAAACCAAGGAACTCATTGACTTTCGGTGAGATGTTACTCATGCCCCCCTACACATTAACAACACAGAGGTGGAAGAAGTGAAGTGTGTCAAGCTGCCGGGAGTGGTCATCACTCACAAGCTTTCTTGGACTCTTCATGTGGATGCACTGGTTACAAAGGCCCTCAGGCAGCTGAGGAAATTTGGCATGATGGTGAATACCCTTGCCAACTTTTATAGGTGCGCCATCGAGAGCATTCTGTCTGGATGTGTGACTGCCTGGTATGGTAACTGTACCATTCAAGAGCGGAGATGGTTACAGAGAGTAGTGAACTCAGCACGGACAATCATAAAGGCCAACTTCCCATCTACAGAATCCATCTGTCAAAGAACGGCCGCCAGCATTCTCAAAGATCCATCCCACTCTGGCAATGCTTTTCTACAACCTCTGCCATTGGGGAGAAGGTACAGAAGCCTGAACACATGCACCAGCTGGTTTCGAAACAATTTCTTCCCGACTGTTGTTAGAATACTGAAAGAACTCACAAACTCTCAGCATTCGCCTGTACCTGTGTTTTGTTTTTGCTGCTGTTTACCTATTATTTGCTTACCTATGCTATTTAACTCTGTGATCTGCCTGTATTGCTCACAAGACAAAGCTTTTCACTGTGCCTCGGTACATGTGACAATAAATTAAATGAAGTTAAATTCAATCCAATTTAGAAGGGTAATATTTAAGAGTGTGGTCAAGAGTTCAAGCAAACTGGCATCTATCAGAATTAGGGGGAAATTTCTCCTCAGGTTTGAGTGACGCATAAATTATTTTTAAAAATGTAGGTGATACATTTAAATCATTATATGTTGAAAATAGCTATCTGTGGCTTTCAGCTGTGATGTGGAACTAATGGCTTTTACTGCATAAACTTCAACACTATTGATGGGGTGCTGACTGAGCATAGAAACAAATTCTTCGGTCCAACTTGTCTATGCCAACCAGATATCCTAACTTAATCTAGTTCCATTTGCCAGCATTTGGCCCAGATCCCTCTGAAACCTTCCTATTCATATAACCATCAAGATGCCTTTTAAATGTTTTATGTGCTCCACCACTTCCTCTGGTAGCTTATTCCATATACTCACCACCCTCTGTGTGAAAAAGATGCCCTTTAGGTCTCTTTTATATCTTTCCCCTCTCACCCTAAACCTATGCCCTCTAGTTCTGGACTCCCCCAGCCTGGGGAAAAGACGATGGCTATTCACTCTATCCATGCTCCTCATGATTTTATAAACCTCTATAAGGTCAACCCTCAGGTTCTGACGCTCCAGGCAAAATAGCCACAGCCTATTCAGCCTCTCCTTATAGCTCAAGCCCTCCAACATGATGAACTTTTTCTGAACCCTTTCAAGTTTCACAACATCCTTCCTATAGCAAGGACACCAAAACTGAATGTAGTATTACAAAAGTGGTTGAACCAATTCCCTATACAGCCGCAACATGACCTCCCAACTCCTGTACTAAATACTCTGATCAATAAAGAGAAGCGTGCCAAAGGACTTACTCTGCTACCTATCTGTGACTCCACTTTTAAGGAGCTATGAACCTGCATTCCAAGGTCTCTTTGTTCAGCAGCACTCCCCAGGATCTTACCATTAAGTATATTAGTCCTGCCCTGATTTGCCCTTCCAAAATGTAGCAGTTCACATTTATCTAAATTAAACTCCAGCTGCCACTCCTTGGCCCAATGACCCAGGTGACCAAGGTCCCATTGAACTGTGAAATAACTTTCTTCTACTATACCACTAATTTTGGTGTCAGCAGCTTTTGATGAACCATACCTCCTACATTCACACCCTAGATTCACACTCAAATAATTTATACAAATGACAAAAAGCAGTGGATGCAGATACTGATCATTGTGGCACACCACTGGTCACAGGTCTCCAGTCTGAAAAGCAACCCTCCTCAAATACCCTCTGTCTTCTACCTTTGAGTCAGTTCTGTATCCAAATGGCTAGTTCTCTCTGGATTCCATGTGCTCCAACCTTGCTAACCAGTCTACCAGTCGGAACTTTGTCAAATGCCTTACTGAAGTCTATATTTACTTGATGTTTGTTTAAACTGGCCCTTAAATACCATTGCTGAATGGTTTCTTTGGTTGTCAAGTTCACTGGGGTAATATAAAATCCCAGTTTAAAATATTGTTTATGAACTTCCTGTGTTGCTTGTGAAATTTCATGGCATAGATCAAAATAAACCAGCACAAAATGTCGGTTTATCACTGGTTTTCACTTCACATTTAGCGTATCTGACTAAATATGACATTGCTGACATCTGTTACAGCTGCAGGAAAACACAGACTGCAATCAGAACATTCGCTGTTGTGTAAATTGGAAGTATATATTTTAACCAAACATGTGAAATCCACTTCAGAATTGAATCCCACAACTTTTAAAGATAGAGATGTTCAAAGTATTGGAGTTAAACTGGAAAAATATGTTCTTGGAACCACAGGGTAGCTCCTGTTCCTCTGTAAATTTTAGACTAATTAATTAAACAGTTAACAGGGTAGAAAGGAAGTGCAGTGGATATGTGCTAATTTAAATAAACACACAGCATGTTAACAGCTTCGTAAGACAGCTAATGAAATTAAAACTGCCAATGCCATATTGTGGTATTTAGTCGAGAGACTCAATCTGTCACTGTTCATTCCTCATTTCCATTTGATGCTCCCCCAATAAATGGTTTTTGACCATATTTGGGGTTGTAATTTCAGAATTACTCCTGTGCCATGTGCTACTGAAGCTTGCACAAGAGTCAGAATACAATTGAACATGTGGCAAAAGAGTTGGAGTGGTGGAGAGGGCTTTAGATATGTAAATCATTGGGATGTCTTCCAGGGAAATGTGGGACCTACACAGGAATTTGGGTTGCTCCTGAACTGGAGGGGAATTAATATACTGGCAGGGAAGTTTGATATTGCCACTTTGAGGGCTTTGAATGATTATGGAAGGAGTGTGGAACTGGAGCAGGGGGTCACTAAGTATAGAGTTTGGGGAAGAGCTTCAGTCTCAAGCAGATTTAGCTAAGAGGAAGAGCAGTCAGGGAGAGGTTGCTGAGCTCAGCAGACATGAACACTTGTTCTGTATTTGCTTCAATGCAAGACGTATAACTGGTAAGATGATGAATTAAAGCCTGGATTAATGCATGCAATTATTATATTATTGCTATGACAGAGACATGAAAGAAAGGGGTACAGGATTGTCAGCTTAACATTCCAGGATATTGATGGTTTAGATGAGACAGAAGAGGAAGCAAAAGAGGTGAAGGAGTTGCATTACTGTTTGGAGCACATATCACAGCTGTGTTGAGGGACGGCACCCTAGAGGGATCTTGCAGCAAGGCATTATTGGTAAGATCAGGAATAGGAAGGGTGCAATCACAATGCTGTGATTGTACTGCAGACTTCCTAGCTTGGAAGATTGAGGAAGACATATGTCGTCAGATTCTGGAAAGATATTAAAATAACTGGGTTATTGTAGTGGGTAATTTTAACTTCCCCCATTCTGATTGGGACTCCTAAAGTGTTGAGGGTTTGAATGTGGAGCAATTTGTTAGATGTGGATATTCCAATGATGGAGGGGATCATACTGGACCTGGCACTGGGAAATGAGCCCGGCCAGGTGAGCGGAATTTCAGTTGGGTAATGTTTTGGGAAGTAACCAGAATTCCATCAGTTTTCGGATATTTCTGGATAAGTTCAAGAGTGGACCTTGGATGAAGGTGTTAAATTGGGGGAAGGCCAATTATAACTGTATTAGGCAAGAATTGGAGAATATGGATGTTCGAGGGTAAATCCCCATCTGATGTGCGGGACTCTTTTAATGACCAGTTAATTCAAGTGCAGGACTGGCACGGTCCTGTGAAAATGAAGGACAGGAATGGCAGGATTCGGAAACCTTGAATGACAGGAGGAATTATCAGCTTGATCAAAAAAAAGGAAGCAAACTTAAGGTTTCGGGAACTATAAACAGACACAGTCCTCTAAGAAAATCCAGGAAGTAAGAAGGAGCTCAAGCAGAGAGTCAGGAGGGCTAAAAGGGGTTATGAAATGTCCTTGCTCAGCAAGGTTAAGGAGAATCCAAAGGCATTTTATTTATATCTTCAATGCAATAAGGTAGTGAGGCAAAGTGTATGCCCACTCAAGGATAAGGAAGGGAGGATATGTATGGAGCCAGAAGAAACAGTGAGACCCTTAATGAGTACTTTTTATCGATATTTACCAAAGAGAAAGATGTTGAGGTGAGGGAAAAGTTTGTGAATACTCTCGGGCAGGACAACATAATGAAGGAGGAAATGTTGGATGTCTTGAAAGGTATTCAGGTGAACAAGTTCTCAAGCCTAGACGGGATCTTTCCCATGATACTGTGGGAGGTAAGGGAGGAAACACATATCTTGCATCCTTTTTGACTTCAAGAGAGGTTGCAGAGGACTGGAGAATGGCCAGTGTTATTTGTTTAAGAAGGGAAACAGAGATAACCAGTTAATTACAGGCCAGCAAGCTGTTGGAGACAGGATTTGTTCATTTTTGGAAGTGAATGGACTTGTGAATGATAGGCAGCATAAACTTGTGTGGGGAAGGTCATGACTCATCAGCTTGATTGCAGTTTTTGAGATGACAACAAGAATGATTGATGAGAGAAAGACAGTAGATGTTATTCTAGATGGATTCTAGTAAGGCATTTGATAAGATACCTCATGGCAGGCAGGTGCAGGAGCTAGAATCTCATGGGATCCAGGGTGCGGTGGCTAGATGGATAAAAACGACTTGCTTACAGAAGGCAAAGAGTATCAGTGGAAGGATGCTTTTCAGAATGGTGATCAGTAACAAGTGCTCCGCAGAGACCGGTGCTGTGACCTTTGTTGTTTGTAATGCATATAAATGATCTGGAGAAAACTGTAGGTGATCTGATTAGTGAGTTTGCAGGTGATGGAGTAAACAGCAGAGGAGCATTAAGATCCAAAGAGATCTGGGCATACTGGTCCACAGACCCCTGAAAGTGGCAACACAAGATGGATAGTGGTCAAGAAGGCAGACAGGATGGTTGCCTTCAAAGCCTGGGCATCAAATATAAACCTGTCAAGTTATGTCATAGCTGTACAAAACTTTAGTTTGGCCACACTTGGAATATTGCGTGCAGATCTGGTCACCACACTAACAGAAGAACACGGATGCTTTGGAGAGGGTGCAGAAAAGGTTTACTAGGACATTGCAAGAAGTGCACCCAACTCCAGCTCCTCACAGACCACGTTAGGGAGTTGGATAAACTTCAGATCACTTGGGAGGCTGAGGGAGTGATAGAGAGGAATTATAGGGAGGTAGCCACACCTCAGTTACAGGACAAAGGTCACTTGGTGACCATCAGGAGAGGGAAATGGAATAGACAGATAGTGCAGAGTCACCCTGTGGCCGTTCCCCTCAATAATAAATGTACTGTTTTGGATACTGATGCAGGGGAAACCTACCAGGGGAAAGCCACAGTGGCGGGTCTCCGGCACTGAACCTGGCTCTGTGGCTTAGAAGGGAAATGGGGAGAATAAGAGAGCAGTAGTGATAGGTGATTCAGTTGTGAGAGGGACAGACAGGAGATTCTGTGGTCGTAAACAAGACTCCCAAATGGTGTTGTCTCTGGGCTCCAGGGTCAGGGATATCTCGCATTGCGTCTCCAGGATTCTTAAGGGGGAGGAGTGCAGCCAGAAATCATGGTATACATTGGTACAAATAACATAAGTAGGGAAAGGGAGGAGGACCTGAAAAGAGAATATAAGGAGTTAAGTTGGAAGCTAAAAGGCAACACAAGTAGAGTAGTAATCTCAGGACTGCTACCGGTGACACATCAGGTGACTCTAGGAATAGACAGCGAGTGCAAATGAACACGTGGCTATGGGGCTACAGGGCTCCTAGGAGGGAGGCCTTCAAATATGTGGATCATTGGGATACCTTCTGGGAAATCGGTCCTGTGCACGAAGGACGAGTTGCACCTGAACCGGAGGGGCACCAATATCCTGCGCAGGAGGTTTGCTCGAGCTCTTTGGGAGGGTTTAGACTAGATTGGTAGGGAGGGTGGGAACTGGAGCTATGGATGAGATGATGGAATAGGTAGTGAACAGCCAGACACAGCGTGCATGGTGATTCTGTAAGGACGGATAGGCACTTGATAGAGCAAAGGTGCAGTTAATGTGATGGACTGACGTGTGTCTACTTTAATGCATGATTTGGAGATGCTGGTGTTGGACTGGGGTGTACAAAGTTGAAAATCACACAACACCAGGTTATAGTCCAACAGGTTTAATTGAAAGCACACTAGTGTTCAGAGAGCCGCTCCCTCATCAGGTGACAGTCACTTGATGAAGGAGCGGCGCTCCGAAAGCTAGTGTGATTCCAATTAAACCTGTTGGACTATCACCTGGTGTTGTGTGATTTTTACTTTAATGTAAGAAGTGTAAGGAATAAGGATGACAAACTCAGAGCATGGAGCAATATCTGGAACTATGACATTGTGGCCATTATGGAGACTTGAATATCACAGGAGCAGGAACAGTTGTTGGATGTTCAAGGGTTTAGATGTTTCAAAAGGAATCGGGAGGGAGGTAAAAGAGAAGGGGGAGTGGTATTCTCAGGGATAATCTGGGATAGTTTCAGATCTACAGAAAGGGAGATTGTCGAGGAGGGTTTGTTGACTGAGTCAGTATGGTGGAAGTCAGAAACAGGAAAGGAGCAGTCACTTTATTGGGTTTTTCACATGCCCCCTGCCCCCCAATAGCAACAGAGACATGGAGGAGCAGATTGGGAGGCAGGTTTTGGAAAGATGCGGGTGTACAGGGTTGTTGTCATGGGTGATTTTAACTTTCCTAATATTGATTGGAGCAGTTTTTGTCAAGTGTGTCCAGGAAGGATTCTTGACTTAATATGTGCATCGGCCATCTAGAGGGGGAGCCATATTGGATTTGGTGCTTGGCAATGAACCAGGCCAAGTGTCAGATCTCTTGATGGGAAAGCATTTTGGTGATAGTGATCACAACACTCTGACCTTTGCTGTAGTCTTGGAGAGAGATAGGAGCAGGCGGTATGAGAAAGTATTTAATTGGATGAAGAGGAAATACAATGCTATTAGGCAGGAACTGTGAGGCAAAAATTGGGAACAGATATTCTCAGGGAAATGCACTACAGAAATGTGGAGGTTGTTTAGGAAACACCTGCTGATCATGCTGGATAGGTTTGTCCCACTGAGGCAAGGAAGGGATGGGAGGGTGAAAGAACCTTGGATGACAAGGGATGTGGAACACCGAGTCAAGAGAAAGAAAGAAGCTTACTTAAATTTGAGGAGACAAGGATCAGACAGGGCTCAAGAGGGTTACAAGGTAGCCAGGAAGGAGCTGAAGAATGGACTTCGGAGAGCTGGACGGGGGGCATGAGAAAGCTTTAGCGGGTTGGATGAAGGAAAACCTGAAAGCATTCTACACTTAGGTGAGAAACAAGAGGATGGCCAGAGTGAGGGTGGGACCGATCAGAAATACTGGAAGGAACTTGTGCCTGGAGTTGGAGGATGTAGGGGAGGTCCTGAATGAATACTCTGCTTCAGTATTCACTACTGAAAAGGACCTTGATATTTCTGAGGACAGCGTGAAACACACTGATATGCCAGAACAGATTGAAGTTAGTAAGGAGGATCACTGAAAATTTTGAAAAACTTGAGGATGGATAAATTCCCTGGGCTAGGCGGGATGGATAGATTCCCAAGGGTATTACAGGAAGTGAAGGGAGAGATTGCAGCACCTTTGGCAATGATCTTTGCATCTTCACTGTCCACTGGAGTAGACCAGATGACTGGAGGGTGGCAAATAATATTCCCTTGTTCAAGAAAGGGAATAGGTATAATCCTGGGAATTACAGACCAGTCAGTCTTGCTTGAGTGGTGGACAAAGCATTGGAGAAGACTCTGACATACAGGATTTATGATTATTTGGTAAACCATACCTTGATTAGAGATAGGAGAAAGTGAAGACTGCAGATAGTCAGCATGGCTTTGTGAGGGGCAGGTCATGCCTCACAAACCTTATCGAATTCTTTGAGGATGTGACGAAATAACGTTGATGAAGGCAGAGCAGTGGATGTGGTGTACATGAATTTTAGCAAAATATTTGATAAGGATCCCCATGATGGGTTCATTCAGAAAGGAAGGAGGCATAGAATACAGGGAAATTTGGGTGTTTGGATACAGAATTGGCTGGCCCATAGAAGACAGAGGGTGGTGATAGGCAGCAAATATTCAGCCTGGAGCTCGGTGACCAGTGGTGATCTGCAGGGATCAGTTCTGGGACTTCTGCTCTTTGTGATCTTTATAAGTGACTTGGATGAGGAAGTGGAAGGGTGGGTTAGTAAGTTTGCAGATGACATGAAGGTTGGTGGAGTTGTAAATAATGTTGTCGGTTGCAATGAGACATTGACAGGATGCAGGATCTAGATTAGAGTGGTGCTAGAAAAGCACAGCAGTTCAGGCAGCATCCGAGGAGCAGGAAAATCGACGTTTCGGGCAAAAGCCCTTCATCAGGAATAGAGGCAGAGTGTCTGCAGGGTGGAGAGATAATTAACAGGATGCAGAACTAGGCTGATAAGTGGCAGATGGAGTTCAACCTGGAAAAGTGTGAAGTTATTCACTTTGGAAGGGCGAATTTGAATGCAGAATGCAGGGTTAAAAGCTGGATTCTTGCCTGTGTGGAGGAACAGAGGAATCTTGGGATCCATGCCCATAGATTCCTCCAAGTTGCCACCCAGGTTGATAGAGTTGTTAAGAAGGCGAATGGTGTATTGGCTTTTATTAGCAGGGGGACTGAGTTTAAGAGCTGCGAGGTTATGCTGCAGCTCTACAAAGCACTGGTTAAACTATACTTGGTATATTGTGTTCAGTTCTGGTTGCCTTATTATAAGAAGCATGTGGAAGCTTCAGAGATGATGCAGAGGAGGCTTCCCAGGATTCTGCCTGGACTGGAGGGCATGTCTTATGAAGAAAGATTGACGGAGCTAGGGCTTTTCTCAATGGAGCAAAGAAGGATGAGAGGCGACTTGATAGAGATGTACAAGATGTTGGAAGCCATAGAGTAGATAGACAGAGATTTTTTCCATGGTGGAAACGTCCAACATGACGGTGCATAATTTTAAGATAATTCAAGGAAGGTTTAGGGGTGATATCAGAGCTAGGCTCTTTACTCAGAGAGTGGTGGGTGCATGGAATGCACTGCCAGCGGTGGTAGTACAGTCAGATACATTAGTGACATTTAAGCGACTCCTGGCTCGACACATGCAAGTTAGTATAATAAAGGGTGTGAAGGTTAATCTGATCTTAGAGTAAGATAAAGGCCGACATAACATTGAGGGCCAAAATGCCTGTACTGTGCTGTACTGTTCTATGTTCTGACTATCCTTGCCTCTTCAAATGCAGGTAAATCTTGTCTCTCAGGATCCCCTCCAACAACTTACCCTCCACTGAAGTCAGCCTTACCGGTCTGTAATTCTCAGGCTTCTCCTTAGTGAAGAGGCCATAGGGTTGACTGCCCCTCTTATGTGCCAAAAAGAGTCAAGAAATTAGACTTGTCTTGGTGGACTACCAGGACTTTGGGACAATATTCCCTGCTTAAAGGTCTCTTTTTAAGGCATGGAGCTTCCAGCTGTAGTGTTCAATCGCTCAATGTTCTGTGTTTGATTATTTGTGTCTCAAACCGATATAGGCTCATTCCACTTAATTAGTTCGCCATGATGTGATGACTAAGAAAAGCAAACAAATTGTTTAAAGAGTTGGAAGCTAGAGTTGAATCACTGACTAGACATTTTAATGTCCTGTAAATAAAATGTGTTGCAAGCATACTCTATAATTTATGCAAGTTTCTGAATCATCTAAAATAGACAACACAAACTCCAATAGCTTGTTGGACAATTGCAAGTAAGTAATGGAGAATGGGAGACTGTTTTGTCACTATTCGAAGAGTTGACATAAGAGATTCCACTGGCTACCTGCCTCTATTCTACAGGCAGCCTCTTTACATCGGACCATGTCAGAAACCCATCCCAACATGTCTGTCAGCCATTTTGCTGGTCCTGCCATCTCCCAAAATCCTGTCCTGTCTCCCTGCAACTGGCAAAATTATGTTTTGTTAATTGACCTTCCAGTTTGGAAGTACCGCGTTTTTGCTTCATTGATCTGGGATAGTAAGAATGAATTGACAATACCTTGAAAGGGAGAACCTTTTGGTTGGATGATGTGTTTTATCCATGTGTCTAGTGTGTGTCTTTGTTGTGTGTGTGTGTGTGCGTGGGCGCACATGCTATTGTTAGCAGGGATCAAAGTGAAATGGAACAAAGGCAGATTAATGGAGTTCAACTATCGATCACCAAAGATCTGATCAACAGGGGAAAGGTTCAAGAACTACTTATGTTCCTATCGTGACAGGACTATATCATATAATTACAGCCATAATGAGCATTGTCATGGATATACATTCACTTTCATCACAAAAAAAATGCTCGAGACAGGCCATTTGGTGAATCTTGTTTCAATCTGCAGTTCCCCAATGCAGCATCAAAATTTTCATTTCAACATTCCAGGGTATTTTTTTCTTCAGACCTGCATCAGTCAATCATTGATCATTCTCTGGACGAACTTCCTAATATAATTCCCAGGCTTGGGTTTGATGGTTGATGCTGTATTCACTCTGCAACCTCTCAGTTTATTTTAAGTAATATTCCTGTTACATCTTTTCTATTCTCTGTTGTAGTTCAATATATCCTTCTTTTCCAAACAAACAGCCTAGCTCCTGTATTTTTTTCATCAGAAATCAGGATCTATACTGTGTGAATGAGTCTCATAGCTCTACAAACTCACTGACCAGAATTGGACCCAATACTGAAGGTGGTGATTGACCAAATGTTCTCGTTGAGAATGGTGAAATTCTGGAGCTCACTATGACCTGGAGTGGTTGTGATATTAATGATGTATTTCAGGGGAAACTAGATAAATACATGAGATTAAAAGGAACAGTAATGCCAGGCAAATGCGAGGTGGAGTATTTTGGAAGATCCAATTCAAGAGTGAACTATACGTCAAATGGAAAAACAATGGGGAAAATTGATGTACAGAGAGATCTGGATGTTCAGGTCCACTGTGCCCTGAAGGTGGCAATGCAGGTCGATAGAGTGGTCACGAAGGCATACGCGTGCTTTCCTTCATCGAACAAGGATTGAGTACAAGAGTTGACAGAGGATTCGCAGTAGGGTTAAAATCAACAAGGTAAAAACAATGACTGCAGATGCTGGAAACCAGATTCTGGATTAGTGGTGCTGCACCTTCATCCCCTCCCCCACTCATCCATTGTACTCTATGCTACTTTCTCCCCATCCCCACCCTCCTATAGCTTATCTCTCCACACTTCAGGCTCACTGCCTTTATTCCTATGAAGGGCTTTTGCCCGAAACGTCGATTTTGCTGCTCCTTGGATGCTGCCTGAACTGCTGTGCTCTTCCAGCACCATTAATCCAGAATATAAGAGTTGACAGGTCATGCTACAGTGCAGAAGACTTTGGTTTGGCCACAGTTGGAACACTGCATACAATTCTGGTCACCACATTACCAAAAGGATTTGGCGGCTTTGGAGAGGGTACAGAGAAGGTTCACCAGGATGTTGCCTGGTATGGAAGGCATTAGCTATGAAGGGAGGTTAAATAGATTAGGATTATTTTTATTCGAAAGACAGTTGGGGGGGATCTGAGAGGTATAGACAGGATGGATAGCAAGAAGAGTGGGGGGGGGAACTCAATTTACTGGGGGTCATGAGTTCAAGGTAAGAAGGGAAAACCTTAAGGGAGATATGCATGGAAAGTTCTTTACGCAGAGGGTGGGGGGGGCCTGGAATGCGTTACCAGTGGAGATGGTAGGGGCGGTCACGATAGCATCATTTAAGATGCATCTAGACAGAGACATGAATGGGCAGGGAGCAGAGGGATACAGATCCCTGGAAAATAGGTGACAGGTTTAGGTAGAAGATTTGGATTGGCGCAGACTTGGAGGGCTGAAGGGCCTGTTCCTATGCTGTAATTTTCTTTGTTCTTTGTTTTCTTCTCCCAATATCCTTGCAAGGACTGGCTGAACTAAATCATCTGTTTCTGTGTAATTCTGCATATGGCCGCCTCATATATTCTATGCTCAATGTTCTAATTAGATATTTTTGTATTTGCTTCTGAGTGTGCTTGTATTACAAGAACCTCCCCACGTCTCAGAGTGTGTGAAAGAAACCAAACTCCTGCTTTAATTTTCCTGCAATGGTGGTGTTGTCCTTGCAAAGTCAGAGCTCATGAACAAATGGATTGAGTTAAAAACAAACCTACTGTTTCAAAAGAACAAAGAAATAATAAACTGCAAAGAATGGGACAGCACAGAAACAGACTTTTTGGCCCACCAAGACTGCACTGACACATAGCTTTCTCAACTAAAAACCTTTTGCCTCTATCGGGTCTGCATCCCTCTATTCTCTACTTATTCATTTATCTGTTGTGGTTCTGTTCGCCGAGCTGGGAATTTGTGTTGCAGATGTTTTGTCCCCTGTCTAGGTGACATCCTCAGTACTTGGGAGCCTCCTGTGAAGTGCTTCTGCAATGTTTCCTCCAGCGTTTATAGTGGTCCACTATAAATGCTGGAGGAAACATCGCAGAAGCGCTTCACAGGAGGCTCCCAAGTACTGAGGATGTCACCTAGACAGGGGACGAAACATCTGCAACAGAAATTCCCAGCTCGGCGAACAGAACCACAACAACGAGCACCTGAGCTACAAATCTATTCATTTATCTGTCAAATGCATCTTAAACATTGCTATTGTATCTCTCTTCACCACCACTTCTGACAGCTCATTCCATTCACTTAAGACCCTCTGTATAAAAAAGTGCCTCTCACATCTCCTTTAAATTTACCCCCATTACCTTAAACCTGTGTCCCCGAGTAATTGACATGTCTATCCATTCTATCCACACCTCTCATAACTTTGTAAACTTTTATCAGGTTACCCTTCAACTTGCAACAAATGAAAACAAACCAAGTTTCCAATCTGTCTTCATAGCTAATAACCTCTAAACCAGACAATATCCTCATAAACATTTTCTTTATGCTTTCCAAAGACTCCAAATCCTTCTTGTGATATGACAACCAGATCAATATTCCAAATGTGGCCTAACTGAAGTTCTACAATAGCTGCAACATGACTTACCAATTTCTATACTCCACGCTGTGACCAATGAAGGCAGCCATGCCATACACCTTCCTGAACACCTTATCTCCTTGTGTTGCCACTTTCAGGAAACTGTGGACACATCCACCTCGATCCCTCTGTATGTTGATGCTACTGATGGTTTTGACACGCACTGTATACTTTCCTTCTGTACTAGATCTCCCAAACTCTGCCACCCTGTACTTTATGTTAGCCTATCTGTATACTGGTGTGTCCTCCTCACAATCTGAATGGTCCCCCCATCTTTATGTTGTCCACAAACTTATGAATCAGGCCATCTGCATCCTCCTCCAAATCATTTACATCTATTACAACAGGGCTCCCAGCACCTATCATCACCTAACACCACGGGTCACAGATCTCCAGTTAGAAAAACACACTTCTGCCACTATTCCCTGTCTATTTTGACCAGGCCACTTCTGTATCCAGCTCACTGTGGATCCCACGTGACTTAACATTTTCTGTCAGCCTCCCTTGAGGGAACTTGTCAAAGGCCTTGCTAAAGTTCATGAAAGCAACATCTACTGCCTCATCAATCATCTTTGTCACTTTCTCAAAAACCTCAATTAACTTTGTGAGGCACAATCTTCCCTGCACAAAGCAATGGGAAATGGACAGCATTTATCATTTCTCATAGCATTTTGCAGCCATTCTGTTCAGCTCTTCTCCGGGCATGTAGGGTGTTGACAGGTAGTTTGTATTTGACACATTGCCCTAATACCTATTTCCTGAGATATTCATGTCAGAAGTACAGTTGCTGGTAGATGGTGCTCAATCAGATGGTATTGTTGTCCCATCTTCAGGCTAATTTGAGTGTATAGCACTGGTAGGTGTTTGCGATTTTGGAGATTTGTAGCTCAGGTTGTGCATGAGGTTGCCTATTTGCTCACTGAGCTGGTGGGCTTGTTTTCAGACATTTCGTCACCATGTCAGGTAACATCATCCGTGAGTCTCTGTGAAGCATCCATGCTGCCTATCCATAAATATGAATGAGAAATTACACGCCAAAAAACTTTGTACACAAATGCAACTGACCATGAATGGATAGCTACGCTAGAATGAGCCATCAACATTAAATAACAGCAGAACAGGACTAAGAAAAGACTGGCCCTACAGGAAAATCTATCCAAGCTCACACAGAGCAACAGCACGGACAATTCAGAGACTGAGATAAGAAACCTACTTGACTGACAACCCATAAACACCAAAAAAGCCGTTCCTGATACAAGGGATGAATGACAACCATAGGGATGTGGACAAAAAGGGGTCTGGCAGCAATAGAATCCACCTTAAAAGACAATGGACTTACCCAGCAGACCATCAAACAGACAATAGTGCCAGCAATAAGCAGAAAGAAAGAAGGTATCACTCTCAACACACTTGAAAGGGAAGCCCTGGAAAGACTCAGAAAAGACAGAAATATTGTAATCCTACCTGTAGACAAAGGGCACATGACCGTCATCCTGAATAGGACACAGTATAACATGACGAACAGATACTGTTACCTACCAACAGGTGAGAGGGACCCGTCTCCACAGCTAGCAAACAGCATTACAGTGACCCTGAGAAACGACATAAGACAGGTGAAATTAACAAGACTTCCAAAGAATGTAACCAGAAAAGTCCAATACACCCTGAGTCAGGCACACTGTCTCACTTCTGGGACACATACAGGCTAGCAAAGGAACTGCAATGAAAACTAAAATACCTGGCAGAAGACTCAACCCGTTCTACCCAGAACATCATCAAAGACACCAAGATAGAGGACAATGAGGTGATAGCTTTTTTCAACATGACAGCCCTATTCACATCAATTAACATCACCCTAGCCAAAGAAACACTGGCCTCACTGCAAGATAAACCAAGGATACAAACACCCAACAGTGCCAACTCCATCAGCAAACTACTGGACCTGTGCCTCACAACCCAGTTCACCTTCAACAATAAGATATGCAAGCAAATCAACGGGACGTCTATGTGATCACCAATATTAGGACTTATAGAAGCAGTAATGCAGAGGTTAGAATAAACAGCCCTTCCCACGGTCCAGCCAAGGCTTTGGGTCCACTATGGAGGTGACACTGTTGTCATCACGAAACACAACAAACTAGAAGAAATCCACATACATAAACACCAGTATAAAATTCACCAAGAGGAAGAAAACAATAACTGACTCCCTTTCTTGGACATTATAGTCGAACAAAAAGCCATTGGAGATCTGCAAACCAGCATTTACAGGAAGACACACATACTGACCAAATACTCAACTACAGAAGCAACCATCCCAACACCCACAAATGGAGCTGCATCAGGACACTATTTAAATGAGCCACAACACACTGCAGCACCCTGAAACGAGAAGCCGAGAAGAAATACTGTATTCAGGAACAACGGTTACCCAATAATCACAGTCTGCTGATTCCTGCACAATGCACCAGAGGCTCAGTAATGATGCTACCGAGCATGGTGATGGGACGTCTGAAAACAAACCGACCAGCTCAATGAGCAAACCGACAACCTAATCCAAAACCTGAGCTGCAAATCTTCTCCAAAATCTCAAATCATTAAGTCCATATTTTTCCAAATGTGAGGAAATCTGATTCCTGAGAATTTTTATTCCTGAGAATAATTTCCCTCCCAGTGAAATAAGGCTCACTCTTCCATAATTTCCCAGAAGGGATAAAGTAAGAATTTGCTGACCAGCAGGTGGTGAGAGTAGGGAGTGAGATTTGCATTAAAACTTACAATTTATCCATCACATCCAGAGTAGTCCATGTTTAGCCCGATTTTCGATCATACAAGCCCGATTTTCAATCATACAAGATGTCCATGAAATAGGCCGAATTCTCTCCCACATCTGCATGTACTATTGCAGCATTGCAAATTGGAAAACTTTGTTGGTAAGGTTTGTTGTCTAATTACCCTGGGCTAGTTCTGTTACTTGGTAGCAAATATGATACATGAACAGATATGCACGTCCCTCCTCAAAAGATAAGGAGCATGGTGCAATTTCAAATTCTACCAGGTCTCATTCAAGGACCCTGCTTCCAAATGAAAACATAAACAACTGACAGAAATTCAATGTGCTCCATCCAATGCAAAATCAGTTCAGATCAACAGGACCATCCAGCCCACTAATCCCAACCATTCAGAATTCCAGCTGCTCTCTCAATGAGCACAGTATCCTGGTTCCAATCAAAATCCCTGTTAATTTTGCTGGTCATCTTGATCTCACAAAATACATTACTGGGAAAAAAAGAGTACAAAACTATGAGAAAAGATTGTGAGAATGGACCTATATTCCACAAATTTCAGAAGAATGAGAGGTGATCTGAATCAAATGGATAAAAGTTTAAGTGGGGTTGACAGTGCCAATGCTGAGAGACTTTCTCCCCAGGCTAGAATTTTTATAAATGTGGAGAAAGTGAGGACTGCAGATACGGGAGAGTCAGAGTTGAAAAATGTGGCACTGGAAAAGCACAGCAGGTCAGACAGCTTCCGAGGAGCAGGAGAGTCGATGTCATGGGCATAGGTTAGGCTCCCACTACCCTATTTATTTCTCAGCCCCCTTCCATCTCCACATTCCTGGTGAAGGGCTTATGCCCGAAACATCGTCTCTCCTGCTCCTTGGATGCTGCCTGACCTGCTGTGCTTTTCCAATGCCAAACTTTTCAACGCTTTTTATACATATGGGCATGCATCTCAGAATAAGAGGGTTAGCCATTTAGGAATAAGTTGAAAAGTCAGTTCCTCATTTAATTATGAATGTTTTGAATCATCTACTCCAGAGAACAGTACCTCTTCAATGCTTGGGCACAATTCAAGTTGAGAACAAACTGAGTAGAGTTTTGAACACTAAAGGGATTCAAAGGATTACAGCACAATGTAGGAAAGTGCATGTATATAATCATAGAATCCCGACAGTGAGAAAACAGGTCCTTTGGCCCAATAAGTGCACACCATCCCTCCAAAGAGTGACCCACCCCGACCATATTATCCTATATTTACCCCTTTACTAATGTACCTAACCGACAACCCCTGAACACTATGGGCAATTTAGCATGGCCAATTCACCTAACCAGCACATCTTTGGACTGTGGGAGAAAACTGGAGCAACCCCACACAAACACAGGAAGAATGTGCAAACTCCATACAGACAGTTGCCTGAGGCTAGAATCGAACCTGCGTCCCTAGTACTGTGATACAGCAGTGCTAACCACTGAGCCACCACGACCACTCACAGATCATCTTGGCTTGGAGCTATCATGGTTTTTTTCATTGTCACTAGACCATAACCTGGAAACCCCCTCCTCCAATGCAGTGGACTGTAATCATTTAAGAATGTGGCTCAAATTCATCTTGAGATGTTAGGGTTAAGCAACAAACATTGGCTTTGTTACTGCCACTCAAATCTTGTGAATGAATATATACGTCATGAATTAGCATCAATTAATACAAATAGTTTATTTTCTTTCATTCTTGAGCTACAGCCATTGCTGATAAATCTGACATTTATTGCTTACTCTCAGCTGCTATTGAGAAATTAGTGTGGTATTTTCTGTAGTCAGGGTGGCAAATAACTAAACATTTGCTGGGAGGGACATTTTAGGATTCCGATCCAGTGAAATTGAAGTTAGAGTAATGTTAAGAACATATATGATTGGCTGCCCATATCCTTAACAAGTTTTGGAGGTGTTGCCAAAGACTCAGCCACTTGCTGCAATGCATCCCTGTAGATCCACGGGATACTATTAAGAAGTTAATGTCCAAAATCAACCATGATCTGAGTAAATGGTGCAATAGTTTTGAAGGTGGGTTTAACCTCCTCCTGGTTTGATTTCAGATGTTATGATGATTCTGGTGTCTGCCTTAAGTTTGCTCCTAACAAATCTGTGCAAACTTACATTACCACTACTACAATGTAACTACCATTCCTACAATTACCTATAATGTAATATTCTTCAGAAGGAACCTTTCCATTAAGCATCTCATATATCTCCAGATGGTTAAGGGCATAGGGCATTATATCAGAAGTTGGCCATGGCTGATCTGATAATCCTCAATTCCATTTTCCAGCCTTTTTCCCATAATCTCTGACTCCTCAACTGATTAAAAATCTCCCTGCCTTGAATACACTTAATATTGCAGCCTCTGCAGCCCTCAATGCTAAATACTGCCACAGATTTTTTACCCTATAAGAGAAAAATTCTTCCTGATCACTGTTGACGAGGGAAGCCAGCAACTGTAACAGTGTGAGGTCACCCCAAGTTAACACTGCGAAGGCGGAATGCTCGGACTGAATCTAATAACAACTCTGAAATGTTGTTCTATTATGGAGATAATTGCTGAGATTAATTAGATCCTTTCTGGTGCTCTGCAATATAACTCATGCTGAAGTTTGAAATGTTTTTATGCAAACAGAGTAATCAGTTCAATATAAAACTGATTAATTGGAAACAAAAGAGCACATCTGAAGGTAAATACTGCAAAATGTAATTGCACACAGAATGGTATGGATGGTATCATCATTAATTATTGTTTGATTTGAATAATTCAAATGATCACAGCTCATTTTAAAAGTGCAATACTAGTGTCTGGTTAAACACTCGAGTGAAATCTATGAAATCAAAATGTGAATGATGTGTGTGTCTGGAGATCTTAAACTACTTAATAGCCCAATTGGTCCCTCATCTGATACCATCACTGTCATCAGAGAGTCACAGAGATGTACAGCACAAAACAGACCCTTCGGTCCCACTCATGCATGATAACATCCTAACCGAATCTAGTCCCATTTGACAGCACTTGGCCAATATCCCTCTGAACCCCTCCTATTCATATACCCATCCAGATGCCTTTTAAATGTTGCAATTGTACCAGCCTCCACCACTTCCTCTGGCAGCTCAGTCCATACACATACCACCCTCTGTGTGAAAAAGTTGCCCCTGAGGTCTCTTTTATATCTTTCTCCTCTCACCCTAAACCTATGCCCTCTAATTCTGGACTCCCCCACCCAGGGAAAAGACCTTGTCTACTTATCCAATCCATGCCTCTCATGAATTTATAAACCCCTATAATATCAACCCTGAGCCTCCAAAGCCCCAGGGAAAACAGCCCCAGACCATTCAGCCTCTCCCTATAGATTAAATCATCCAACCCTGGCAACATCCTTGTAAATCTTTTCTGAACCCTTTCAAGTTTCACAACATCCTTCCAATAGGAAGGAGACCAGAATTGCATGCAATATTCCAAAAATGGCCTAACCAATGTCTTGTACAGCCGCAACATGACCTCCCAACTCCAAAGCTCAATGGTCAAAGGAAAGCATACCAAATGCCTTCTTCACTATCCTACCTATCTGTGATTCCACTTTCAAGGAACTATGAACCTGCACCCGAGGTCTCTTTGTTCAGCAACACTCTTCAGAACTTTTCCATTAAGTACATAAGTCCTGCTCTGATTTGCTATTCCAAAATGCAGCACTTCACATTTATCTAAATTGGACGGCACAGTGGTTCAGTGGTTTGCACTGCTGCCTCACAATGCCAGGGTTTGATTCCAGCCTCGGGCGACTGTCTGTGTGGAGTTTGCATGTTCTCCCCTTGTTGGCTTCCTCCACAATACCAAACTTCATCCTTGTAAGTTTCCTCCGGGTCCTCCAGTCTCCTCCCACAGTCCAAAGATGTGCAGGTTAGGTGAACTGGCTGTGCTAAATTGCTCATAGAGTTCTGGCATTAGTCAGGGGTAAATATATGGTAGGGGGAATGGGTCTGGGTGGGTTACTCTTCGGAGGGTTGGTGTGGACATGTTGGGCCCAAGGGCCTGTTTCCACACTGTAGCGATTCTAGTTCTAATTCAAAAATTAAACTCCATCTGCCACTCATCAGCCCATTGGCACATCTGATCAAGATCTCCTTGTGCTATGAGGTAACCTTTTTTGATGTCCACAACACCTCCAATTTTGGTG